>NC_138339.1:64469049-64971549 GCF_046562875.1 Panthera onca | reverse complement strand
GTGAGGTTGTTCTTAAACCCCACACTGGGCTCTGTGTGGGCATAGAGTCTGCTTAAGATTCTCTCTCTCTCTCCTTCTGCTCCTTCCCTGTTCATGAGCATGTGCGCTCTTTCCCCCGAAAAAATGAAATTAAAAAAAATAATTGTTATTTATATATTTTTTGCCCTTCAATTCCATTATGTTTTGCTTTATATATTTTGTAGTTGTGTTTTTTGGTATATACACAAAAAGCCTTCTTCTTGGTGGACTTACTCTTTTATCATTATAGGATATCCTTCTCTGTCTCTCATAATTTTCTTCATTCTGAAGTCACTTTACCCATAATTTTGCTTACCCTGCTATTCCTTCCTGATGTTTCAAGATTTCTTCTTTTTTTTTTTTAACGTTTATTTATTTTTGAGACAGAGAGAGACAGAGCATGAACGGGGGAGGGTCAGAGAGAGGGAGACACAGAATCTGAAACAGGCTCCAGGCTCTGAGCCGTCAGCACAGAGCCCGATGTGGGGCTTGAACTCACTGACCGTGAGATCATGACCTGAGCCGAAGTCAGCTGCTTAACCGACTGAGCCACCCAGGCGCCCCTAGCCATTCTTTTAAGGTAGCTTTGCTGGTGGCAGTTTCCCTTAGTTTTCCTTTATCTGAGAATGTCTCAATTTCCCTTTCCTTCTTGAAGAACATTTTTGATGTATATGGTTTTTTCCCTCCAGCACTGTTGTGCCTTTTCTTTCTTATACTGTCATTAAAACTGTTTTTCCTCTATGGGTAAAGTGCTATCTCTGATTTCATTCCTGTGTCTTGTTTGGGGTTTGGTCGGCTTCTTGAAATTGCAGGTTTATGTTTCTTGCCAAGTTTGCCAAGTTTTTAGCCATTATTTCTTCTAGTCCTTTTCCAGCTCTGCCCTCTTTTTCTTCTCTTTCTGGGACTCTGATGATGTAAATGTTCAGTCTTTGTTTATAGTCCCATATGTCCCTGAGGTTCCGTTAGTTATTTTTCAATCTATTTTCTCTCTGTTGTTCAGCCTGGGTAATTTATATTCTATTTTCAAGTTCTCTGACTCTTCTGTATTTTAAATTCTGTTGACCCATTCACTGAGTTTTAAATTTCAGTTATTGTATTTTTTTGATTCTCAAATTTCCATCTGATTGGTTTTTTATGCTTTTAATCGCTTTGCTAAGGCTTTTAATTTCCTTGCTCAACTTTCTTTTTCATTTACTTCAGGCATGTTCACGATTGCTTGTTGAAACATTTTTAGGATAGCTGCTTTAAAATCCTTGTCGTACGATTTCAACATCTATGTCATGTTAGTGTTGGCACCTGTTGACGACTTTCCTTTTTCAAGTTTAGATCTTCCTGATTTTTAGTATGATGAATAATTTGAAACTTAGAAGTTTTGGGTATCATGGCATGAGACGCCACATGTTGTTTAAACCCTTTATTTTAGCGGACTTCTGAAGATTCTCTGGCAAGGGAAGTGGGTGCTGCCTTGTTATTGTCAGATGGGAGTAGAAGTCCAGATTCCCTATCCAGCCTCCTTTGATACCCAAGGTGGAGGGAACTCCCCATTACTGCTAGGTGTGTAGGGGTTTCTGGGTCCTGATGTGGTCTACACTGATACCTCCACTGACCCATGGGGCAGACAAGGGGTTCATAAGTGCTCCCTGCGTAGTCTTCTCTGACATCCCCTAGGGTTGATGGTTGGAGGATTGGACACCTTCTTCTCAACTGGTGAGGGCGGAGCTCTAGGCTCCCCACTTGGTCTTTGCTGGTATGGGTGAGGTAGGACTACAGTGTTTATGGAATAGACTGGTTATTGTCTAAAAGTTCTCTGTCTTTCTAGGTTGCCCATTTCCTGATCCTTTGGCTAGAAAAAGCAAGCTTTTGTTGGACCTTTTTTTGGTTTTGGTTTAGTGGAGTTTGTAACTTCAAGGCTATGAAGCTAAAAGAAAACCCAAGAACTCACCACTCTGTTGTTCCTTGAGTCTTGAGGTCTCTCACCAGTCTTCTTTCTTCTCTCCACCTTTCAGAATCTTTTAATGTAATATATATAAATATATATTTAATGTAATATGTATATTTAATGTAATATTTAGTGCATCCAGAGAAAAGTACACATACTCCCATCTTCCTGGAGCTGGAAATCCTCTTTTATTGATTTATTGATTCATGTTTTTTAAGTTTATTTATTTGGAGAAAGAGAGAGAGAGGAGGAGGAGGGGCAGAAAGAGGGAGAGAGAGAATCCCAAGCAGGCTCCGTGTTGTCAGCACAGAGCCCGACGCGGGGCTCCAACTCACAAACTGTGAGATCATGACCTGAGCCGAAGTCGAACGCTTAACCGACTGAGCCACCCAAGTGTCCCTTATTGATTTATTTTTTAACATTCCTCCTTGTGCAGACCTGAAGATGAATTTCTAGGGTAAATAATGAACGGCGAAATTTCTGTGTCATAGGCTATGTGTATTTGTATGCGTGTGCACGTGCATGTGAGTGAGTGAGGGGAAGAGAGAGAGGGAGACAGGGGATCTGAAGCTGGCTCCGTGCTGTCAGCACAGAGCCTAGTGTGGGGCTCGACCTTACCAACTGGAGGTCATGACCTGAGCTTCACCGACTGAGCCACCCAGGCACCCCTAGGCTCTGTGTATTTTTAGGTTTTGAATTAGCCTCCAAGATGCCAATTTTTACTCCCACTAGCAGGGTGTGTGTCCTTCTCCCTCCCCATACTCTTGCATATGTACCATTCAAAATGGTACTTTAAAAATTTTACTAACTTGGGTGAAAAACTAACATTTCATCGTTTAATGCTGCAATTGCTCGGATTACTAGTGAGGGCAAGTATTCTTTACATGGACTTATTGACTGATTACATGGATTTTACATTATAAAGAGGAAGAGAGACAAAAAACAAGCAAACAAATTAATCAGGTATTTTTATTTTTTATTTATTAAAAAAATTTTTTAATGTTTTTATTTATTTTTGAGAGAGACACAGAAACAGAGCATGAGTTGCAGAGGGGCAGAGAGAGAGAGAGAGAGAGACAGAATCTGAAGCAGGCTCCAGGCTCCGAGCTGTCAGTGCAGAGCCTGATGCGGGGCTCGAACCCACGAGCTGTGAGATCATGACCTGAGCTGAAGTCGGACGCTCAACCGACTGAGCCACTCAGACGCCCCAACCAGGTAATTTTAAAGAATGGTAAATATTATGAAGAAAATCAAACAAAGTAGTGGGTAAAAGTATAGTGTGATCAAGGGACTTGGGGCTCATCAAAGGAAAAAATACAACCATGAGAGGTAGTAACACGTCAGTTTTTTTGGGTGGCGCCAGGGTTGCCTAAGGGGGAGATATCCCTCATAGCAGGAGTCTGTTCAGGGGCTAATGGAGAGGGGGCCACATCCAGAAGTGGGGGAGTAGGGGGCCGGAGATGGTGCTTACATGTCTAGGTGGTGTCACTGAGCAGCCCAGAAGGGAGTCTTTAGGTCCGAACTCTGGAGAGCAGTAGCAACTTGGGGTCTTATAACCACAGTTCTCTTATCAATGGCCAGCAAATGCTGCATGTAGTTTTGTGGGGTATGCAAAGCAGGCAGGTCCTAAGTGACGGAAAGTCTGCTTGTTTGGACTATTTAAAATTTGAGTTTGACGCTGGCAGGCTTTTGGGCTAATGAGTCTCAACCTGCTGTGAAGAAATGACCTAGAGGCCAATAGACAGGGGCATCTTTGGGTCATTTATATAACAAAGAACTATGGGGGTTGGGGAGAGGACTGCTTTAGATGGAGCAGTCAGGGAGGGCTTCTCTGAAGAGGTGACGTTCGAGCTGACACCTGAGGAATGATGAGGGGGCAGGTGTGGGAAGGTACAAAGGCTTCGGAAGTAGGAAAAGCTTAGCCTGTGTGTTCAAGAGACAGAACGAGGCCAGAGGGGCTGGAGCTGAGTAAACAGAGCAGGGACTGCCATTGGAGAGATGAGGTGGGGGCAGGGGCCAGATGCTGCTGCCATGCCAGAAAAAAGGGTGGATTTCTATTCTAAGCTCAGTACAAAGCCATTGGAGGATTTTGATTAATATTTTAAATATTCCGGTTTATATTTGGCAAAACTCAGGCTGTCATGTGGAGGGCGGAGGAGTGGGGGGCAAGGAAAACAGGGAGACCAATGGGGAAGCTCTAGGGAAGAGAAAATGGCGGTCTGAATTGGGAGGTTGTGTGGAAGTGGAGAGAAGTGGGCAGATGGCGGAGGCGGAATGGAGCTAGCTAGCATCCTTGGTGATGGATGGGATGGGAGACGTGAGGAATGGAGACAATTAAGGATGGCCCAGGGGGGTGGGGTTCCATTTCTTGAGATGGAGAAGACCAGGAGAGGAGTGAGTTCGGAGGAGATTAAGAATTGCCAGCGGGAGTCTCCTCCGCTCTGTGGGGCCGAGGTCAGAGGTCCAGATGATCCTGTACTGGGCCGTCTGCTCTAGAGATGACCTACTCCCGTTTGTAGATTTAATGGGGGCCTTTTCACTACGTGCAGAAGACTCCAGGGGACTCTGTGTAGCCAACCAAGAAAATGAGAAACCAGACTTTAAACCGTCATTTAATCAAGGAGCAAAAATAAATTCTTAATTAGCCTCCGCTGACTGCATATCAATTACAGTTCTATTTAAACAGCTTTTTCCTGATTGCAGGGTGGTGGCGGGTGGGTGGGGGAGAGAGAGAGAGAATGAGAAGTGGACGTGCCATGCGCGGTGGGGGACATTCCCTCGTCTTGCTCTCCTTGCAAGTCCATCACTGTAGGTGCTGTCATCCTCACCTTACAGACAGAGAAGCTGAGTCTGACGAGGTGAAATGACTTGTCCAGGGTCTCACAGCTTATAAGCAGCAAAACCACGACCAGACTGTGGCTCTTTGGACTCCGGAGCCTCCTGCATTATTCTGCCATTCCTCTCATGTGACCGCAAGTAGATAGTTCTTCCTTTTCTTTCCAGTGACTTAAATGAAAATCCAGACCTGACAGACCAGAAGGTGTCAGCCGTTAGGGAAGCAGCCTCCCCACTGGTTTAAGGCAAAGGCCGTACCTTCTCAGGCTTTGCCAAGGCCTCTGAGAGGTCCCGCCTTTGGCATTGGCGGTGCCGACCGGTCACCACAGAGATGCTCCAGGTCCCGGCTCCGGCAGAACTCCCGGTTTCCATACCGCTCTCAGTTCTCCCAGCTCTTCACTCACACATCTTTGCCTTCCCACCCTGCCTCAGCCTTCCTGCAAGTCAGGGGAGCCGAAAGTTGCCACCTTGTTTGAGACGCGGGAGGAGAAAAAAACACAGGTACAAAGCTCGGACGATTATCTCCATCAATTATCCTGAAACACTTCTTCTCACCCCCCAGCCAGGGCTGAGGCTTTCCCAGGTTCTGGGGTGTAGCGTGTTGAAACATGTCAGAACAGCCCACACTGATAGCAAGCCAGGGGGTTTGTTTTCCTTTTGAACGTTTTATTATGGAAATTTCAAACTTCTGCAGAAGTAGAGAAATAGTATAATAAACCCTCATGTGTCCATCATCCCTGTTTCGACAGCTCCCAGCCAATTCTGTTTAATCTATACCTCCACCTACTCTCTCCCTTCCATATCATCTTGAAGCGAATCCCAGGCATCGTATCACTTCATCCATAAATATTTCAGTTTCTGTCTTTAAGAAGGAAGGAGAAACAGGGTTTTAAATGGAGAAAAACGTCCCAACTGAAAACCGTTGCTTATTTGAAAATGGGAGACTGTGACCCTACGGTGAGGGGTGAGAGATTCCAAGCCCTTCCTGGCCCGGCCACAGTGTGTGTCAATCCAGTCCTGTCCCTCACTGCTTCCCTTTCCTCATAGCAAATGCAAATGGGGGTCCTCACTTCAGAGAGGAGAAAACTGAGGCCCAGAGAGAAACAGGATTTGTCCAAGGTTGTATCAGGTTTTATAATACATGGGCTAGCTGGAGACACGTGGGTCGTTTGTGCAGGTTAATACACCGGGTCCTTTCAAGTCAGTATTTTCTAAATATTTGGTCAATGTTTATTTAGAGGTGAGGCTGGGTACTGCAGGGGGAGAATGGAGAGAACAGAGTCTTGTGACAGCCTCAACCAGTCCCCTATTCTTGCAATTCCGCGCTGGCAGAACCAAACCCTGAAGTTAACCTGCCCACTCTCCTTTGAGGCCAGTTCAGCAACCAATCTGTTGTTACTCGGTTTCCCCTCGGGGGGGGGGGGGGGGGAACTGTCTCACTTTTAACCAGGGCTGCTTCTTCAGTGATTCCTCCCAACCCCACCGGGTTCCCTCACTGAGATGAGTTGGGGGTGAACCAACCAGGACTCTTTCAAGTGGCACTGAGGAAACTCAACTACCTCAGCAAAAAGGGATGCGAGTCCCAAAGATTCTCTCCTCCAGGAGTGGCTGGATCCAGGGGAAATCTGTACTCCCCTTCTTGGCCTTGCTTAGCCGGACGTCAGCTACCTTCTCAAGCAGGCTCTGCCCCCGTGGTGCAAGACGGTGGTCAAGTTCTGGCCTGTATTGTCTGCTTTTATGAGCCCAGCAGGAGAGATTCTCTTTCCTGACTCTCATTGGCTCGCTTTGGGTCATGTGCCTATGTCTGAGCCAATCATCATGGCCCGGAGTTGAGATACACCGGTTGGATTAGAGGCAGGTTATCTGGGGTGGGTCAGCATCTTCCGGTCCCCGGTGGAGTGAGACTAGAGGGGTTTTGGCTCCCCGGGGGAGAATCAGTAGACTGTTACTGAAAACGGGAATGGGTGATGAACTGGCAAGCAACAGATTTCCACTGTCCAGTTATATTTCCTGGGATATTTAGGCGTCCCTTAGTTGTGCTCTGGCCTTGGCAACCACCAGCTGTTTGTCCCTGATTGCAGCAGTGTTCGTGTCAGAGGGTGTAATTTAGAACCCGAGGCTCCCGGCTCTCAGCCCGGGCTCTTCATGTCATTTCCGTCCCACGCTCTGTGGTGCGGTCAGTGGACCAACTGCCCTGTGCCTGCGTCCCTGGGGCAGACCTGCCTCCCATCTTGGCCAAAAGCAACTCCCTGCCTCCTAGCCTGAGGATCAGGAGCCGTTTCCTACGGGATCAGCCATCCTGTTTGCCTATGATCTCGAGCAGGCTCTTCGTGTTTCTGAGCCTCAGTTTCATAGTCTGGAGCATCTGTAAAATGGAGCTAATGGTGATGCTGACCTTCCAGGGCTGTGAGAGGCTGAAATGAGCCTGTGACTTGTAAAATGATTATCACAATGGAAATAATAACACGATTACCATTGATTGCCCCCTGCTTCTTCCTCTGAGAAAGTATCCTTTTTTTTTTTTTTTTTTTTTTTTTTTTTCTCAATCCCCCTTCTCCTCCATTCCTCCCAGGGGAGCAGCGACTTGCTCAGGGCTTTGATGGAGATGAGTGTTGATGGCTTGGAAGCTTTCAGAGCCGCCCACTCTTCCTCCTCCCATCCTGCTGAGCTGACAATTTCGCATGACATCAATTCCTCTGACAGCCGTGTAAACAGATGGTGGTCCCTGCTGCCCGGGGTGCTGGGGAGCGATACCATGGTAACCTGCTAAACCGTGACAGGTGCCAGGACGGTGGGAAATCCAGGACCTTCAGACAGGCACACACATGGCTCAGGCAGCAGGGCCTGAGTTGTGGGTTTATCTCAGACACCGTGGGCCAAGCCTGGGATGGTGTGGCAGCAAGGCCGTAGGCTTGAGTATGGACTCTACTCCTTCTTAGGTGTGTGACCGTGACTGAATTTCTTCCTCTCTTCTGGCCGATGGTGGGTAATGAGCCCGACCCCAGAGTAGCAAGGATATGGGCCTGGGAGTGCCTTGCTCCAGGATGGGGCGTTGCTGGTGCCCAATAAATGTTTGTTGAATGAATAAACAAATGAATGAAAGGGACCTGTAGGATCAACTCCCTGGAAGCTGGCTGGTGACAGGGCCCTTGCAGGTCCTGGTTGGAAAGGGTGCCAATGGGATCTGAGAGTGCAAGACGCTGGGATGGCAGCTTCTAGGCACCACCCCTGCAACTTCTCCGAATAGTTGGGACCTAATGATTTGCAAGTGGTGGGGTCTCCATTACCAATCCCCGCCCCTCCCCCCTCCCAGAGCAGGGAGAGTCAATTAGCACTCCCAGCTGGGACACTGGTGAGTGGACTTGTGGAATCATAGCTTTCACTAACTCTGCCTGCTTGCCTCAGTTTCCCCAACTGTCCTCTCATCCCTGCTGGACTTGGAGCTCTGGTTTAAGCCGTGGTCTATTCCAAGTTCAGAACGGGACAGTGACTTGACTAAGGCCATCCAGCTATCCATACAAACCAACTGGGGAAGGGGCAGC
This sequence comes from Panthera onca, assembly GCF_046562875.1. Lineage (NCBI taxonomy): Eukaryota > Metazoa > Chordata > Mammalia > Carnivora > Felidae > Panthera > Panthera onca. The sequence goes on along the minus strand of NC_138339.1, from coordinate 64,963,215 downwards.
CTCCAGCTTCTGCAGTCAGGCCCTTTTGCTGGAAGGGTCCTCCCCAGCTTTCCATCAGCTTCGTGAAAGCTGCTCTTTCACATGGCTGCCCCAGACCATCCCTACTCCCTCTTCTTTCTCATTGTCCTCCTCTTATTCCACATGCCTTGTGGCTGGGTCTGCCCCCTGCTGAAACAGGAGTACTTCAAAAAAACAAGAAGGCTTGGTCTGCCACTCACTGGGTCTGACCTTGGGCAAGTGACTTCACCTTTACAAGTCAATTTCTTCATACAGCAAAGGGGAAAGTTGATTTGGATGGATTAAATGAGATAATATCTGCAAAAAAAAAAAGTGCATAAAAGAGTGCCTGGCACATAGCAAGCTTTCAGTAAATAGTGATTTTTGGTATTATGCAGAGGAAGTCCTCATCCTTTATGGGAAGATTGCTTTCCACAAATGGGATTGACTTCAGGCAAGATTCAGAGTGCAAAAAGCACTGAAAGGTGTGGGAGGCAGCTGGATATGGGTCAAGGTGTATGGCCTTGGATGAGCCACTTGCCTTCTCTAAGCATCTGGAAAATGGGGCTAATGAGCCCCAGCTGCAGAGCTGTTGAGGTTGGATGGGCACAGGTTGGGTGGGCATCTGGAGCAGGGTCTTGGTACATGCTAACTTGGTGTCGGTTGTAATAAGCTCTCCTGGAACAAGGATTATTTCAATGCCCCTGAGTGCCAAAACCACCAAAGGCAAGGATTGCTCATACTGCATTCCTGGAAGGTGGCGGTTTGACTTCAGCTTGCATACCTCTAGGGATGGGAAACTCATTCCTGTTGAGTTGGAAGCTCTGCTAGAAGCTCATCTTCTGTGGAGTCCAAACTTGCCTCTGTGTAGACTTCCTCTCTGGAGTCTCCAGTTCTGCCCTCAGGGCCGCCAGGACCAGCTTTCCCTCGGCTTTCTCGCTTGACAACCTGCTCCTCTGAGCCAAGGAGAACCAGAATGAAGGAGGTGGCCCAAGCAGCGTCCCCACCCCCTGTCTCCCAAAGAGCTTTCTGACCTTGTTGGCCAGGCTGGAAGGTTTAAGAGCTGGCAGGCAAGCATGAGAGATTGTCCTTGGGTAGGCTAAGTGGGCCATCTGTCCTGGCTGAGTCCCACGGCGGACCCACGGTGGAGGACCAAAATATGGCTGGGCCCAGCATGGAGACCAGAGCGTGAGCTGTCACAGTCTCACAGGCCCAGGTGTGGGTCCAGCTCCCCTGATTATGGCTGGGTGGGGGGCATGACACCAATTTCTGCAATGCGGGGTTCTTCTAAGAATTAAATGATCAGAGATATTTTAATATCTCACATGGTTCTTGGAATCCCCTAATAATCATCTTTTTTGGAACCTGTAATCAGTGAAAGGGTTAATGTGTTCCAGAGAGAAGCTTCAAAGGAGCCAAGCTTTTAAACATTCATTATTACTCTTTTAGCTTCAGAGTTTTTGTTTTTTTTTTTAATTATTTTATGCTTCTTTCAAAATTCATCAGTTTAGGGCACGTTGGCTGTCTTTATAACAGCACTAAGAAAATGTTGATAAGGTTCTTCTAATAACAGATACTTCTCTGGCAGGGAGGCAGCAACAAAACCATTTCTGGAGCATTCTGTCTTCCCTTTTGGCCTTCCAGCGAGGTCAGCACCTCTAGACCTTCTTCCATGGCTGTATTAGCCACGCTGATGTCTTATGGCTCCCGCCTTCCCTATAGGAGACAGAGCTACTGAAAGGGCTGCGAAGACCCCTAAGAAAGAAGGAAGAAGGCTGTAAACCCACCCTACCTGTGTCCCAGGTTTGGATACTATTTAGATGCTCAGACTATTTACTTTCCCCACTTTTGTCCTCATTTCTATTATACATTATTAAACTCACAGGCATCACAGGAACAGAGACAAGGGGACACATGGATGGAAGAGGATAGGACTCCCAATCCTTTCTCTTCATTCTGGTCCTGAACAAGCTAGGGAGTCCTGAACTTGGAAGAGAACCGAGAGGCTGTTCAGCTGAGCTGGCTGCCCGGGAGAGGGACGCTGTGGTTTGACTGTTTGTGTCTACCCTAAATTCACACGTGGAAATCCTAATCCCCAAGGTGATGGTATTGGAAGGTGGGGCCTTTGGGAAGTGGTTCAGTCATGAGGGCATAGCTGTCATAACTAGGAGTAGTGCTCTTCCAAAAGAGACCCCAGAGAGTTCCTCATCCTCTTCTGCCATGTGAGAACAAAACAAGAACACTGCAACCCAGAAGAGGGCCCTCACTGGACCATGCTGGCTTCCTGATCTTGGACTTCCAGCCTCCAGAACTGTGAGAAACAAATTTTTGTTGTTTATCAGCCACCCAGTCTGTGGTATTTGGTTACAGCAACCTGGGTGGACTAAGACAAAGGATCCCTGCCAGAGAGGCTCCTGGAGGGGGTATGGTCAGCCAGGGCCTCCTGACCACTGCCTCATTTCCTTGCAAAAGGGATCAGGAAGATAGGAAAGATCACAGGCAAAGGTGAAGAAATGAGCGCTCTAGTCTTGCCTGCACTGCCGACTGGCTACAGGACTTTGGACAAGGGGCTTACCCTCTCTGGACCTCCATTTCCACACATGTCAAATCGCAGGGTTGGACTAATTGATCCAACCTTAGGTTAGGTTGGACTAATCTAGAAGTCATCGTTATTTGCGTGCTTTGCATGGACTGGATTCTGCATTAAGTGTACCACATAAATGATCTGTTTTTATTCTCCCACCAAATCTAAGTTTCTTTGGAGAATCCAACTGTCAATAAAGATCATATTAAATCTTAGGCCTTTTGTGTATCTGAAAGTTGTTCTAGGCACACTTTTGTATATTTGCAGACACCAGCCTCTTGATAGAGAACAAGGAATTTCCAATTAGATACACTATCAGTTAGGATTAGGTGTTGCTATGTGTAATGGAAATCCCAAAAGTAACAGGGGCTTAAACACACAAAGATTTACTTTATTGCATAAACGTAGTGCAGTGCTGGTATGCGCGCTCCAGGAACTCATTAAGAACCCAGGCTCCTTCCATGTTTATGCTCTGCTGCACACATCTTCTGTCCTCAAGGTCACCACATGGCCCAAGAGGACTCCAGGAGCTCCAACCATCACAACTCCACTGGAAGCTCAAGGAAGAGGATGAGAGGAAAGGCTGAAAGGGCTGTACTTTGGCTGAGTCAATTCCTTTTAGGCAGTCTTCCTGGAATGCTTACAGTTTGCTTCCACTTGCACATCATTGGCCAGAACTCAGTCATGTGGTTACACCTACCTGCAAGGGGAGGATGGGAAATGTAGTCTTTTACCTGAGCACATTGCTACCCTGAATAAAATCTAGGTTTTTTTTGCAAGGAAGAATGGGGGAAGGAATACTGGTTGGCCAGTGGGAGTCCCTGTTGCAGATGCTTATGCGCAAAGGACTGTACGTATAATCACAAACCAGGCAGACCATTTTGCAGATGTATTAATGTAGCTATTTAACATAAAATACCAATGTCTGTATTAGTTGGGTTTCTTTTGATTGCAAGTGACAGAAACCACATCTCAAACCGGCTTAAACAATAAGGACATTTATAACCCCACATATTTCACTTACAGAGATAGGGTTAGCTTCAGGGCTGGTTGATTCAGCAGCTCAACAAATATCACCAAACCTGGGGGCTGTCCATCTATCATTTGTCTTTTATTAGTGTTGGCTTTATCAGAGGCAACTGACAACAGTGGTTCCAAGAATTACATCCAGACTCAATAATACCCAGGCAAATACAAGGGACTATTATTTCCGGCAGCTCTCTCTTAGAAGCTACAAAATGTCCAGAAAAGTCTCTCATGCCTCAGTGGCCAGCATTTGTTTATAATCTACTCCTGGACAAATCATTGGCAAGGAGGAAGGGCGACTGGGCCACTGCTGGAGCCGGGATCAACTTCCATGAAGCTCATGGCTACTTGGGGGGATAGTAGATACCTGAATAAAATTGGGGTTCTGTTAGTAGGGGACAAAGAGGAAGCATGCTGGTTGATAAGTGCTATCTCCATTTTGCAGCAAGGGGATTGAGGCTCAGAGAGGTGAAATAATCTGTTCAAGGTTAAACAGCCAGTGAGCAGCAGAGATAAAGCCTGAGCCAGGGAAAGTCATCCCAAATTTAACATGCTTAGCATCATGCTCTGCAACCAGAGAAGGGAGGGGTTTCAGAAGTCATCTGTATCAGTGCTTCCCAAACTTTAGCCATTTGACCCCCACTTTTGTGATTTTCCCCATATTTATTTACACCTACATGATGATATACTCAATATTTTTTCTTAATTTAACTCATATCACCTTTATAATTTTTCTTAAAATACACTCATGATTTTTCCATCAACAGTTGCAGGACAAAAGCACTGACATAAATGAGAAACCAGTCTTGCTTGACAGAAATAGAAGATAAATCATCAAAAGGAATACAATGAAAACAACTCTCTTATCCTTTGTAGAGGGATACCATTACCTGACAAATTCCTGAATTCAAAGGGTGCTCTGTCCCTGTTACGAATAAATGACCAGGAGTGAGGAAAGCATTAAAGACTTACCAGCACCAAGCGGAAGCTCCCTTCTTGATGAAATAACGACTTAAAGAGAAGGGGGGAAAACAGCAATCCTTTCTCATGATGCAATTCAATGCCACGTAAGTCTCCTCCACGTATGTCCGAACTCATCCCACATACCATTCTTTGAGAAATCTTAACTTACATCAAAGCCCGAATGTTTTGTGACTGCCACATTACACATAACAACAAAATCTCAGAGGGTGTAACAGCAACAAGCATTCATCCCAGAGATCTGTGGTTCAGTTGCCACTCAGCTGTTCTAGGTGAGAATTGGCTAGGTGACCCTTCTGTCTATCGGCAACAGGGTTGGCAGACTTTTTCTGTAAAAAGTCAGGGAGGGAATGTCTTAGGCTTTGTGGATCCCACAGTCGCTGTTGCAGTGACTCAATGCTATCGTTGTGGTGTGACAGCAGCTCAGGCAAGATGTAAGGGTATAAGCAGGGCTGTGTTTCATAAAACTTGGTGAATACCGAAATTGTAATTTCAGTAATTTTCACATGTCACGAAATAGGGTGCTTCTTTGGATTTTTTTTCAACCAATAACAAATGTAAAAACATTCTTGGCTCTAGAGCCAAACAAAAAACAAGTGATTGACCAGATCTGACCTGAGGACCCCAGTTGTGGAACCTACAAATTATGTAGCCAGTCCCGGTGTCTTCTCATTCGATGTGTGGAGACATGGAGAATCACACCCCCCAACAGTGGTCTCATCGGAACATGTTCTCCTTATGGTGATGGCAAGAGTGCTAGGAACTGGGTGGAAGCACCTAGGTCTTTGAAGGCCTAGGCCTGAAACAGGTGGATTGTCACTTCTCACCTCCTGTTGGCTGAAGCAAGTCACCTGACTGAGCCCAAAGTCAAGAAAATGGGACACATTTTAATGTGAGGGGGACTCTAATGTCCCCCTCTTTTAATGTGAGGACTCTAATGTCACGTGACAAAGAGCTTGGAAACAGGAAGAGGTGATGAATTGGTACCAATAAGGCCATCTATCACCAACTGCCTAAGAGTGTGTTAATCATTCTGGCCGTTTGCATACCACTAGCGTCAAATAACTCATTATCTGGTCCTCTTGTCTATCAGCTTTAATAGTCCTTTGATCCATCAGCCCAGGCAGAGGCAAGGACAGAAGACTTTTGTGGAGTTAGATTTCAGGGGGGAACAATACACGAATAGTCTTTGTCCCCCTCTATCGGATCAGAGCGACTGACAGCACAGTCAGTCCGTGACAGCTGAAGCCAGGGGCTTGAACTAGTTGGCATTTTGAATGTACAAGCCAGCGTGCCAATCTCCTCCTAAAGATTCAGCCAGCTAGCTCCCTTTCCTGGAAGCATCCTCTTGGGCCCTCAGTGCCTTAGATAGCACCTTTGTGCCGAAAAACTGGAGAAGAAAAATGTCTGGCTCGCATTCTACTTGGTGGGTTCTTTCTAGGTTTTAAACACATAGGAATAAACAGAGTGGGTCTGCAAACATCCATCTGACTATATCATTCCTCAGCTTAAAGTCCTCTCCCGGCGCCCTCAGCCCAGCTTGGCTTCACATCACGGCTCTTTGTGACGTGGCCACAGCTGCCTACACAACTTCACTTCCTGCCACAGTCTACTCGCCATAAGCATCTAGACACACAGCACATCTGCCACCTCTAGGCCTTCGCACCCACTGTCACAATCTGGGAGGTCACCGGTGTGATAAGCCATCTCAAAGACTTTTAAACAAGGAAAGGAAAATTGTTGGCTCATGTAATGGAATATCCAGCGGTGGAGGGAGCTTGAGGCATGCAGAGGTACTTAAGTCATGCTGTTTAGAATATGCTTTCCTCTGTGTTGACTCCATTCTCAGGCAGGCACTCCCCTCATGGTGATCAGGGGTAGTAACTTCAGGAGGAAAGAAGAGTCTCTTGGGGCACCTGGGTGGTTCAGTCGGTTAAGTGTCCGACTTCGGCCTAGGTCATGACCATATGGCTCGTGAGTTCGAGCCCTATGTTGGACTCTCTGCTGTTGGCACAGAGCCCGTTTCAGATCCTCTCTTCCCCCTGCTCTCTCTGACCTTTCCCCGCTCATGTGCTTCCTCTCTCTCTCTCTCTCTCTCTCTCTCTCAAAAAAAAAAAAAAAAAAGTTAAAAAAAAAAAAAAAAAAAGAAGAGTCTCTTCTAGATATTCCAGCAAAGGTCCCAGGGCTGACTCCTGTTGGCCGATTGGGGTCACGTGCCCAGCATTAAACCAATGGTTGTGGGGGCTGGGGTGTGCCGATTGGCCAGGACTGGACCATAAGCCCATTCCTGCATCTGGGAGAGTGGCATTAGCTCCACCTAAACCACGGGGACCAAGAGTGGGGATTTCCCAGGGGAAAGTCAGGAGGTGGTTACCAAATGAAGTGTTGAACAGAGGCGGGGAAGCCAAGGCAACAGACGTCCCCACCCTCTGGTTCCTTTGCCTGAAATGCTTCCCTCCTCTCTGCCTGGCAAACTCAAACTAATCTTTCTGGCTCCACCTCCAGTGTCATTCCTCCTGTAGACCCCTCACCCCACCCTAGAGTAAGCCCCCCCTTTCTCTGTGCTTCCTTCCCTCCCATCATTCGGTGCCAGGCTGCCAGGGGTCTCTTGGGGCCACCCGCTTCTGGAAAATGTCGATGAACTTTGCCAAACTCCCCCATTTCAGAGCCTGTGCCAGTTCACACCTTCCCTGATTTCCATACGCCCTTGGCTTTCCTCCTTGTGACACTCAGCTTCCACATCTGTGTGTACTGCCTCAGGTTGGCTACAGGTGTGCACATCTTGACACCCTCCCCATCTCAACAACAACGACAACAACAACATCTCATTACCTTTGTGACTTTGTAAGTTTCATAGCTTGACTGAGACCTGAGGGTAACAGAGGAATCCCATGGCTCCCCAACTAGCCCCGCCCCTTCTAAGAACACCCTTCTCCCCAGGGTGGCTCCCCCACCGGGCACAGCCTTGACTCTTCCTATCCCCCCCCCCGCTGCAAGACACTGACCTGCCAGTCTGGTCTGCAGCGACCCTCCCCTGCTTCCTTGCTCCCCACTCTTCCCGATTCTGCTGAATACTTGACGTCACGGCAACTCCAGAGTCTGTTCAATCTCTCCCCTCTCAGCAGCATCTGAGCTCCTTGAGGGCAGGGCTGTGTTCAGGTCATTTCTGCCTCTCAGGTGCCTAAGACAGGGCATGGCACTGAGTAGGGGCTCAGTGGAGGCTAAATCCAAAACCACGTTCACCAAAAGGCTGCATTTAAAAAAAATCAGCAAGGATTTCTTTGGCCTCTGCGGGAAGCGCAGAGAGTGTGGGTGAGTGATGATTTCAGCAGAAATGCCACAGGACGCACGGGTTCTCCATTATTTATGGGACTAAGGAGGCATGTTCCCAGAGCGCTGCGATCTATTCTGAAGATGTCTGGGCAGAATGTGAGTGACTTTGTTCCCTAGAGTCCCTGCAACCCTACTCTGCAGCTACCAGACAGGGGGACTTTTAGCTTCTTCTTGCAGCAATAAAGAAGTGTCTGGGGACTCAGTGCTGCTCCTGCCTTGTTGTTGTTGCCCAATGTGAGGGCAAGGATGGCGAGATGAGAGCAGGACAGCCTCTGGGAACAGAGGGGTCTGGGTTCAGGTCTTGCTCTGCCCTGGATCACTGTATGTTTCTGCCTCGCTGGGCTGCAGTGTTCTCATCTGTGCTATGGAGGCGAGGGCTACGTCCCTGCCAGGGGCCTGGGTGCATTCAGCGAAGCAGTAACCTGTAGGCTTACAGCCTGACGCTGCGTGCTCACAGCAGGTTCTCATTCGATGGCGGTCCCATGCTCTGTCCTGGCTAAACTAGGTCCAGCTTGACCCTGTGTGGCTCTGAGTTCCTGAAGTCTCCCATCAGGTGGAGTTTGTGGATGGATTTTTAAAAAAGATTTATGAAGCATTTGCTTTTCATTAGAACCGGTGGATAGAGAGGCAATGTAATTATTTGCAAGGGATTTCTTATTTATAGAAGGAAAAGTTGAAGGGTTTCTAGACGAGGCCATCAGTGCTTTTCTCAAGAGCAGAGGGAGTATGTAAGTTCCGAGCACAGGGGAGTTGTGCTGGTCCTGGAGACACAGGGTGTTCTGTCTTAGGGCATGTGCAGACTCTACAATCAGATGGACTTGAATTTTCCCCTTGTACTTGGTGACCCAGAAGTGGCTGGGGAGGGAGGTAGCCTCGTCTTCATTGGTGCTGGCCCTGATTTTCACGATGGATTTCCACTTCTGGAAGCCTTCTATAATGTTCCGATGGTGACCACGAGTGACTGTGATCACAGCGCTATCCTAGGGTGTGGTATTCCACAGGTGCTTAATAAATGCTTCCTGAGTGAATTATTTGATGAGCAGATAGCCTTGGACTCGGGGTGAGATGAAGCTCGGTGCCAATTTTATGTGGCCTTGGCTAAGTGTCTATTTCCTCTGAACATCAATCTCTGCATTTGTGAAAGTGGGTATAAAACCACTACTTAGGCTGGGTTTTTGAGCATGGAATGGATCAGGTCAGGAGAAGCACCTAGCACATAGTTAGCACTCAATCCATGATGGTTTCTCCCTCTGAGTGCCCAGATGCCTTCTTCAGAATTTCAGAAGTCTCCATTCCCCTCCCCCCCACCTTTATTCTTTCCTAAATAAATAATTGTCTCTTTAAGTACTGCCTTCTAGATAAATAAAACTCTCTTATTTAATTTGATTGTTTTCCTGTTTGTTTAATTACTACCATTAAAACGTTAATGCTTTCTTGTATTTTTGTTTTTCATGGCAAATGTGATATTTTAGATCCACTTGGGGTTATTTTATTTGTCAAGTTTCTGCTGTTGCGAGTATCAGAAACCGGATTCAGAGGGGGACTTGAGAAAAGAGGGGCATTTACTGGTTTTTGTAATTAAATCTCCTAAGGGGTTGCTTTAGCCAGAACAAGGCTGCACGCAGACGATCAGATGGTGTGTCAGGATACAATGTCCAGTTTTTGGCTCTGCTCTCCTGTGCCACGCTTACTCTCGGGCAGCCTTGGCTTCTGTCCTTTCCTCCCAACAGCATCGTTGAAAGACCTCTCCCTTCCCATTAGAGACACCAAGACCCTTGGGGCTTGGGTCCGAACACTGCACCTGGGGGACTAGCCAGCCCTGCTGGGCTCCACGCCTGGAGCTGGGGGTGGGGATTTGGTCCCATCCAAATCTCCTGGGCTGAGAGAGGCAACGGGTGGGTCCCGCAGGAAAACCAGGGTGGATTCTGCTATCTGAGGCAGGGGACACCGGGAAGGATTATTATCATTCTGTTTTACAGGTGAAGAAACAACCAATGCCCACCACTGTTCCATTAGCAGCAAATTCACCCCCCTCTAATAAGCTTATTTCCTCTGAGAATTCAGATCTGGGTATCTCAGAGTCAACCTCAAAGACCCTTGTGGGACCACGTTGTTTGGGTTAACTTCTAGGTATGTCCAGGGCCACATCTGGAGCCGGTGGCAGAGGTACTGGCGTGGAGAGCCAAAGAAGGTTGAGGTTGGCCTTCGTCATGGCCCCTTGTCAAGCCACAACCCCCCCCCCCCCCGCCCCTTGATGATCTTGTGCAGGTCCGCATCCTGGACCTTCATTTCTTCATCTGTGAAATGGAAACAAACAACGCCATCCTCCCAGAGATGTTTGGGGGATTCGCTGAGGTGATGAGCACTTAGTAAGCGCTCAGTGAATGCAGAGCTGGCGGTGAACCTGTGCCACCTTAGGCAAGTCCCTCAGCTGTTAGAGCCTGAGCATCCTTGTCTGCAAACTGGATGATGATCATCTCCCATCCTGGGCTGGGCATGCAGGAGGCGCTTAGTAAGAGGTCGGAGACTGAGATTCTGCAGCCTATAAATTCTTACCAGGCGCCAGGCATCTTCACCAACGTGATCTTGCTGTTACTAAGTCCCCTGCTATTTAGATGAGGAAATGGAGGCTCAGAGAGGCAGACTTACTCTTCACACGGCTGAGGGGCAGACCAGGCTTTAACCCATGTCCTTACCACTGTTCCAGCTGCTTCTCTGAGGAACTGGGGGGCTGCTTCCATATGTGGCACTCAGCCCTCAGGGCCTGGCTAAGAAGTCACCTCTCCTGTGTCTCCCCAGGGCTCCCCAGTCTGGGTGAGGACTCTCCTTGGTTTTCCCCAGCTCCCTAGGTCCCCATCACAGCTCTTCCTCCCTGGCAGTGCTACTGTGTGTCTGTCTGCCTCCACTGGACCAGGGACCAGGCCCGATGTGCCTCAGAGCCCCTGACCCCCGGTGTGCTGCTGGGAATGACAATGGAGTCCCTAAGTTTGGACACAATGGCATGGTGGAAAAAGGGCTTCTGGCCTCACCCACAGTCCTCCCTGCTGGACCTTGAGTGGGGTCGAGAGCTTCCCTGAGCCTCAGTCTCCTCCTCCCCTTCTAGCTGTGTGGTGGTCAGGATAGAAGAAGTGTGACAGCAGCTGACATTATTTGAGGACTTACTCGTTTCATTCATTTCTGCTGACAATCCTTTAAGGCAGAGACGAGGATCATGCACGTCTTACAGGTAAGAAATAGACTGAGAGATGAGAACTGATTTGCCCAGGGTTGCACAGCTGGAGCCTACAGCATGCACAGTGGAGACTCATAAGTGGTGTCTATAATTACAAAAAAGGTTCATGGAATAAGGGGATGGGGGCTCTCTTGACCCCCCTGCCGCTGTGCCATCATGGGCCTCGTGGCCCTTGTTATATACCGAGCTTGGCCAGGCTGTGTACCCACGCAGCTTGCTGGGCTGTGCTGGCTGGGGAGGAGAGCCTGGCTCATACACACCAGGTCTGGGAGTAGCTTCTGGAAGGTGGGTGGTTTGCGGCAGAACAGAGGCCTCGCCTAGCCTCCCTGAGAAGCATCGTCAAGTCTGATGCTCTGATCTGGAAAACGCACTGCACCCCTGCAGCACCCCACATTTTCATTGCACCTTCCTCTCAGCAGCGACATCTTCCTTCTGTGGGAAGAGCTGTAGCAGCCACACGTGTTCTCTTCAGAGGCAGCCTCGATGGTTCTACAATGTTTACAGTGCGTGTTCCCATCGAGGAGGGGCTGAGAGAGGTGTGGCGTGAGGTGGCACGGGACCCCATGTCAGAGACTCCCCAGGAAACAGCTAGAGATACTTGGAATAGAAGGGAGGGGTCTGTGGAAATGTGGGTATCAATGGTAGGGGACCCAAGAGACTGTCCTCCTGCACAGCCAGCGAGTGTCGGGGCTGAGGCCAGCACTGGAAAGTTGGGGGGTCAAGGCCAGGGGGAGAGGTGCTCTGTCAGCTTTCCCAGAGGGCTGGAGGGAAGTAGGTTTAGAGGGCAGACCTGGATCCACCGTCCAGCAAGAGAATGATTTGCCAGAGAAGTGGTGAGCTTCCTGTGTCTGGAGGTATTCAAGTTTTTTTTTTTTTTTCCTGATCCATCACTTTTACTTTAGTATTTTGAGTTCCTAAAGGGAGATTTTTATGGGGTAAAAAAAAGTAGCCCAAATATCTCAGAGTTCAGCTTGAGGAGGAGTCAGTCCTATAGGAGAGAAGTGTGAAGAAAGCCTTCAAAGATCATAAAGTTTGTTGAGGGATGGCAGTGGTCCTCAACCCTGGGTATGCATCAGATCAGAATCCGAGAATCAGATCAGAATCAGAGGTATGGAAGGATTAGGGCACCGGGATCTTCAAGGAGGCTTCCTGATTCTCTGTGTCCGGGGGAAATGACTGATGATCTGACTGCTGCTCTGTTGGGGATGGCCTTGGCCCTGTAGAGAAGACCTCAGGGTGAGAAGCTCTGAGCTGGCTTTTGGGGCCCTGTCAAGGACAGGGCGCAGCAACCCTTGGCGAAGGACCAATAATGCTTTTCTTTCCCTGCTCTCGAGGATGGCAGCTGTTGACTCTCCTGTAGCTTAGCATCTGGTCCTTCCAGATTGGTGGAAGGTCATGTTCTAGCAGATGTAAGTGACCAGAGGGTAGACAGGCAGCTCATCCCTAAGGCTGAAAGGACAAGGAAGGTCAAGGGGGCAGTGGGAAGGCACTTGGCTGAGGTGGCCAACTGGAGAGCTTGGGATCCTATGGGGAGCATTCTAGGTAGGGGCAGGTGAGCTGGGAGTGTGGAGAATCAGGGATGGCTTCCTTGGAGAGGTGGGGTGAAACAGTCTTGAAGGATGGGGAAGCCTGGGGAAAGGGAGAGGGACATTGCAGGCTGTCCCTAAGCCTGAGGCTAGTGCCGGAGACTGGATTTATCAGTACCTATTTGGTTGCAACTGCTAGAAACGGAATGGAACCCAAATAGATTTTTTTTTTTCGTTCATGTAATTGAGAAGTCCAGAGTTGGCTTCAGGCATAGCTAGATCCATATTCTCAAACAATGTCATCACCTCTTTCCATTACTCAAATCTGCTTTCCCTATGTGTGTATTGCCTCAGAGGGATTCTCCCAAAGATAGCCACCATAGCACTTCTTCCCCAATAGCTCTGTAATAAGTTCCAAGAACAGTCATTGCCCTGGCTTGGGCCGTGCCTAGCCCCGAACCTGGCAATGGACGGCTCTGGTGGTCTTCGACTGGGTCATGGCCCAAACCCTGGGTTAACAATGTGCAGAAGTATTTCCACAAGGAAATGAAGTTAAGAGCCTTGAGAGAAGGAGACAATCCTGGATTATCCAGGAGGGTTCCATATAATCACAAGTATCCTTATGCATGAGAGGGAAGCGGGAGAGGCAGAGGAGGGGCTGGGAGGGCAGAAGCAGAGATTGGAGGGATGCAGTTGCCGGCTGGGGGCCATGAGCCAAGGGATGCAGGTGGCCTCTAGCAGCTGGAAAAGCAAGTAAACAGATTCCCCTCTGGAGTTTTCTTGAGACCCATCTTGGACTTCTGACCTCTAGACCGGTCAGTGATACCTTTGTGTCGTTGTAAGCCAGTAAGTTTGTGGTCATTTGTTACAAGCGGCCAGAGGAAACGAATACACCCCTTAGTACTTGACATCTCACGTTCTGGATATCTTGCTCTGCACTGGCCTCCCTCCATCACCAAGAGAGAGTCATCTCCCAGGGGCTCACTGCTGAAGGAGAGCTAGGGTTCGGGTCTGTTCCTCTCAACCAGCCCCGCCCCACCTGGCAGGTTGCCCCAGGCTCAGATTGGCGGCTGCCTGGGACTTACTCTGAACCCTTCCTCCTCCATCGGGACAGTGCCTACAGCTGACTGGCCTCAGTGTAAACCTCACCGCCCCCCCCCCCCCAAGAAGTCTTCCATGTACAACTTCAACACCTTAAAACCCCCCTTCCTTGCACTTGCACACTCTTCACCAGCTCGAACCACACTGGGGTGGAATTGTACGTTTCTGGTCTCTCCATTAGGCTGTGAGCTCACTGTGGACACGCATCAGTGTCTGATTCATCAGTCACTGCCTCCCCTCACAGGGTCTGTGCATAGTAGGTGCTCAGTAAACATGTGTTGAATGAATGAATGACCATATGTGCGCCACTAGGCATGAGGGGTGGGTCAGAGAAAACCCCTCCCAAAGATGGAGCTGGACTTGGCTCCTGGCCGTTCCCCACAAAACCCATTTTCTCTTCTTCCTGGTTCTTGCCTCCCTTGTAAGTTAGATGTGGCCATGGGCTGAGTTCTGAGTCCTGGCTGGTTGGAGCTGAGGCTTTTGAGGAGCAAGCATGTCCCTTCTCACTGTCTCCCCTTCCCAAGGCTGGCAAGAGAGGCGGATAAGACTACACATGGCGAAGCCTCTCCCCGATCCTGGTGAAGAGGAAACCCCCGATGACTAGGAATACAGGCTCAGGTCTGTCGTATGAAGAAGCGACCAATTCAGACGTGTCGAACCCTTATTCGGTTTGGAGCTACATTTCCGCAGCTTGTATTACTCAAATTAATACAGAAATTGGTGCCTTGAAGTGAAGGTGTTGCCATAACAACATACAGGTCATGGTCTGGGATTGGGCAATGGGTGGAGAGGACACAGCACTCACAGGCGGGAAAGCTGGGGACTCCTGGTACACAGTTGAGAACATCTAATGAATTGTTGCCCAACATGGAAGAGGAAAAGAGCCTGAAAGCTAGAGTGCATTTGTTCCTTTTTGCTGCCCACAGCAAGATACTACCAGAAAGCCACATGCTCAGGCAACAACTGTCCCGGCTGCAGGCTGAAATGAGACAAAACTCGGAAACGTAGGGCCCCTCTGGATGGGTTGGTTTTTCCTGACTTGGACTATTGCTCGAGCAAGAAATAAACTCCTACTGGGTGTGAGTGTTCCCAGGCCTCTGGGGCTATTTCTGCAGCAGCTGGCATGACGCTAACTACACAGGTAGCCTCGGTAAGTACCGCCCTTAGGTGTAGACAGGGGCCCTGACACACACTTTGGCTGAGTCTCTGATGGCAGGAATGGGCCCCATGGACCGCACCCCCCACCCCCCGCCCAGGACGGCTCACGCAGGACTCTGTGGCATGGGTCTGCAAGCAGAGGGCTGGACCCAGGTGGCTACGGGATTCCCAATGAGCCAGTCTGCAAAATGCAGGGAGACATAAAGGGCTCTGTTACCCCCAGATAAAAATAAAAGGGCTTTTGCCACTGAAAAGTAAAATTAGTTCCCGGGTTCTGCAATGTACAAAGTTCTCCCACATGTGTTGCCTCATGTGATGCACCAAATCTATGAGGAAGGTGTTACATTTTTCAGAGGAAGACACTGAAACTTCAAGATTAATGACTTGCTTAGGGTCACACAGCTAATGAGCAAAAGAGCTAATTCAAGGTCAGCTTCCCATCTCTAGAAATTTGCTGTTTAATGACTGAGAGAAGGGGCCTCTTTATTGCTGGGGTCTGGTGAGTGAGTGAGTGTGTGTGTGTGTGTGTGGTCAATGACCGTGGGGTCTTTGCGTCTCTGTAGGCCTCAGGGACCCACGTACTTGGATTCTGCTGAACAGAGGGACTATGGAGGACAGGGAAGCTTGCCCAGAACAATCTTCACTGATGATACAACTGAGGCCCAGAGAAGCCGGGCAAGCTGAGATGAGCTCCCAGGACTTGTAACTGAACTGAAGGCTTCTCTCTGTCACTCACTCACTCTGCCCTGCCCTCCAAGGGTCTTGCCTCCTCGGCCGGCTCTCCCATACTCTGAAGGAGGAACCTCAGTCTTACCTGCTCCACCCACACACGGCCACCTTCCCATGCTCTGTGCTGCAAGGCTGGGCTCTGGGAACTGCAGGGGAGTTCCGGGGACTGGAGTCCCAGCCTGGACTTGCTGTATTGGATTGGGTCATGGACCTGATGGTCATTGGCCATCCAGCGTCCCTGCCCCCTTCACTGGGGGATTTGTCCCTCGTGCACTGTGGGTGGGGCTGTCCTGGGGCTATCCAGCCAGGTGGCTATGTTCTCCAGACCAGGCCAATGAAAGGCATGGCCTTTCTCCAGGAGTTTTGAATCCTAGGAAGAGACTATTAGAGGTCATTCATCGCAGTGGTGGCAACCAGGCAGAGAGGAGAGTGTCTCCCACCCCCCACCCCTGAGCTGCTCTGACATTTGCTGAGCTCAGTCCTCTGGCTTTCATTTCATTTGGGGAGCTACCTGACATCCTTCCAGTAGATTAAGTTCCCTCACGTCAGGGTTTAGGGCTTGCAGCCAAGTACTGTTGATGATGCTGACAGAAACCCAAGTGAATAGTAGGAAAGGAAGTGTTCTCTAAAGCCTTCCTTAGAGCAACACAGTGTGCATTAATTGAGCACCGACTGTGTGTTAGCCCTTGTGCTGGGCACTGGGGTTCCAGAGAGGTTCTGATCTCCTTCACAGCCTGGAGGAGCTCACGGTTTGTGGCAGGGGAAGGAGACAGCAGAGGGACAGAAACCAGTGTCGGCACGCTGCTCGGCCGTGTCTCCCATGTAATAAACTCCCAGCTGCTAATTCAATTGGCACCCAGGAGGGTTTGCTCCTGCTTCCTCTCATTTCCCTTAAAAAAATCAATAAACTGCTCATAATGTCTTTAATAAAGACTAAATCAGAGCATTTATAACCTTATTATAGGGTTGGCATTTTCAACATCTTCCCCCGCAGCTGAAATCCAGTTCATGTGGCATCATCTGGGAATCAGACAGTGGACCGAGACAATGGTTTATGATGAATTAACCAATAACCAACCTGAATTTGGCAGTTTACCATTTTCAGAGACTCCCACGGGCATCACATCAACCCTGCAGGTTAGAAGACTAGCTCAGAGATGGAAAGGAGCCTGTCAACATTCACACAGCTAGGATGGAAATGGAAGAGCTGGGGTTTGATCCTGGATCTGCCTGACTCCTCGGCCCTGGCTTTCTGCTGTAAAGAGTGCGGATGAATAGCTGGAGCTCTGGGAGCCGCAGGATGGTGGGGCTGGGTGGAGATCCTTTCCGCAAGCAGAAGGCTTAGGGAAGGGCAATTACTTGCAAGGTGCTGTTAGATAAGCATCCATGTTCCCACACTGCCCCCTGGTGGACTCCTTGAGCCCGGCCTCCGGGCTGTTGGAGGGTTTAGCTGGGAGTTTCAGGCTGATTGCGTCTGTGAGTGGGTTTGGGGAGACCTTCCTGGTGGAATAGCCCTGCTTTTGCACAGCTGAACATTGAAGCCTTCCAGAAGAGATAAGAGATGTTCATGTATTTACTTGATTGTGGGAAAAGTGTTCATTCATTGATTCAACCTATCTCCAGAGACACCTGCACGCCCGGGCGGAACAAAATGCTGACGATTTGGCACTCCCCTTGCCGGCAGGGAGGCCCCAGCCTCATGGAAGGGTCAGGCCCACAGGTAGATACTTATGACGCAGGGCGATATGGGCACTGTGAAGCCATGCCTAGGGCATCCTGGGAACCCTAACCTGGGCAGGTATGGGGAGTGGTGCGAAGGGGCCAGGGAAAGGCTGGTCAAAGAAGGTAACAGGTCAGGTGAGTGTGCTGGGTAGCTGAGGTCGAAAGGCTACAGAGGGAGCAGCAAGTGGCCATGTGGCCAATGGCCCAAAGCTTCAGGGACCCTCACTTTCAGGGCTCTGACTTCATCATTTTGCATTCATCATTTTGTGTTCTTTTCCTTCAGGACCCACCCCAAGTTGTGTGAGCTTCAGGGGCTCCACCTTACCTGGTTTTGCCAAAGGAAGAGCCAAAGCAGGGGTACCCCAGGGTCGTGAAGCAGGCAGACCAGGCCAGGCAGGCCAGAGCCCTGGGGAGCGCCTTGGGGCAGCAGGGGAGCAGAGGAGGGATGAAATGATAGAGGCAGAGAGCGGCAGGTTGGCTCAACTAAGAAATTCAGCTCTGTCCTGAGGGCAATAGGGTCCTATTAAAAGGTGCTCAGCGGGAGAGTGGCCAGGCTCCCCCTGAGTTAGAAAGGTTTTGACAGAATAGCGAGTTCTCCCACTGTGACCCCCAGATCCTGGCAGAGGGACTCCAGCCATGGTTCCTGGGCTTTGGCAGAGCTGGCCCTGGCCCTCCAGCAGTGCTGTTCTCCCCAGCGACAGGCGAGGAGTCTCTGGGCCAGGAGGAGGTGCCCACCTAGAGCCCACCAGCAGTCCCTCTTCCAGAACGCACACCTTGGGGAGCTGGGACCTAACCCCAGGATCTGTGTAGGCCTCGCCCCGGTTCCAGGCTCCAGAGGGTGGATGACGGTGTGTGCCTGGCTAGGTCCAAGGACAGCTGTTTTGGGGGTGTGGAGTGGGAGTTGGAGGGTGCCTGATGGAGGGTGGCAGGCAGCTGGAGCTGCTGCAGAGTAGGGGAGGACACTGCCTCAGTGGTCTCTCTTCGTTGCCTTCATTTCCTCCGCAGAGATACATGAGCACCTGCTGGGTGCTGGGTGCTGAGCTCACCAGGCCAGACCCAGCTGGTTTCCTGGGCCGGATGTGCTGCGCAGGCTGGGATGCAGCTGGCGGGAGGTGCCAGGAATGGGATCTGCAGGTAGGTAGTAGAATCCAGAGGCTGGCAGCTGCACACAGGCATGAGTGTGTTCTTCGAGGAGCCAGGCTGAGGACCAACACCGGGTCAGACAGGGGAGACAGTGGTATGCCAATGCGCGCCTGGTATAGTGACACGTGGGGGAGGGAAGGGCAAGGGAGAGGACCCAGATGCCAGTGCGAGGAGTCCTCAGTTCATATTTCTTGGCTCTTGGTGTGTAGCACAGGAGTAGGTCAAGTGGCTTAAGAGTCCAGGGCTGGAGCAAAGATGCGAGGGGAGAGACCACTGTTGGGCCTGGGGAGCCTTATCTGGGGGTTGGGGGGGGTGCAGATGGTGGCCTCTCTCTGGCAATCTGGTCTCTGGGACATGTCCTGTTCTCTCCAGAATAAGATTCCCACCATGTCTGCAGCCCCAGGAGGCAGCAGGAGGCTCCCCAGAGGCGGGGAGGAGGCGCTTGTCTGGCCCAGCCTGGTAATTAGACCCTTCAATTGCAATTACTTTTGCAATTAGCTCAGCTGGTAATTGGAACTGGAGGTGGTAATTTCTGTCCTTCACAGAAGCTCCCTCTGAACTGAGCTTTGCTCATCTGTCCAGGGTGCAGGGTAGTGCTCTGGGGAACGCTGGGCTCTTGGGTGGGAGCAACGTGCACACAACCCAGGGCTTGGCTCAGAGTGAAGCATTTGGCTTCTGCCAGACCCCTGGGATGGGAATTCTGGCCACACCAGGTGCGGGCTTGGTGCTCTGCCCTTGAACGTGGGCTGGCCTAGTGACTTGCTTCTTCTAACTAGTAGAATATGACAGAGGCAAGGGGCGTCACTTCCACAATAGGTGAGAAAAGATTGTGTCTTCTGGTTTGCTAACAGACTCTCTTTCCTGCCTCGGGTTTGCACGCTTTGAGGGAGTCAGCTGCCATGTGGGGGAGGCCTGGGCAGGAAGGAACGGAATGCTGCCAACAACCAGTGAGTGAGTCTGACAGCCAGTCCTTCCACAGTTGAGCCTTTGGATGAGACCGCAGACCTTGGGCTGATGCACTTTGATCACAACCTCTCGAGAGACTGTGAAACAGAAAAGCCATCTAAGCAGATCCCAGGTTCCTGACCCTAGAAACTGTGAGATAATAAGTGGGGGTTGTTTTAAGCTGCTGAATTTTGGTCTAAGTTCTTATGCAGCAATAGGTAACTAGTACATGGATAAACTATTAAATTAAATATATTCTGTCCTTTGACCTTGACAGGTATATTTCCAAACTACCTGAAAGGTCAGGTTCAACTCTAGAATCTTTGGACTCCTTGGAGTTCTGCGCCAGAGCATGGTGGGAAGGGGAGAGCTGGAGTTGTGGCATGAGGCCATCCCGCTTCTCTTCACACACATCCGTCTCATACACCCCGGGTCTTGTACACGCCCAAGAGTTAAAACTCCATATACCAACCCCTCCCCGCCAACAAATAACCACGTCTGGATCCAGCCATGCCCACACCATTGGCATGGTCTGCCTCAAGGGGTTGGATCTAAGGGAAAGGCTCCTGCAGGCCCTAGAACTGGGCTTTAGCAGTGTTTGGCCAAGGAAATCCAGGGTCTCGAGTGTGGTTTAGAAGGGGGGGAGGGTTGAGCTCCTGTTGGGCACATCCTATGAGGTACAGCTGGAGGTCCAGGGCAGAATTGTCTAAAGCTCAGGAACCAGAGCAGGGGCCCTTCTTGCCCGAGTTTGGGGGTGGTCCTGGGAGGGCCCCTTGTTCCAACCTTCGCAGACGGAGTGAGGTACCCCCAGGGATATGGCAGTACAAAAACAACCCTGGAGAGACAGGAAGGGATGGGGGAAATTAAATAATACCAGTTCTGGGTTCGTCAGGGCCTACTCTGTGCCAACCAAGCACTTGCCAGGCCCTGCCATCCAAGGATTTGAAGGACACAGCCTCTGCCTTCCCAGTTAGTAGGGGAGGATATACCTCAAAACAGACTCAGTCCTTCTCCCCAGGCATACAGATTCTTGAAAACCTATACACAGGAGAAATTCTGGTTCGACAGGCCTTCACTCAGTTAGAATGGGTTGAGTACCTCTTACATGCCAGGAGCTGGGTATTAAGCAGGAAGAGATTTATTAGCACAGGGGTTGTTAGGAAGCTCCTAGATCCTTGGCAGAACCAGATGCCCTCTGAAGCTTATTCTGCCCATCAGCCTGGTGCTGCCTGAGACCACCGCTTTCTGCCTGGAGTGGGGTTTTATTTTTTTTATTTTTATTTTTATTTAAAAAAAAAATTTTTTTTAACGTTTATTTATTTTTGAGACAGAGAGAGAGAGCATGAACGGGGGAGGGGCAGAGAGAGAGGGAGACACAGAATCAGAAGCAGGCTCCAGGCTCAGAGCCATCAGCCCAGGGCCCGACGCAGGGCTCAAACTCCCGGACCGTGAGATGGTGACCTGAGCTGAAGTCGGACGTTTAACCGACTGAGCCACCCAGGCACCCCCTGGAGTGGATTTTAAAATTGAAGGTGCTTGCTGCTTTTGATCAGGAAATCCCGTCACATGTCTGCACCCGAAGGGCGAAGAAGGCTGGGAAATGCAGATGTTTGCATTGGACACCGGGCAAGAGGAATTCACAACAGAGGAAACCCTGAACACGTGGGAGGGTGCTCACAGGTTTGGGCAGCCATGATTGACAGCTGCCTGCATTGCAACAGGAGCACGGAATGATAAGGAAGGACAAGTCGCATGGGAGCAAACCCAGCAGCGTTAACTCACCAACGCACAACAGCAAAGCCTTTACGCTTCCTCCTACTAACACGCCACTTGTCTTTGGAGACTACTGGTTTGAGGAAGAAGAATGGATCTGATCTTACCAAATAAAGGATTTTCAATTCCTTCCAATTCTTTTGCAAGTCCCAGCCTATTTCAATTTTGGGTAAATGTTTAAACAACCCCACGAATGAATGCGCGCTTTGGTTATTGTTGCAATTTATAACCTCCAGCTCAGGACTCCCTCCCACTTCTCACTGGGCTGGTATTCTCCCCCTATCTAGCTTTTGCCAGCATTATTGCCAAAAGAAAAAAGGTTGATTCCAGAATAAAAAAAAAAAAAAATAAGACTGCAAAATCAAAACCAATCAATGTTTATATTTAAACATATTCTACAAGCAGTAATATTATGCCAGCTGGTGAACTGCAGTTGAATTCAACACTAATAGAGTCATTTAAGGTGGGGTGTGAAAACATTTTAATGCATTGATAAGATATGGAGTCAATCCTCCCAGATTAGCATATCTGTACAGGAAGGACCTTCATCAAACATCAAACTACAGGATTTTTTTTCAAACTTGGAACCTTAACCATCTTCATTTGGTGACATGTAAAACAGTTATCTACCTTAAAATTGTGGAGCTTTTAAAGCAAATATTTACTAGGTACCAAGTAGGTGCTGGGCACTTTGATACATTATCTCATTCCATCCTGATTTGATCCTTACACTAAGGGTCACTCCCATTTTACAGATGGGGAAACCAAAGTACAAATGAACGAAGAACAGGCCCTAAAGCTTCCTTAGAACTTGAACTGGAACCAGAATTCAGATGTTAGGGTTCTGAGGTCAAGAGAGGAGTGAGGGTCCTTCTCAGTAAAAGTCTCAAAACCTTGCGATCCAGTATGCCTATTTGTTTTCTCCTCTTACCTTGGGTCAAAATATAACCCAACATTGTTTGTCAACAATGATATGGTGGGCCTGACCACAATTTCAGAGACGCGAGGACAGGGGCCTAATCCCCACGCTGTGGCCACATGAGTGATTTTGATCTGGTTCAGAGTTTCTTGTGCTTGAAATAGGTAGTCATGCTATTTATAACCCCATTGTCCATGGTGGCTCAAAATCGCTATTTCTAGATTACCGAAATCAAAATTGGGAGAGTTGAAAAGATCATTTGGACAGGGAGATATGAATCCCTATTGAGAACTCTTCTTTGCCCCAAGGGGTTACCATGGATACAAACTGGTGAATTGATTGCTCAAAAAACAGCTCAAAACCAGAACATTCTCCGCATTTCCCGGGTGTCATGTCCTCGCAGCCTGCAGCCAGGAGTCGATGAAACCAAAGTGGTTGGACAGCTGTTGCCACCAGGTAGTGGAAGAAGACTTCTATTAGTATGCTCTCCCATGAACTTTGGTGGATTGTGCAGAAGAGGAGATGGGTCTCTTGTTGCCCAGATCAATAGCTGACTTGTATCAAGGCCCCGGCCCACCACAGTGGTCCTACAGCATGACAGAGGACCACAGAGGCACAGTGCGTTGGTGATATACGGCAGGAATTTTGCCCACACTCTCCCACCACATCCTAGGGAGCCCAGCTGGGCTTGTCAAGTGTATCTGGGCTTCTGTACAGTTGACCCCATCAGAAGTAGGGCAGGTGGGACAGGCTGCCAATCCAAGAGAACGTCCCCAAGTACATAACTATTTTTTATTTCCATTTTACACTTGGTGAAACTGACACACAGACCATGCCTTCCGCTTTGTCTTGAGGGATTCCTAACATCAGAAATTGTGACCACTGAGGGGCGCCTGGGTGGCTCAGTCGGTTGAGCGTCCGGGCCATGATCTCATGGCTCATGAGTTCGAGCCCCGCGTCGGGCTCTGTGCTGAGCCTGCTTCCAATTCTGTGTCTCCCTCTCTCTCTGCCCCTAAACCACTGGCATTCTGTCTCTGTCTCTCTCAAAAATAAATAAACATTAAAAAAAATTAAAAAAAAAAAGAAATTGTGACCACTGAGAATATACCATATTAAAAATAATTTTTACATAATCATGAGTTGAGCCGAAGCTATGGTTGACAAGCTATGGTAGACATCTAAAATGTATTTTGTAGCTCTTTAACTGAGCATCATTCATTTTTTAAGTTTACATTTTCTTATATTTTGGAAGCTCTGACTTGTTCTTTCGGTTCCCAAATCTCTCTGTAGGTCTCAGAACAGCATGTGGTTCTAGTGTCTAATGGATGGAATAACCCTGCCAGCAGGGGGCACCCCTGCCCATTGCAGAGGTTAGAAAAACAAGATTTTTGTCAAAGCAGAATTTTCAAAAGATTAAAAACACAACTCATGCGAATGTATAGTCAACACGTAACAGAGTTTAATTGAACCCATTCGGGGGCGGGGAGGGGGGAACAAGCAAGGTGGTAAAGTTGGCTCAAAGAAGTATCTGAGAGACAACTCTGTATCTGGAAAGGAAGAACCTTGAAATAAGACTGCCAAGACACAAACCTGGTCAGTGTCCCACAGCACAAGAAACCATAACCTCTGGCATTATCTTTTCTACGGAAGAGAAGTCACTTGCATTTCTACCGGGCCACAGGAAAATCATCTGCAATGATCAGTCTTGTACAAATTAACATGTGGCTGCAGACTCTGGTCCCTGATCAATAATAAGTAGTCAGCAAAGGGACCCTTCCCCTAGAGAATCATCTAATACTGGTCACGCCTGCTAGCCACGCTCCAATATGACACTCGGAGGACACACCATCACCTTTAGCCCTATTTCCATGCTTTGGATACATTTTCTTAAGAATAGAAAAGATGTTTTCTGGGGCAAGTCCTGGCTGGGCTCAGGGCTGGATGTAGATGCATGGGTACCTGGGCAGGTAAATAGTTCGGCACCCCCTCCAGATCTATGTCTCTCAGTCTCTGTTCTACACTTAGTAGAACCAAGGGAAAAATGATTTTTCCGTAAGAACAACCAGATACAGAAAGAAAGTCACTCATTCACGTCTATGGTCCCAGCGAGTCAGTTCTGAAAATACTCAGCAAAACATTTCTCATTTTTTGGTGGTTATTATTCCTTCCTTAGGTTGCCTTTGGGAGTATCCAAATCAAATAACTAGTGGGGAGCATAGTAAAGAGTTTTAATTTTATATAAGACTTTTTTTTTTTTTTTTTGTAAGCAACAGGAATGACTGGGTTTTAGAATTTCGGTGGGTGTCACTGTGAATGCCAAGCTTGCTCTGACCGTACATGTACATGCCAATTGTATGGAACGGGCAAGTCCATAGGGACTAAAAAGAGACTGGCGGTTGTCAAGGTGTCGGGGAGAGACCGCCAATGAAGTTTCTTTTGGGGATGACGAAAATGTTCTGGATTCAGACAGTGGTGACGGTTGCACAACTTCGTGGATGTACAAAAAGTGATGCATTGTATACTTTGGCCATTGTGAGCGAATACCGTCTTTCACACCACCTATGTGACTTGGGCAGGCTGGCTTCCTCCCTGGGGACCCAGAAGAAGGTAAGACTTGGTAGCGCTCATGGAAAGCCTGGGGTGAGCCCAAGGAAAGCTTTGGGAATTTCTTCTAGTTAAATGTCCTGTCCTGCACTCACCGGAGGTAGGGCATCTCTAGGGGGAATATTCTAACTTCTAGGGGATGGAAGAAGCCAAGGCATGATAGAAAAGACAGGTGGGATGGTGGGGCTGTAGGGAGACAGGCCTCCCCCCCCCACCCGCCAGGGTCATTGGTGGGAGCTTGGATGATCTGTGCCTCTCTGAAGCGCTATTGGGCCACACGTAGAGTCCATTTCCAGAATTACACATGGAGGTATGTTAAACACACATGCACGCCCCCCCCCCCCCACCACCAAAACTCACTTGCATATGTGCACAAGGAAATGTTGTCAGACGATCAGCATGGTATCGTTTAAACAGCTAAAAATTAGAAATGACTCAAACGTTCATGGCTAGGGGGACACCACAGAACACCCTCTGGTAGTTAGCAACAATGAAGGAGCTCTTTATGGGCTAATGTGGTTGACCCTTGGAGACACATTGCTGAATTCAGCTCCTACGGCGGAGTATGGCGTTTATGTTAAAGCAAACAAAACTGAACCAAACACCATGCAGCAGACTGGGTAGCAGAGGTTGCATCAGGGAGAATTGCTAGGGGGAAGGAGGGAGAAGGGTGGTCAAAGGGACTCTGGGTTTCTCTGGAATGTTACAATTTTGAAGACAAGCGGGTCTGGGTTGGAGCCTCAGCTGTGTCACTTACTTGGGTTTTTAACTGCTCACTTGGTGTCCCTCTTCAGGCCCCAGCTGGTGGGGACGTGAATCTCTACCTGGCAGGGCTGACTGGTGGAAGAAATGAGCTAGCGTCTGTGGAGGGGCTGACATAGTGTCTGGGCACAAGAAGGGACTCATAAATGTCAGTTGAAAGATGACAGGGTCGTCTGGGAGCCACACAGAGCCTGCAGGTCCCTCTGGGACACTATTTCCTTGGGAATCCTGCCAGGACCACTGGGCACATGAGAGCCCCGGTAATGCCCCAGCAATGAGGGCTGTGGTCCAGCCAGGCTGGCACAGCAGCATCTCAGGGCATGAGAGGCACGTTGTGCTGTGTGGCCCTGAGTGGGGAGGTTGGGGATGTGGCACGGACACCTGCAGTGACCTCCAAAACTAACAGATTATGAACCCCTTAGAGCTACCAGCTGGGTGAAAGGAAGCTTCTCCCAGCCACTCTTCAGAGTGTTAGTGACCACGGAAGGCTCCTGAAATGTCCCTGGAAAGCTTGAAATTCTGGGAGGTATGTGTCCTTGGCCATTATTTCCTGCTTGGGTGGCCTGGAAAGAGCTCTCTCAGATGGACAGCGAAGATGGTAAATTCTCCCGCAAAGCTCCAGCTGCAGTCGGGTCAGCAAAGGTGAACCGCTGGCTATGCAGCCGAGATGGGATTCCAAATGGATTCCCACAGTCTCGGCTCTGAGCGCTCCCCCCTCCCACCCACCGCGCTTCTAACCTGCGTTTAAGCACAGCCCGGCCCACGTGCCCCAGGAACGCATCCCTTCAGAAGGTCACGGCTGCTGCGGCCATGTCCTCCCCACACTCCGCTCTCTGCACCTTCCACCAGGCCTTGGTCATCCCGGCACTGGCCCCCGTGTCCCATTCCTTCCATGGTTCCTTGGTGATTTTAGGTTCAAGCCGGTCTCCCTGGAGGGTGGGGAAGGTCCGTTCCTTTGGGCTCCCAGCATGGAGTCTATGGCCTGCAGGAGAGCCTGTGGTAGATCCTTATAAAATGCTACAGTCCACCCTCACTGGCAGGGGCCGCTCCCTCAGCTCGAGTCTGAATGATCTTTCCATAACACACACGGCATCGTTTTAGCCTCTCTTGATGAAGACCCTTCCAAGCCATGCCATGACTCCTGTGCCCAATGCAGCCGCCTTGGGGGGCCTCCCCGCGGTCAGCCCTTCCAGATGCCCTGATCTCCTTTTCCTCCCGCCGCCCCCCACCTCTTTGCCTAGTTAGCAATAATGGTTTTGCTTCTCTCCAGCTCCCTATTGGTGGAACCTAAGCTGGTTGGAATAGGATGCTGGGAATTGCGATTCCCAGGCTTCCAGCCCTGGCCGGTTGCCTATGCAGTGCCCCACTATTCGTCACACCCACTAGTACAGTTCGGGGGACACGTCCCTGTCATCTTCTTTCATCGACACAAACTGCTTAACACCGTCTATTGGCTCCATTTGCCACTCTCATCTTTCCCAATCCCCTTAGCACATCTTGGTCTTTTCTCCCCTGAGAAAACCCACGTAACAACCCATTCTGAGCCAATCACTTCCCGTGAGCTTTGGCTGAGCTTACACGGAATCCCTTCTCTGCCTCCGGGGACGTTCGACAAGGCGCGCGCCTCTGGGCCTTCTCTGCAAGGCCCCACGTTCAGGATTCCACGGCCTCCTCAGGCCTCTTCCCTTCCCTCCCAGGGGACACTGCTCCCCGCCCTGTCCTCAAATGGTGACCTCGACTCTGGTCAGCTCCCCCTTTCACTTTCCAAACCCTCTCATCGGTGCCTTTGGGACTCACTCCTGGCACAAACTCCGTGAACTTCTTCTTGACCTTCCTGACCTTCTTGGTCCCTTGCCTGTGCCTACTCTACCGCATGCAGACTTCCTTGATGGACATGTTTTCCATTTTAAAGATCTCCTCTTCTCCTACTTCACAAAGGCGTCTCGGAAGCTGGCAATTTCAGAAATACTCCCTTCTACAAACCCTTATCGAGAGCCTACCACGTACCTGGCTCACAGGGCAAGCGGGACAAAGGCCTGATCCTTCCGACCAGCCTGTCCTTCATTGCCAGCATGGTGTCCTATGATGAACCCTTGTTCCCCGAGGACTCTTTTACTTTTTAAGGTAGCTTCCAAGTTGGCTTTTACCGCAGTGTTTTCTCATAACTCTTTTTCTAAATTAAGACACGCCGTACGATGAAGTCTGGGGAGTATTCCTCACCAGGAAGTGAAAAAATAAAACCGCAAGGCAGCATCTGTTTCGATAGCTTTATTGGAACATGGTCGCAACACAGAACATGGATTTGGGGACCCACCGCAGACACTCCTCCTCTAGACAGCATGTGCCCCACTTCTGCAGCCAGCAGAGGCTCTAGGAAGCCTCCAGAAGGGTGGCGGCAGCTCAGAGACAGACCCGAAGGAGGCCCCTGCAGTGGCAGGTGGTGTGTGGGCACGATGGGTTGGAGCCCTGACCAGCTGAGACCGTGATCAGCCAGACCAGTCTTATGCCTCCAACTACTTGGCCATGACTTAGAGACCCACCTGCCTTAGACCCCCAAGAAAACTTGAGGAAGGGATTCTGGGGCTTCCAGATGGAATCCAGCCAAGAAATTGAGCATCTCTGAGGGCCACTGGGGCAAATCATGCCTTCAAGTATGCTGGCAGATAAACCGCGTAAAGCCCCTGCTATGTGCCAAACGCTCTTCTAGGGGCTAGACATACAAAGGTCCAAAGAAATAGGCAGGGCCCATGACCTCCTGAGTGCGGGAGACGGACAGAGAACCACACAGATGACTGTAAATTACAAACAATCAATGGCCTCTGAGGACAGTTCTGGGGTATGTGGGGGAGGCCTGACCTAATAGGGTGGGTCAAGGAAGACTTCCTCAAGAAGTGATATTTCAGCTGAGATCTCATGGTCTCACGTCATGGAAACAGCCTTGTGCATGGCCTAGTAGCTGCAAAGAGCAATAAAATAAACAAACAAAAGAGAGAAGCCAGTGGGGTTGGGGTGAAGCGACAGAGGGGACCATGGCAGGAGGAGGCTGGAGGGACAGGTCAGGGCTGACCATGCAGGGCTGGTGGGCCATGAGAAAGATGGTTTCTTGCATGTGTGACGTGACCATATTAGCGTTTTGCACAGCCCGTTGTGGCTGTTGGGTGGGGAGGCAGGCTGGAGGAAGGCCAGCAGGGAACATGGAGAGCTGTCAGGAAGCTGTCTCAATTGTCCCGACCGAGGGATGGCAGTGGGGCCGAGTGGGGACAGGGCAGGTGCGGAGAATCAAGCAGAAGGTGGGGACGTGTGGAACTAGGGCTCAAGAAAACTGAGCAAGAGGAGCTAGAAAGGGAGGTGCCAAGGCTGACCTCCTTGGCCAGTGGCTCGGGCTCTAAAGCCAGTGGCAGACGTCTGTCTGAGACCGGGAACCCGGAGAGGAGCAGGTGCAGTGAAAAGGTCTAGAGTGTGGTTGTGGACATGCTAAAAGCGAGGTGCCTTTGAAACACCCAGGCTGGAGGTCGTGGCTGGAAAGCTCCCAGAGGAAGCTTGGGGTCCAGGTACAAATCTGTGAGTCATTTCCTCACAGGGAAGCCTCCTGGTAACTTCGGTTAAGAGGGCGCAGACGAGGTCACAGAGGGAGAGAAATCGCAGTGAGAAGAGAAAGCCCTTGGGACAGGCACACCGGACAGCCGGGGAGAGGACAGTGAGTCGCAAGAGGGCTGAGAAGGCATAGGTGTGCAGGGAGGGGGACACCACGAGGGGGTCTTGGAACCAAGGAAGGAGCGGGCTCAGGGAGGGGCAGTGGCAGTGGTTAGCAGTGAGGGTCCACGCACACCCTCAGTTCTCCAGGCTGTCGTCACCCTCACTGCCTTGGGTCTCATCAACAACCCTGTAAATAGGCCATCTTACCCCCTTGGACAGAGGAGTCAAGAGATGGTCAGAAAGATCCCTACTGACGCACCCAAGGTTACGTACCCAGCAGAGGGCGCTGTGGGGCCAACTCCCCCCACCCGGCAAGGCCACCTCTCCCTCTCGGACTCCGGCGCACTAACCACCACCGCCCATCCCGGACCTGCCCCGAATGTTCGAATGCTCGCTCCGCTCCACACCACTTCTTGTTGATGAAAAGCACCAGAGAGGGTTAGTACTGCAGCATGAAGGGATCCCCTAGGCTCCGGCTCTGAGCCTCGCTAAGAGGCAGGTAGGCTGAGTCAAGGAAATACCTTGATCTCTCTCCTGAGAAGCAGTGCAAGGTCATGGCAAGAGCCTGGGCTTGAAGCCGGGCTTTTTACCCATGCTCCTACTTGCTAATTCCCTGCACAGCTATTTTTCGAGTGCCTTCTGTGAGCCGGGAACACATACTAGCTGAGTACCCTGAGGCAGGCCCCGGTCTTCTCTGAGCCTCAGTTTCTACCTCTGTCAAGTAGGTTGGTGATTCTTACCACCTGTTATAAGGATTATGTGAACTCATGTAGATGACGTACCCGGCACACAGAAGGTGCTCATTAAAGGCTAATTTCCTTCCTTTCCTTTCTCTTCTCTTCCCTTCCCTCTCCTTTCCTCTCCTTCATCCTACAGAACCCATGAGGGAGTGAGAGACTAACTCTTTATGGCAACGCCGTCTGCTGTGCTCAGAGGGCCTGCGCGTTCCTGCACGTACAAATCCATGCACACACCTGTGCACGCACCTCCAACGTCCAGCCATCTCTGCTTGTGACTCAGGGCCAGCACCAACGTGAGCTCTGAACCCATGGGATTCAGCGGACCCAGACCCAGGAGAGTTCTGAGCATCTGCTGAGAATGCCCGGCACAGGACAGGCCGTACCACACTAGACCCAAGGACCCCGGCACCCCGCTGCGTGCTCTGGGACTCCCTAGACTCAGGCTAGGGCGCATCTTCGGTGGCTCTGGGGGCTTCTGGGTCCTTAATGGCTCCAGGAGTCAAATCTTGGTGACCAGAAGCAGTATCTTCTGTGTCCTGGGCTGGGTCTAGACAGCCTCGGAGGGCAGAGTCCTCACCGCTTCCTGGGGTGGTGTCCTCAGTGGCTCCTCGGACAGTGGCTGGCCTGGCTGCTCCTCTGAGGGGCCTCTCACGTGTCTCTGGAGGAACCTAAGCCCCCACAGACTCTTGCAGCAGCTTAGAAGGTTGCCGGAGCACACAGTGCAGGATAGCGCTGGCTTCCTGAGGAGACACAAGCACAGGTCAGGGCTGAGGTGACCATGGAGCAAGGCCAGTGGGCCCAGGACCTAGCCTCTGGCCTTTGCTTCCTCTAAGCTGGCCTTGGGAAGGGTGGGGTGGGATGGGGTGGGAGCCCTTCCTTTGCCACCAGGGCTGCCCATGTGCAGCCGGGACTTCCCTCAACCCACAAAGGAGAGCATCCAGGAGACGTGCTTTCCGATCTCAAGTCTGCTTCTAACATGCTCTGTGTGCCCCTGAACTCCTCTGAACCCAAACGGAGGAAAAAGTAACCACCTTTCCAATTATTGGCAGGATTAAGTGTTACACAATATGTACGAAGGTATCCCACACATTGTCTAGCTCACAATAGGAGCCCAGGTAATGTTTGCTGTTTCTGACTCTAGATGAAATGATTCCCGAACAATCTACAGCACGCCTTGCAGGAGTTCGGGGGAAGGCTGGGAGAAGAAGACACACAGATTTATTCAGCCTTGCCTTAAAATCAGTTGCGAACACATCTGTCCATTAGAAAGTGTGCTCCCTAAAGGCAAGGCACTTGCCCCGACAATTATGGCTGGCATATAGTAGTTCCTCCGTTAATCTCTGTTGAGTCAATCTGATCAAAGAATAGATTGCTGAAGACTGAGTTAGCCCAAAGGTTGGTAGGAAAGTTTTTAACAAAGCATTTGGCATACATTTTGAGGAATAAGAGGATTTCCCTCACTTCTGGGCATACAAATTTCCTTGGCCCCGTTGCCTGCTGCAGTGTGGATGGCAGACCTGCTTTTTCTCTTTAGCTACTTTCAGGGAGTCAGAATTCCCTCATCACTTTTATTTCAAGCTTCATGAAGTCAGAGGGAAAGGCTCAGCGTGTCACCCCTGTTTTCAGTGCCTGGAGACCTACCCAACACCTGCAGGTCTCCCTTTATGACCGAGAACAGGTGGCAGGCTCAGAGCTTTCATCAGGCGATTGGGTCTGGTCAAACTTTGATCAGACCTTGTTTTGTGTCATCGTATCTATGTTCATGAGTTCTTTGTGTTTTCCACAAGTGATAGTACATTTCCGTTTATGGTGACACTATCAAGTTTCCTCACAAATAAATTTCAGCGCAAAGTGTGTTATCATGCAGGTGGGAGAAGACTATGGGCTGGACTGGATGGGGAAGGGAATGCGCAAGCAGCTGCGGTTTGGGGAGTGTGGTTCCTCGTCCCCGACACGTTCTAGCTCACCCTCAGTGCAAACACAGGAGAAGCTAAGTATTGTATGGTGACCTTAGAGACTCTGTCTGGGGTCTCTGTAGCTCCAGGGCAGGACAAAATAGCTCTGTCTAAAGCCACCAATGCCTCCTACTTTCTGGCTTCCCTGCCTAGGCTGGAGTGGTAACTTTCCTTGTCAGTTTCAAGCTGGGAGCCACTCATCGCTTGGTCCTGAGACCCACTGCAGTTCCTCGGGGTGTCCTGTGAAACTCACAGGGGGCCTCAGCTCCTGCCATCATCTGTTAAGGTAATCTGGCTGCCAGAGGAATCAAACTCCCTGCTCCTCCCTTCTACATAAAGAGAGCAA
The DNA here is from genome assembly GCF_046562875.1 of Panthera onca. Lineage (NCBI taxonomy): Eukaryota > Metazoa > Chordata > Mammalia > Carnivora > Felidae > Panthera > Panthera onca. Next base: position 64,930,943 of record NC_138339.1, on the reverse strand, counting down.
AGAGCACCGAGCTCGCCTTTAGAATCTGTTAGATGGGGGTTATAGGTTTGGATGCCTGGCTTTGTAAGACACAGAGGACAGTGGCCGCCGACCCCCTAGCTTTCCTAGGTGTGTAGGTACACTCCAGCTTAGCCACTGCTAGAGTCCTCGAGTGGCCCAAACTCTCTCTGTAGGTCTGGCCAGCCCTTCTCTCCCCAGAACACCTGCCCTCGCCTGGACCTCAAGGTCATACCCCTGGCACCTCCGAGGCTCCAGTCCTCCATGCCAGCCAGTGTACATATTTGACCAAGCAGGCAGGTATCTACCCTTGGATTAACATTCCAGACGCAGCTCTGATAAACTGACTTTCACTGAAATTATCAAAGAAAAGCTAGCTGTGGCTAGGAAAGAACTACCTCCCTTCTAACGAGCTTCCACATCACTTAAAATAATATTATTATGGCAATATCACATGATCCTGGTAAGAAATTCAGGCCGGAGAGACGAACAAAACAAAGAAAATAAACATCTCAAATAACTCCTCTACTCAGCCATATCTTTTTGTTACCTGTCCATTCTGTCATTAAATATTTTTAAATGAAATACATTATACACCCAAAGAGACTACATAAAAAACAAAAATGCATCATTTAAAGAATATAAAAGAATATGAAAATGGATACCAGTATAACCACCTCTCAGGTTACGAAACAGAATTTACCAGGAACTGACTTGTTTCAGCAAATATTTACGTATCCCTAAAAAACATATTGCAGTGTTCTGCCTGCATTTTACTTTTTGGGTCGGGTGGTGGGGAGGGAGGCTGTAAATTACAGCTTTTTTCTTTTCATGAAATAATAATTAATTCCGCAGTATTGTCATTTTCCAAACGGGGACAATCCAGATTTAGCTCCCACAAGGCTGTTCACAGATGATAATCATCTTGAAATAAAACTTGAGTGGACAAATGTGATTTATCTGCCCCACATGCCTTCCTTTGGGAACCATCCACTCCCCGCAGCATGTGGTCCGGGTGGGAGTGCAATCACTGGGCCCCATCCCCTAGGGGATGCTTTTGGATTAAGCTATCCACGTGGCAACAGTGACTGCTTGAGAGGTGAGTCCATAACTCAAACTGGGAGAAAGAGAGTCCTTTCCACGACTACTGTATCTTTCTTATGAGGCAGAGAAGCTGGGAGCGTGTGAAACGAAGGTAAGTCAAGGGCTATCCAACTGAATTCCTATCGCTTGCAACCGAAACACTTTTGTCTAATACAACAACACAGAGCATTAGTTGAGGTAGACTATTTCCAATAATAATACGGTCAGCAAAACAACCTTCTACAACATTTTATAACTAAACACAACCAACCTTCTAGACTTTATGATCACAGCAGTGCTCCACAACACTTTACGGCTGTAAACAAAACAACTTTTACCATATTTTGGAACCGCAAACGTAAGTTTCACATGCCTGGAAAGACCTGCCACCTATTTGACGTTTTGAGTGCATTTAAAAGGCTTGAAAAAAATACTGGCTTATTTATCACTTAATACACAGTTGCAGATACTAAAATTTTGGTTATTTAATGCATGTAGTGGTTTTGGGCATACACAATCTCTCAGCATACATCTCAATCATTATCACTTAGGTAATAAGCATAAACTTATGTAATAACTATAATTTACTCTGGACTAAAACATGCCACCGCTTGTAAAAAAAAAAAAAAACAGAAAAAAACAAAGAAAGATTAAAAATACAAATCGAAAGTATTTAAAATTTAGTATTTCCCTTTTATATAAATGAAATCATGTCTTATGATTGTTTTTCTGTAGCTACCTTTTGTTGTTGTTACTGTTTAATGCCATATTTTTTTTCAGTTAGTTGAAACTGTGTTGATGCATGTCCCTGCAGTTCATTGCCACTGTTGTAAAGTAGTCTATTACATTGTACTCCAATTTATTTGTCCATTCACCTGTCGATGCACATCTGAGTTGTTTCCATTTTCTTTTTTAGTCATGTCCTTCTCATACTTGCTTTTGAATTTATACTATAATGGCCTCATCAAATGAATAGGAGAGTTTCCCTTTTTCTCTCCTCTGATAGAGTCTGTGCAGAATTGGAATGATTTGCTCTTGGAGCACTTGGCAGAACACCTTTGAAAACCAAGTATTACTGGTGTTTCATTCATTTTATTTATTTTTAATGGTTACAGGACCATTCCAGTTTTCTCTTTCATTCCAAGTCAGTTCTGGCAAGTTCTATTTTGCTAGAAAAAATTCCCTATATCTGAGTTTTCTGTTGTTTAGGGCATAGAATGGATTACAGCACTCTTATTATCTTTCTTAATCTCTGTCACATCTAAAATTTCTAAAATAATACGCCCCCATACTCTTATTGCTTATTTATGATGTTTGTGATTAATCTTTGTAGTTCTGTAAATTTTACTTTACATATTTTTGAAGCTAGTTTATTGGGTATGTACAAGTTGAGAATTACTATCATTCCAGTAAATAGAATCTTTTTTAAAATATGGTGACTATATTTATCTTTAGTAATATATTTTGCTTAAAATTCACTTTGTCTGATATTAATATAGCTACCCAGATTTCTTTTGGTTAGTATTTGCCTAGCATATTATATTTTTCTTTACTTATACTTTCAACATTTTTGTTTCCTTAAGTCTATTTCTTGCAAAAAAACGTTTAGGTTAAAAAAAAAAACAAATCGGACAGCCTTTATTTTTCTTAAGTGGTCAGTTTATTCCATCTACACGTATCATGATTACTGATATACCTTGACTGATTTCTTCAATGTGATTTTGTGTTTTATATTTGCCCCACCTCTAACCTTTCCTGTGTTTTCTCGCTTTGCTTTACATTTTTTTTTAACGTTTATTTATTTTTGAGACAGAGAGAGACAGAGCATGAACGGGGGAGGGGCAGAGAGAGAGGGAGACATAGAATCGGAAGCAGGCTCCAGGCTCCGAGCCGTCAGCCCCGAGCCCGATGCGGGGCTCGAACTCACGGACCTCGAGATCGTGACCTGAGTTGAAGTCGGATGCTTAACCGACCGAGCCACCCAGGCACCCCTCTCGCTTTGCCTTTAAATTGCCTTTTCTCCCCTCATTCTCTTTCTTTCTTATCTTGTGGAATCTCTAGCCTCTTCTAAAATAATTTTAAGATGCATATTTAACATAATAAAGGCTAGTGGCGTGGAGCCCTCCTCCGCTCCCTAGTTTGCCATCCATGTCAGCTGTAAGTTGGGATGAGACATTCAGCTAAATTTCAATATCGTGTAGACCGTACTACGTTACAGAGTCCAGAGAGACTGGTAGGGTTAGTATTTCCTGACCCCCTCCATAGTCCCATGGCCCGTCCGGCCCTGAGCCCTAACCCTTGAAGCTAGGGTGTAAATGGGGTTCTTGAGGGCACGTAAGGCAGTGTCCACACAGTAAGTGCCTATGGTAAGCAGTTGTCGTTTTCACCTTTTCCTATCGTCGAGTCCCCTTCTCTTTGGGATCCAGCCTTCCTCACTCTTTGCCCACGTGAGGGAGGGGGTTGACCTCTTACTCTTCGCCCTGGCTCCAGGCCTGGGTGCAGAGGTAGACACGTGACCCCCCCCCCCCCCCCCCGCCCCCTCAGCCAACGAAACGTAGGCCTGTAACTTTTTGGTTGCAAAAGTTGGAACCGTAGGAAAGGACACATTTCCCACTGGACCTGCCAAGGTGGTAAGATGTGACCTCGGAGCTGCTGGTGGCACCCCAGGGAGACTCCGACAGAGGCTGAAGTTAACACAGGGTGGAACTGAGTTGAAAGGTGGAGAAGGATAAATTTCTGACGACATTTGTGCATTTGGATCCAGCCATCCTTGAAGCTACTCTTGTTCTCTGCAGTTTTATGAGCCGGTTCCCCACCTCCACCAATCCCAGCCTCTTTTAACTGGGTTTCTGCTGCTGGTAGTCAACAGTGTCCTAGTAATATTCCTAGAATCTGAATTTGAATTTGAATCTGAATCCCCTCTTTTCATATGGAGGGTGTTATAATATATTCAGCCACCCACAGTCTGGATCTCATTTCAGTGCCATGCTCTGTAGAGGAAGCCTTGCCCAGGTTCTCCCTGAACCTGGGTTTTCTCATCTGTGAAATAAGTTGATAAGAGCAACCTCACAGGACATGCAGTTAATGACTGTCAGTGCCCTTTGCTATAACCTTCTATTGCTTATGGTACAAATTATCACACGGAACCACCACGTGCACGCATCCCTCTGCTATGACTTCTACCTGTGTCTTTGCACGCGTCCCGTTGCTTGAAATGCCTTTCTCTTCTTGCCGTTCAACTTCTACTTCTGTTTCAAGGTTCTGTTCAGGCATCACCTCCTGTGGGAAGCTGTCTCTGAGGCTTCCCGGGATCGCCGAAATCTGCCCCAGCTCCTGGAGCCCCTCTGCTGAGGCCCTGACCTCCTTGGGTTAACCATCAGTTTCCCTGTCTATTTCCCAGACTAAAGCCAGGCACCGGACCTCTCGTCTGCATCCCACTGCCCAAGTTTATCATAGGCATTCAGCCATGTGTGTGAAAAGGAAAAACCCAGTAAATGTCAGTTTCGATAGTGATTCTCCCATGTTCTGACTTCCCCAATTCACAGATTGGCAGAAACAGAAGCACTTCCCCTGCCACTCTGGCAGTGCCTCTGCTGTGTGAGGTAGCCCATGCCGGCTTTATTTCCATATCTACCTCTCTGCGGCTAGCCTGGAAGAGCCTCGTGGGCAGGAACTCCGGGAAGGGCATCGAGGGACGCCGGCCGTTTCAGCCAGTACTTCTGAGGCTAGCCATGTGCCGGAGAAAGTGTGAGATTTGAGACGAGGAGTCCTGAGTGTGGTTTGAGACTTCCTCATTCTCCTGCCGTTGGGTCGCAGTCAACTCCATGCCTTCTCCTGGGGACAACTCCAGCGAAAGGGCTGGGAGAGGAAGGCCCCCCTTCCCCCTCCCTTGTCTCCCGCAACGGGCCCAGCCATTGGCTGCTTTGTACCTTAGGGTCACCAAGAACCAGCGGTTGAGGGACTGTGTGTTTAGGGTCTGGGCTCACGTCTGAACCCAGGTCCTTGCTCTCCAGTTCCCAACAACACAGCAGAACCAACCACTGCCCGTGTCAGTTTCACCTACATCCTGGGAACTGGGTCACCGGAAGTCCTTTCTCCTCTATGAGGAAATGCAAGTGGAGATTAGAAAGGGGAAGAGGCTCTCTCACATCCTCAGAGCCAGCCACAACCCACCAGGGGTCTTTCCCCTGCCTCAAGCTTCTGTCATAATGAGAGGTGACCCCCCTCTCCAGGCCAGACCTAATTTCGGGTTGCTCTGAAGTAAGCCATGAGGTGGCAATTTGGGGACACCACGACGCCCAGACACCAATCAGAGCATTATCTTCCTATACCTGTGTTCCGGCCACAAATTGATAGTGCCTGATAGGCCGAAATGACCGAACTTCAGGCCTCTCTGCTCATGAAAGAAACTAATTTTTCACGCCCTTCTCATAATTTTCTGGAAGCAAACATGGAGAATTTGCCTACACCAGCATCTACTTTGGAGGGACGGTGGAGAGGTCTTTCTGTCCTTCAGCAGCAAATGTCAACAGCAAACTGGACAGAGGCTTCCTGCAGGAGTTTCGCTCACACGCTCGGTTCACCTTCATGCCAGACAAGGTGAGAGGCTTCCCGGAACTCCCTGGGACTCAGTTGATATAAAGAGGTAACAGTCATAAACCATTGGGCCCTTTAAATTTTCTCCCCATGACAAGGGAAATAGATGGTGACGGTCCAAAAGCTTTAGGCTCCTAAAAGGGATCTTGATTAGGGACCTCACAGGACATGCATCCCTGAGTGATGGAGCATCACAGCCTGGGACTGCTCTGGGAACTCAATGACGGAGGGGTTGGCTGCGACTCTAGCAGTCCCCGAGGGGCCTGCCACAGAGCAAGTATCGTGAGTTGTACTGGCGAATGAATAAGTGATTCACAAGAACTAGCATTTACTCAGTGCTCACGTGCTAGGTCCTGACTGGGCAGTTTTGCATCCTTTTTCTAGTTAACCACTGGCACTATGAGGCAAGCTCCGGTGTCCCATTTCACAGACCAGAAAACTGAGGCTCTGGGCATCTCAGCGATGCCCCTAGGTCACTCCCTAGCAAAACTCAAATATGAAACAACGGCCATTGTCTCCCACCTGCACCCCCTTCCCACTGGGGCACGCTCCTTCTGGAAGACCAGACTGAATGAATTTGATAGAACGAGCTAGTATGAGAGATGTGGAGACGGTTAAGGGCGGGGCCGCTGGTCTCAAGCGACTCACGGGTGAGGGTTGGTGTGTGGACACACACAGCCGTGTGGGTGTGTGAGTGCGTGCCAGGGCCTGAGTGTGTCCGGGCGTGCATGGGCAAGACCGTGCGGCACAGAACCATTCCTGGCTCCGGGCCTCAGGGGAAGCAACGTGGAGCAGGTGGCATCTGAGCTGGCCTGGGGCGATGGGTGGGAACTGAAAGGGGATGTGGGGAGGGGGGGAGGTCTCTTTGGGCAGAGGAGGCAGCCTGAGCTGAGGGCTGTGTTCTGAGAGCAGGGGTGCCTAGTTCATCCGGAGAAGGAGGAGCCCGGGGATGTAGCTGGAGAGGAGACGGCACGGGATCCTACAGCCAGAACGTGATGGGCGCGGTGGGCGGGTCTGCATGGGACCTGGCAGGTGCTGGAAGCTGCAGGATGGGGGGGGGCGGGGGGGAGGGGTCAGGAGCCCACCGATGGACAGTCTCAGCTTGTGGCCTGCCCTGGCCCTTCTCCATGATTTTACAACTATGTGGGTCAGTGAGATGGCACCCGAGTGAGTGCCAGGCATGGGGAAGGAGCGTGACCCTTTGTCCCGTGTGCCCACCACGGGGAGGGCAGAGGCTGCAGGGTGTGGGGCCGCGCAGCGTTCAGGGGTGTTCTCTCTAAGACTCTCGGTCACCAGTCATGTTGAGCATTTACTGTGTGCCTGACCTGCCAGGTGGGCACCACCCACATCTTTGCAGATGAGGGGAGCAGCCCTTCATGGAATTAAGTGACCTGACCAAGGCCACACAGCGTGTGGGTGGAGGAATGGGGTTCTTGCCATGTCTGCTTGGTCCAAAGCCTGTGCTCTGAGCCCTGAGAGAAAGCCAGTGATAGCCGCCGTCCCTGGAGCGACCCCCCCACTCCGGCTCTCAGCATTTATACGTATGAGCTCATTTAATCCACACACCAACGCCATGGGGTAAGTGCTATTACTCTCCCTGTCGATGGAGGAGAAAACTAAGGCACAGAGAGGTTAGGAAACCTGCCCGAGGTCACACAGCCAGTAAGTGGAGCTGGGTGTTACAGCATGCTGGGCTTGTTGCTTGAAAAACTGAAGGCGTGGGGGGCTCTAGTTCCACTCAACCCCTCCTGTGCCTCCACGTTATCCATGTCCTGCGGCTGTACTCAGACCGCAGAATAATAAAGTGCTCATGGGTTGGGCACTTAACCCTGAACTCTCCAGCACCTACATGACACATAGGATATAGTCGTTAACTTCTTATCTCTGACAGACGAGGAAGTCTGGGCCCTGAGAACTTTAGTCAGTTGCACAGCGACTCCCAGCAAGCAAGTGGCAGAGCCTCGAGGGAGCCCAGTGTGGCCCAGCTGTAAAGCTGGAGACGCCCTGCCCACTCTGCCCCCTTCCAATACACAACGTGGCTCTCGGGGAGGCCGGGCATCCTCCGTCGATCTGGGTCACACTCCGTTCCACCCTGGTCCCAGCCTTGTGCTTCCCCCGCCCTGTTGCTCAAACCCTCCAGTAACCCCCACGAAACCGGCATGCTTGCCCAAGCCTCTCCTTGAGACTAAAGAACGTTTTGTAAAACTGAAGAAGGCTCCAGAGCCCCTGCCCTCTTACACCAGTGGGTGCTTATGTCAGAAGAACCCAGGGCCCCTGAGTCAATTATCAAAGTCATTTCCTATCACTCGTTCTGCCCTACTTTTGTGAGGCAGGCGAAGTGGCATGCCCATTTTGCAGATGGGGGGACTGAGGCTCAGGCAGGCCTGGCATTTGCCCAAGGTCAGGTGTGGTCAGGTGCTGCATCGTGGACCGAGCTCCCTGCATCACCATGCTGGTCTCTTCAGTTTGAGACTTGTTTGCTCTGAATGGCTCAGGACCTGGATGTGTGACAGGGCCTCTTCTCTCTGACGGCTCCTTCTCAGCCCTTTCAAAGACTCTTCTCCCCTCTTCCCTGTCCCCTCCGCCCCCTCTGGCCCCTTCTCCTTGCATCTATGTCCTGCCCTGGCCAGCCCCCCACTCACAGCCCTTCCAAGATGCTTCCCTTATGTGGCTTTGAGGAAGTGATACCTTCAGATGTGGCTGGCGGCAGGGAGGCCAACAGCCTGTCTAAAAACCAACCATGCAAAGTGTAACAAAAGGCTTAAAATCTCCCTCCCCTTCTACCAGTAATGCTCTTCCCAGAAATTCAGTTTCTAGGGAAATAATCTGAAAGACACAAAATATCCTCTGCGTGGAGATGTTCATCACAGGGTTGCTTATAACAGCAAAAAAAAAAAAAAAAAAAAAAAGCGGACACAACAGCAAAGTACGTAGGGAAACATTTCAGTCAGTGATGAGGCCCTTCATGCACCCCTCCCCCCACAAGCAAACTGCCATAGGCCGGTGTCCACTGAGAGACACCCCCACATGCCAGGCACTGTTCTCAGGCCTTCATATTTATTCTCTCCTTTAATCCTGACGATTTTTTTTAAGTTGGTACTTAAAATGCCCCCATTTGAAGACAAACAAACTGAGGCAAGGAAAGGCTAGGTAAACTGCCCAAGGTCAGAAGCTTCCAGGCACCCCGACTCCACCAGACTCAACCACTCCTAGAGCCGTGGCAGTGACTGATGACCATCACCAGGAGTTAGTTGTTGAGGGCAGGCCAACGTGCCAGGCGCTTCTCCCTCTTGCTAGTCCCTATTGCCATTGCTGCCCCCCCACCATCCAGGCCGGCGAGGGCACAGATGATTCCTTAGGCCCCAGACAGAAACAGCAGTGAGAAAGTCTTAGGGTGTTTGGCGTTCAAGAGTCCATGAGAGCAGTCCCCCACCACCCAGAGAGGAGGGACCAGCTGGGGGCTGGGCCAGGAGCCTAGAGTTAGGTGGGAGAGTAGGCCCTGCCCCTGCTGCCCTCCCTTGGGGTCACTGGGGTGACTGGAGGTGAGGTGGGGGTCACTGAAGGACGAGTGTGGGGGTCTGAACGCACAGGGGCTTGTGCCCTACTCCCAGCTGGAAGCCAGGACAAGGGAGGGATCCCTTGCACCCCAATTCCTCTGCTCCCATGGGGGGTACAGGGGGTCCCCCAGATCTCCTGGACCTACAGTGAGCCCCAGCACATGACTGGGCTTTGAGGCCTGCCTGCTGGGAGAGGTCCAGGGGGCTGGGAACCTGCAGCAGAGGCCAAAGCCCCTGAGAGAATGTGGTTGGTCTTTGGCAGTGCCAGATAGAGCCCAGGAGTAGGTCAGCGGTGTCCCCGGGCCCGACCATGGCGCAAACACCATGGAGGGAACCTGGCAGGATAGGTCTATCACAGTCCAGAGGGTGCTGTGGGGGTCAGACAGCCTGGGGAACTTCGCTTACCCTGGTGGGAAGGAGATGGTTGGGGGCGGGGGAGGAGAGTGGAGACGATCTCGTATTGAGTTGGTTCAACTTCCAAAGTCACCATGTTTACAGCTGGAAGTGACTGAGCTCTCGGACCTGGAAAGCATGCCTTTCTCCAGCTTCCACGAAATGGTCCAAGGGCACCCAGAGCGGAATGCAGCAAAGAATCTTACAGCTGGGCGGGCACAGGGCACTAACAGCCCTGTTCCTTTCTCTAGCCTGGGACAGAGGTGCTGTAAGGACCAGCCTCACTTTTCAGATGGGGACAGAGTCCTAGAGAGGGGAGGACTTGCTCAAGATCAACTAGCCAGCACAACGGGGAGATCAGCCCTCAGAGCTCTCTCAGCAGACCACAGCACTACCCGGCATCTCATTGCCCACGAGCGCACCCCTCTCCCCATGCTGTCCCTTTGCCCAGAATGGCACCTCTGCTCCTCAGCTTAGAAAATTCCAACTGTCCTTCAGGAGTCAGCTGAGACGTTCTGAGACATCACCTCCCTCTGGGCCGTTGGTAAAGGAAGAGTGGACGAATGAATCAGTAAGACTTAGCAGCCCCCAAAACAGGAGACATGTGGCCTGCTGAGGAACTCAAAGTGTGTCACCTCTTGTTGCCAGGATATTAAAGCCACGTTGGCTCAGGAAAAGCTTGAAGGGAAGAGAGAGCCATGATTTCAGGGATTGCATAAGACGGCAACAGAAATGGGGTTTCTCTTTGACTTTCCATTTGAATGTTCCCTTTCAACAATGATTAAGTATTTATAGATACTGTGTTTCCAAAATCAGTGTGGAAGTTCCCTGAATCCTCTGGGCATTGGGACTGCCTTGCCGCCCATCCCAAATGTCCATCCCTGGGTCACAATGACACGTGTTCAGTCCCGGAATGAGGAAGACCGGAGTCTCATCCACGGGCCTGTGATGCCCAAGCCTGTGACCCTCCCTCCACCCTGCAACCTCCTGCACAATCTGTACAGAGAAGCGGACCCACCGAGGCTTTGTAGAACCACATTTTGCTACTTTTTGCCAGTTGGGACAAACTCCCCTGTCCCCTCCTTTCTACCTCTGGGCAGAGAGTAAGTGGTCCACAAACCCCAGGAGAGACTCAGGGGCTGTGGACACCCTGAAATGCACAGCGGGTCTCAGGCATTACCCTACTCCTGTCCCCCAACGCTGCCACACACAGCCCCTACGGGTTTAATGAACACCCAAAAGCTGAGAAGCCTGTGACCCACTGCTGTTTCTGTAGAAGCAGTGGCAGCTGGCAGAAATCTTAGCTCTCTTTAACAGATGAGGAAACTGGGGCTCAGAGAGGGATGCGATCTTCTCACGGCCACACAGCCAGTCAGTGGCAGAGGCGATGAGAAATCCAGATCCCCCATCTGCCAGGCTGGGGTTCTTTCGGCAGCCCCGCCGTGCACCTGGTCTGCACCCGTACCTGCACTCACAGCTTGGGTCGTGACAAGGACACATTTTCCTGAATTTGCCTCCGTAACTCAGAATGATTCATTAGTATGAAAAACATGTTCTTCGCTGCCCTTGCCAGAAGATTCTTGACACAAACACACTGGGGGTTTGGCATAAAATCTCTCCCTTGTTAAGCATTTATATATAATGAGGGTTGAAATGGTCCCTTGAGACTGATCCAAGCCCCCCATTTTTGGAGGAGAGATATGAGGCTCAGGGGTCAGGGCCTGATTTGAACAATTCAGTGGCACAGCTGCGATATGAATCCACAAAGCCTGCCTTGAACTTTCCAGCTGCTCCTTTGTAGAGGGGTGAAAGAGAGGAAGGAAGGAAGGAAGGAAGGAAGGAAGGAAGAAAGGAAGGAAGGAAGGAAGGAGGGGAGGCAGGCTACCACTTACTAAGCATCTACTCTATGCTAGGTGCTTTGTATAAATTGATGCTGAGCCTTATTGCTATCCCCACAGGGAGACATTTTCATCCCTGTTTTGCAGATGAGCAGGCTGAAGCACAGAGAGAGCAGGCCATGGGCCTGGAGTCACAGAGCCCAGCAAGTGCTGGGGCTGGAACTGACACCCATTTCTTTCCCCTACACCAAGGGTTGGCAGCAGGCCAAATCGCCTGCAGGCCAAATCCAGCCTACCAACCTATTTTTGTTGAAATGGTGATGGTGGTGGTGATAGGGGGGAATCAATAGAAGAATAACATTTCAGGACTCATGAAAATGATATGGAATTCGAATTTCCGCGTCCATAATAAAGTTTTATTGGAACACAGCCATCCCCATTCATTTACGTATTGTCTGTGGCTGCTTTCACATCGAAAGAGCAGAGTTGAGTAGTTGCGACAAAGAACATACGGGTTGCAAAGCCCAAACTATCTACTATCTGGCTCTTTGCAGATAAGATTTGCTGACTCTTGCCTGATGCCATGCAATTTCCCAGGGAGCCTGGAAAGTCTGCAGAGCTTCCCTTGTCCCTGCGCAAGGGCATCAGGGCTGAAACCCAGGCCTCCTCCTGTTTGCCAAGCTGTATGCCCTGGGGCTGGATCCCCTGGAGAAGGGACCTTCACTCATTTGTTCACCTGGAGTGTTCACCCTCTTTTTATGGGGAGAAAGCTACTAGCAGTGGTCCCAAATGCACAGTTCCCCTTCCCTCCTCATCACAGCCCCTGGGAAGGCAGCCCCAAAGCATGTCCCATCAGATCTGCTACAGAAGGAGTGGACAGCGAAGGTGGGGAACAAGCAGGGGCAAGGGTCTGCATGAAGCCAGAGGGAGGGAGGGGGGATGGCCTGGGCACAAGCTGGGGCTTCTAGCTGGCTTCAAAGGCACAATTCCCAGGGAGTGAAATGAGGAGTTCTCTACCTTTCAAGTGACTCCTGGGAAGTCACTATTTATTCTCCTTGACTTTTAAGGCTGTAAAAGGCTTCCCACCTCCTCTCTCTCTCTCTCTGCTCTCCTTCCCCTAACTTCCTCTCTGGGGGTAGAAAGGAATCTCATTCCCCAAATGCTCAAAAGAGACAGAAGATGAAAAGGATTAATTTCTTGCTGTAGCCTGTCTGCTCTCCTGCAGCTGTGCTGAAGCATGAGCACTGCAGGCCTGGGAACGGGTGTTCTGGGCAGGTGGCAGGGACAAGGGGAGTCTAGGGGTCCATGATACAGCCTCATGCCTGGAGCTCCCCAAACAGGGCCTATAAATGGCCAAAAGCTTCCATAAAGCCCAAGCGCTTTAGTGAATGGGACCATGGATGCAGGAGGGGTAGGAGGAAGAAACAGAGGGAAGAAAAGAAAACACAAAACAGAAAGGAAGAAAGGAAGGAAGGAAGAAAAGGCAAGACAGAAGGAACCTGGAGGACATCATGCTACATGAAAAAGCAGGGCACGACAGACCACACACTGTATGAAATGTCCAGAATAGGCAAATCTGTAGAGATAGAAAATAGATTAGTGGTTTCTTGGCTGGGGGCCGGTAGGGGATTGGGATCGGGAGGTGATCGCAAAAGGCTACAGGGTTTCACTTGGGGGGTGATGAAAATGTTCTATGATTGGTTGTGGCGATGCGGCACAGCTCCGTGAATATACTAAAAACCAGTGAATTGTATACTGAAATGGCTGAATTGCACAGTGTGTGAAGTATACCTCAATAAAACTGTTACAGGAAAGGAATAGAGATGGAAGTTGGTGTCCAAGATGGTGGCGTAGGAAGACCCTGAAATCGCCTTCTCCCATGGACACACCAAGTCTACGGCTACACATGGAACAATTCCTGCTGACAAAGGATGGAAATGTAGCGGCACATTTCTGTCCACAACAAGGCATAGAAGGGCCACATCGAGACAGGTAGGAGAGACAGAGATGCAGTCTCACCAAAAACCTCAACCCCGGCGGGATAATTCACAATACGGGAAGATCTCATGGGTCTGGACTCTCTCTCTGAGGAGAGAGGGGTTTGTGCTACACACTGGGCACCCCAACCTGTTGCACTTGCACTGAAGAGATGAGGCCCCCCCAAACATCTGGCTTTGGAAACCAATGGGGCTTACGTCCAGGAAACCTGGGGTCTGTGGAGACGAGATACTCCTTTGAGGGACTTATGGCTCATGCACGGACTCGCTCATCAGGGGACCAGCAGAAAGGCAGCAGTTTAAGAGGTGACTGGATTGTACGTGCAGGAGATGCATTTGCGAACTTAGATTTTTTTTGGGGGGGGAGGGGCAGAGGGAGAGGGAGAGAGAATCCCAAGCAGGCTCCGTGCTGTCAACGCAGAGCTCGACGCAGTGCTCAATCCCAGGAACAGTGAGATCGTGACCTGAGCTGAAATCAAGAGTTAGATGCTTAATCGATGGAGCCACCCAGGCATGCTGCAGCTACCCAGGCGGGCTGCATTTGCTAATCTTACAGTATTCGCCAGAGAGGGCAGAGGTCAGTTAGGACTTTGGGGATGGAGGTGCTGGTGAGCGCCATTTTTGCATTTTCCCTCTACCTTGCTAGCACAGCTAGGTAGGCCCCAGCCTCAACACTCTCTGACAACCTCACTAAAGCCGGTGGGCAAGTACAATCCACATGGGGGATACCCCTCGATCACCTGCCCCTTGTGGCCAGAGGTGCTTGTGTTTCCGGGCCCCAGGGGACCCAGACAGTTCTGGGAAGGCTACTATACCCAGGGCACTGCACAGACAGCAGACTGAAACATAAGTCCCACCTGCCTCTGAAAAAAGCCCATCTACTCGTCCTAGAGCTTTAACCCGAGGGACAGGCTTCAGGTTTGCCAGACATCTAGAGGCTACCGAGGCACTCTCAGGGAATGCAGGCAAGGAGAAAGCCTTCCCTCGGCCTTTACACAGCTCACTGGCATCTCTTAGAAAAGAGCTCACACACTTGCCTGGAGCCCTGATTTTTGCAACAGTTGCCCCTAGGACACCTCCAGATTTCGTGGTCTGGAGGCCAGCAAGGTTTACAATTACAGTCCCACAAGACTATATATATTTGCATACTTAAAAAGCTGCTGCTTAAGGATCTGGCTTCTAATCAGCCTGAAATTAGGTGCTGCCTATGATTACTCCCTTTGGAACACTGGCAGGTCTGGGCATACCTTCAACAACAGAGGCCTATCAAGAATAAATCAGGATGGGGCCCCTGCGTGGCTCAGTCGGTTAAGCGTCTGACTTCAGCTCAGGTCATGAGCTCACGGTTTGTGCTGGCAGCTTCAGATTCTGTGTCTCCCTCTTTCTCTACCCCACCCCCACTCACGCTCATCTGTCTCTCTCTTTCAAAAGTAAAATAAACATAAAAAAATTTAAAAAAAAGAATAAATCAGGCTACTCAGACAATCACAAAGGTTTGAGGGACAAGAAAGAGCTGGGGCAAGGTTGATTCATTTCCTGTATAACGCCACTCTTTCAAGACTGGGGGAGGTAGTTGCTTTGACTAATATATGGAAACAAACACAGAGAGGCAAGCAAAATGAGGAAACAGAGGGATATGTTCCAAATCAAAGAACAAGACACAAAATGTCAGAAAAAGATCTTGATGAAACAGAGATAATCATCTACCTGTTAAAGAATGCAAAGTAATGATCATGAAGATTCTTAGGAGAAGGATTGAAGTGAGAACTTCAATGAAGAGACAGAAAATACAAGAAAGTACCAAACAGAAGTGACAGAGCTGAAGAATACAATAATGGAACTGAAAAATACACTAGAGGGGTTCAAGAGCAGACCAGATGAAGCAGAAGAAGAGATCAGTGACTTGGAAGACAGAGCAGAACTCACCAAGAGAGAAAAAGAATTTTAAAAAGCGAAGACAGTTTCAGAGACTTATGGGAGAACATGAAGCAGAGTCACATTTGCTTTATAGGGGTCCCAGAAGGAAAAGAGAGAAAGGGGCAGAAAATTTGTGTGAAGAAATAATGGCTGAAAACTTCTCTAACCTGGGAGCAGAAACAAACATCGAGGAAGCTTAGAGAGCTCTAGATAAGATAAAACCAAAGAGAATCACATGAAGACACATTATAATTGAAATGTCAAAACTTAAAAAGAGAATCTCAAAAGTAGCAAGAGAAGACAACTTCCTGCATACAAGAGAATTCCCATAAGATCATAAGCTGATTTCTTGGCAGAAACTTTGCAGGCCAGAGGGAGTGGCATGATATAGTCAAACTGCTGAAAGGAAAAAACTTCCAGCCAAGAATACTCTACTCATCAAGGTTATCGTTCAGAATTGAAGGAGAGATCATGAGTTTTCCAGACAAGCAGAAGTTAAAGGAGTTCATCACCGGTGGCCTTACATGAAATGTTAAAGGGATTTCTTTCAGCTGTAAAGAAAAGGCACGAACTAATAACAAGAAAATATATGAAAGTAAAAATATGACCAGTAAAGGGAGTGGATTAACCATGCATAAAGCTAGTATAAAGGTTAAAAGATAAAAGTGGTAAAATTAACTAAAACTAATAATTAGTTAAGTGATATACAAAATAAAAGAATGGAAATATGACATGAAAATCATAAAACATGGGGGAGGGATATAGAGTTTTTAAAATGCATTCAAGTTCAAGTTGCTAGCAACTCAAATGAGACATCTGTATACACTGTTCTATGTGAACCTCATGGTAACCATGCGGCAAAAACCTATAGCAAAACATAATGAGAAAGGAATCTAAACCTAACACTAAAGAAAGGCATAAAACCACAAAGGAAGAGAGCGAAAGAAGAACAAAAACAGTGAGGAACTATAAAACATCCAGAAAACAACTGACAAAATGGCTGTAAGTACATACTTACCAATCAGTGTAAATGGACTAAATTTTCTAATAACAAAACACAGAGTGGCTGAAAGCATAAAAATAAGACAACTATATTCTGCCTACAAGAGACTTACTTCAGATCGAAGGACACACACACACACACACACACACACACACACACACTGAAAGTGAAGGGGTGAAAAAAGATATTCCATGGAAATGGAAATGAAAAGAAAGCTGGTTTAGCTCTACCTATATCAGACAAAATAGACTTTAAAGCAAAGACTGTGATAAAAGACAAAAAAGGGCACTATGTAATGATAAAGGGGTCAACACAACAAGATGGTAACACTTATAAATATGTATGTGCCAGCAGAGGAGCACCTAAATATATAAAGCCAATACTAACAGAGAAAATGACAGCAATACAATGATTGTAGGGGACGTTAAAACTCCACTTTCATCAATGGATAGATCATCGAGACAAAAAAATCAACAGAGAAACATTGGCCTTAAATGACACATTAGGCCAGATGGACTGAAAAGATATATACAGAATATTCCATCCCCAAACAGTGGAATACACATCCTCTTCAAACACGTACGGAACATTCTCCAGGGCACATTACATGTTAGGCCACAAAACAAGTCTCAATCAATTTGAGAAGACTGAAATCATAGCAGGCATCTTTTCTGACCACAACGGTATGGAACTAGGAATTAATTACAAAAGGAAAACTGGAAAAATCACAAACACATGGAGATTAAAAAACATATTACTGAACAACCAATGGGTCAAGGAAGAAATCAAAGGGAAAATACAAAAAAAAATACCTTGAGACAAAGGAAAATGGAATGACAACAATCCAAAATTGATGGGATACAGCAAAAGCAGTTCTAAGAGGGAAGTTCATAGGGATACAGGCCTACCTCAAGAAATAAGAAAAATCCCAAATAAATAATCGAACTTTACACCTAAAGAAACTAGAAAAAGAAGAACAAATGAAGCCCTAAGTTAGTAGAAGTAAAGAAATAATAAAGATCAGAGCAGAAATAAATGAAATAGAGACCAAAAAAAGAAAAAAAAAAAAAAGACCAATGAAACTAAGATATGGTTCTTTGAAAAAGAAACAAAATTGACAAATCTTTAGCCAGACTCATCCTAAGAAAAAGGGAGAAGGCTCAAATAAGTGAAATAAAAAATGAAAGAAGACAAGTTATAACTGATAGCATAGAAATACAAAGGATTATCAGAGACTGCCAAGAACAATTATACATTAACAAACTGGACAAATTGGAAGAAATGGATACATTCCTAGAAACATACAATCTTCTAAAACTGAATCATGAAGAAATAGAAAACTGGAATAGACCGATTACCAATTGTTAAAGAGACTGAATTAGTAATCAAAATTCCCCCCTCCCACTCCCCCCGAAAAATCCTAACAAAAGTCCAAAACCACACAGCTTCACTGGTGAATTCTACCAAACATTTAAAGATTTAATACTTACCCTTCTCAAACTCTTCCAAAAAATTGAAGAGGCGGGAATACTTCCAAACTCATGTTAGGGCCAGCATTACCCTGATCCAAAATCAGACATGGACACCATAGAGAAAAAGAAAATTACAGGCCAATATCCCTGATAAACGTTGATGCAAAAATCCTCAACAAAATATTAGCATGTCAAATTCAACAATACATTAAAAGGACCACATACCATGATCAAGTGGGATTTATTCCAAGGATGCAACCATGCAAGCATGGTTCATCTCAAATTAATCAATGTGATACACTACTTTCACAAAAAAATGTATAAAATCATATGATCATCTCTGGGGTGCCTGGGTGGCTTAGTTGGTTAAGCACCTGACTCTTAATTTTGGCTCAGGTCATGATCTCACGGTTTGTGGGTTGAAGTCCTGCATTGGGCTCTGCACTGACAGCATGGAACTTGCTTGGGATTCTCGCTTTCCCTCTCTCTCTGCCCCTCCCCTGCTCATGCATGTTCTCTCCCTCCCTTTCTCTCTCTCTCTCTCTCTCTCTCTCAAAATAAATAAATAAACATTAAAAAAAATCATGATTGGGGCACCTGGGTGGCTTAATCAGTTAAATGTTCGACTTCAGCTCAGGTTATGATCTCATGGTTTGTGAGTTCGAGCCCCGCATCAGGCTCTGTGCTGACAGCGTGGAGCCTGGAGCCTGCTTTGGATTCTGTGTCTCCCTCTCTTTTTTCCCCTTCCCCACCCCTGCTCTCTCTCTCTCTCTCTCTCTCTCTCTCAAAAATAAATAAATATTAAATTTTTTTAAAAAATCATGATCATCTCAATAGATGCAGAAGAAGCATTTGACAAAATTCAATATCCATTTATGATACAAGAAAACTCTCAAGAAAGTGGGTATACAAGGAACATACTTCAATATATTAAAGGCCACATATGACAAACCCACAGCTTACGTCATACTCAACAGTGAAAAGCTGAAAGCTTTTCCTCTAAGATCAAGAACAAGACAAGGATGTCCCCTCTTGCCATTTTTATTCAACACCATATTGGAAGTCGTAGCCACAGCAGTTAGACAAGAAAAAGAAATTAAAAGCACCCAAATTGGAAAGGAAGAACTAAAACTGTTGCTACTTGCTGATGACATGATATGATATCCAGAAAACCCTAAAGACTGAACCAAAAAACTGTTATAAATGAATTCAGTAAAGTTGCAGGATACGAAATCAACATACAGAAATCTGTTGCATTTCTCTACAGTAATAATGAACTATCAGAAAGAGAAATTAAGAAAACAGTGTCTTTAACAACTGAATCAAAAAGAATAAAATACCTAGGAATAAATTTAACTAAGGTGGTGAAAGACCTGTACACTGAAAACTATAAAACACTGACCAGAGAAATTGAAGACACAAATAAATGTCAAGACATTCCATGCTCATGGACCGAGAGAATTGACATTGCTAAAATGTCCATAGTGTCCAAAGCAAGATTCAATGCAATCCATATCAGAATTCTGACGGCTTTTTTTTCACAGAACTAGAACAAATAATTCTAAAATTTGTATGGAACCATGAAAGGCTTTCTCCAGCCAAAGCAATCTTGAGAAAGAAAAACAAAGCTGGAGGTATCACACTTGGGTTTCAAACTATACCACTACGCTACAGTAATCAAAACAATATGGCATTGGCGTAAAAACAGACATAGATCAACGGACCAGGACAGAGAGCCCAGAAACAAACCCACACCAACCTGTAAGCAGTGGTGGGGTAGGACTTCTACTGGGGCTCCCTAGTTCCACACCAGAAGCAGGAGAATACCCCAGCAGCTTTGCTGGGTAACAGCCAGGCACAGAGGCAGAGGTGACAAAGCAGCCAGGGGGATTCCAGTGAGCAGGGGGGCGGCCAGGCCCCTTCGTTAGGGGGGAGCTGCTCTGGGCACCTCTGCAAAAAGCACCATAAAGGCTGTTAAGAAATGCTGGAATCAGTGTGCCAAAAAGTTAGACTACTTTAGAACCCAAACGATAAGAGTAAACAAAGCGAGGCTCTTGGCGGTGTAAGCTATGGGAAACTTCCTTTCTGAGCAACACTCCTTAAGAAGAATGCGCGCACGGCTCCTGGAACTCTTTCACGCCAGCTGCATCCGCAGAGGCCGAACTTGGAGCGGCAGATGAAGTCAACCCCCCACTCTCTTGGGCCGCCAACCTCTGGCCAAACCCGGACATGCCGGGGAGACATCACGGACAGCCACAGAGCAGCAGGCTGTCGGGAACCGTGGGCTCCCACCCCTCTCGGAAGCTCCCTTTCTGTGCCCTCGGTGCGAGTTACCTCACCTCTCTGGGCCAGGGGGAGGGGCTGGGTTACCGTTAGGGGTGTCTTCCCTCTCCAACACCTGATTCAGAGCCTGTGGTTGGCTTCCGCTGTGAGGCCCGCCCCTGACACCACTATTTGGAGGGAGGCCCGTTGTGACATCCAAGTTAGAAAAGGGAACCAGGAATTTCTGCCTCCCACTAGTTCTGGAACTTCCCTCTTTGAGTCTTGGTTTCCTGATCTCTGAAGTGAGGGCAGCATTATGCACCTCTTAGAGTTCTTGGGAAATCAGAACTAGATATTCACGCATTCACGCATTCATTCATCCAACAAATATTACTGTGCCCATCCTATTAGGGATACAACAGTGAACAACACAGACACGGTCCTGCCCTTGGGGGGCATGCTGTCCGGGGGTGCAGACATTAAACACACAGAAGGCATCAAGAGGAATAAGATACTCTGGACTGAGGCAAGGGTGCGTGGGGTACACGGCCTGTGAGGTCAGGATGAGACCTTTGTATTTTATTCCAAGAGCATCAGGAGTGGAAATCTGCTCTCTGGCTGCGGAGGGAGGGAGAGCAGATGGGGAGGGGGGCCTGAGCGGACAGCTGACCAGGGGCCTCGGAGAAGAAAGCACCTTGCCCTCCTCGCCTTCCTTTGCATCTCTTCTCCCAGGGTCTTTCTTGAGCTCTGACTCCAGCCTGCAGGTGCTCTGTCGGAATGAGGAAGCGCCACACCCAAGCGAGACTGTTGATACTCCAGGTGCCCATGAATATTATCTCCCTGCCCTCGGAGATTACCCAGAGCAAATGAGCATGTAGAAAAAGGACCCAAGAGCCCTGGGCAGGGGCCCAAAGAACTCTGTCTACTCCTAGCTCCTCCAGTATTTGCATTGGACCTCAGATAGGTCACTGGCTTCCCGGTGTCCTCGTTTCCTCATCTGGTATCTATGGGACTAGCACTGAATCCAGGCTAAATTTAAGTCCAAGTAGCATTTACTGTGCAAAGACCCCAAGCTTTGGGGTCAGACAAGCTTGGGCTGGAATCCTAGATTCCATGTTTGAGGCTGTGTGGCCTGACGCTGGCTACTTTGCTTCTGGAAGCCTGCAGCTGGCTGAGGGCCCACACTTTGAGAACCACTGCCCTAGAATAACACCCCTCAGGGAGGAGGACCTGTGATTCGCTCATTGCTATGCCTCAGCAGGGCTGGCGTATAGCAATTTCTTGCCGTGTGCCTGGGGAGTCGGGGCGCTGAGAGGTTTGTTTTGGCAATGGCAGAAGTGGGTCGAGGGTGGGTGTGGGCCGTGGGATGTTGGCAAGAAACAGGAAGAGGGTAGAGCTTCTAATGCCAGGTGAGGAGCTGGGCCTTGTGGTAGCTGAACATGGTCCCCAGAGATGTCCACATCCTCATCGCTGGAACCTGAGCACGTTACCTTATGTGGCAAAAAAGAACTTCACAGGTGTGATTAAGTCAAGGAATTCGGGACGGAGAGATTATCCTGGATTATCCTGGTGGACTCTAAATATAGTCACAAGAGCCCTTATAAGAGAGAGGCAGGAGATCTGGCTACAGATGGGAGAAGGGGATATGACAAAGGAGACAAGAGGGACAAGTGATGGGAGAGAAGGGTCGTGAGCCAAGGAGAGTAGCTGGAAAAGGCACGGAAGTGGATTCTCCTCTGACGTCTCCAGGAGCAACCAGCCCCATCCACACCTTGATCTCAGACCTCCCAAACTGTTAAGAGAATCACTCTGTGTTGTTTTCAGCCACCAAGTTTGAGGTCATCTGCTACAGAAGCCCTAGGAAACGGCTGCAGACCCCTCTATCCAGGAAGAACAGTGGAGGCCACTGAGTGGGGCGGGGCAGCACATGGGGAGAGGTGACGAGGGTGGGGTGAAGGCAACCAATCAGGGGCAGGAGAGGCCACAGAGAAGGGAGGATGGGCCAGCCGGGCCCCTCCCTCCTAGAGTCTCCCATTGGCTGGCACCCTGGCTGACCGTGTCCCTCCCTGCTCCAAGGGCAGGCCCAGGTAGTCCCTTCGGAATTCTCAGCTCAGACCTCCACCCACCTCAGCAGTGATAAGGGCCTTTGGTCAGGTCAGTGCTATCGGTCATCAGGGAAGCTGGGAGCCAACCTGATGGAGGGCCACATGAGGCCCTGATACCCTGGCAGTCTCAGCGTGAAAATCAATCTTTGGCTGTTCTTGGCCTCTTGCGCCCCCTGGTCCCCACCCTCGTGTGAAACCCTCCAAGCAGCTCACCATCCTCCTCTGCCAAACCCCTCTGCCCCCCGTTTCCAAGGCCTGGAGAACAGAGCATGGCCACAGCCACACAGAACATGTGCTCTGAAGGCTTTGGCTCTGTGGCCACTGTGCGTGATCGGGGCAGGCGCAGCCTGGCTTCAGCTTCAGAGCCCCCTCCCAGGGTGGCTGTGAAGGTCAGAAGAAAAGATGGGCATACACAGGGCGCCCAGCACCCAGAGGACAGCCAGTAATGGGGGCTGCTATCTCTCTACTCAGAATGTGGCTTTGGCTGACACAGTAGCTTGCATCACTTGGGCCATTTACTTCACTTTCCCGAGCCTCACTTTTCCCATCTGTAAAGCGGAGATTAAACAAGCACCTACTTCATGGGGTTGTGGGAAAAGCGAAATGAGGTCACGAGGCCAAAAGTACCACCCTGGATGAATAAAGGTCTTTCCCGTCCCCGTTTAAGGCTCAGCTCAGAGGTCTACTCCCTGGGATGGGCTCCCTGGGCCACGAGCCGCCTCATCCGGGCACCCAGCACGCTGGGTTGCGATCCTTGGCAAGTGCTGCACTGAACCGCTGCCCGTCTACTCTGCAACCAGACCATGAGCGATTACAGGTGGTGAGACCGATGCTTGGGGTGGGGTGGGGTGGGGGGCTTGCTTTATGTCCCTTTGCACCCTTAGCACCCAGCACAAGGGTGGGGACAGGATGCCCACAGAATGATTACACACAGAAACAATGGCAAACATGTAAAGCTGGCACCCAGTGGGTACCCAGTGTCAGCTCTTGTGGCTGAGTACTTACTGAATGCTGTTCCCTAAGGATTAGGGGCGAAGGCAGCCTATAAACCAGGGGGTCACACGGGTAAGAGCAGTGGCTAGTGGCATGCATGACTGCACTGAATTGTGTCAATGGGCTTCTACAGTGTCTAAGCCCTTCTTCAAGGTCTACACCCTGTGCTTTGTTCTTTGCTTCACGAGCTAAATTAGCTTTGTACTCAAGGTCACTTTCTGAATGAGGGAATGTGGAAGGACGTGGTCAGAAGGGGTCTTGCCCATCAGGGCCAGATGTGGAAGCCTTTAGATCTGCATTTTGGAGAGACATTGCTGGGTGGTTTGGGGGACGGATCTGAGACGGAGAGTCTCAAGGTTAGGAGGCTGGAGCAGGAGCAATGAGGCTTGTTCCAGAAGGCTAGCAGTGGAGGGGTGGAGAGCCCAGGATCCAGGTCTATGGTGGGGCACTCCATACCTGGCTGCTGCCAGGACCAGAGGGACCATGAGGCCCAGGGATCCAGTTGGGCCGTTTTGCTCCCACAGCACTCCCCAGGGATCAGAACCCAGAGGGTGTGGGTCTGCAGCATCCGTTCAAGCTTTCCTCAAGTCCGATGCTCAATTATTGAAAGGAGACAAACGTCCCATTGGGGTTGTAGAGCCTGTTCACATCTCTTGGCTCACTTGTGCATCGGGCAACCCTGGGAGGTGAGTAGGGCAGGCTGCACGAGGGCGGACCCCACACTCTATGCGATGAGGAAACTGAAGCCCAAGAGGGACAGGGACTTGCTCAAACCACAGCGCGAGTGAGGACAAAGCTGAGACCGGGGCTATGCAGTTGACTTTCCATCCTGTTCATCGCAATAAATGCCCAAAATGTCACTTCTGCATCTCCAGTGCTCAGCACAGTTCCAGGCATGTGGTGGGAAGTTGATAAATGTTTGCAGATAAATGTATGTATGTATGTATGTATATGTGGATGGATGGATGGATGGATGGATGGACGGATGGACAGGTGTATGTATGTATGTATGTATGCATGTATGTATGTATATGTGGATGGGTAGATGGACGGATGGACAGGTGTATGTATGTATGTATGTACAGATGGATGTATATGTGGACGGAGGGACAGATGGATGGAATGGTGGATGGGTCAGTCACACAGACCAGCATCCTGGCATGGTCTGTTGGAAGAGTAAGGAAAGCAACATCTGTTGAGCACTGCAATGTGCCAGGTGTTCTACCAGTGCCCATTCGTTCACCCCTCTCAACAGCTAGAGCTCCCCCAGACCTGTAAACACCCTCTCCGTGCAGTGGGTGAGCTTCCTCAGAGCCACTCAAGTGTTTGATGGGGTTTCCCTTAATACCCTGCATTGGCTTTGCCACCGGTGCGTTTATCTACATCTCATTCTGATCCTGTTCTATCTTTTCAGCCTGGATACCTCTTGGAGGTGGAATCCTGGGGTGTCCTCCCTCTTGCATCTTCTGTACCCCCAACATCCAATGCTCTCCGAGCCTATTTTTTTTATAGCCTCCTAGATTTTGCTCTATTCCCTTCTCCTCTCTCATGGGCCAGTGCCACACCCCTCTTCACCGATGGCCCCTTCTCATCCCTCTTGTCCACACCTTACAGGGAACCAGGGCTCTCTATACAAAGCACAGAATTGCCTGGGTTACCCCCACCCTCGCTTCTAATCCTCCCACCTTCCCCTTAGACCTATGGTATAAGGTCCAAGCTCCTAGCCTGACCTTCAAGGTTGTGCCTTCCCAATTTGGCCCGTCCTCTTTCTCTTCTGACCCGAGTGCCCCTAGCATAAGAGCTGGTGCATAAGAGATGCTCAACGAATGTGGACCGAGCTGGGTTTGTGGTTACTCCCCAGGTGGCAGCATCAGCGCATGGCCATTTGAAGGTGGTCCTGGAAAGCCTGGGTGAACACTTCAGATGACGAACCAAGTGGCAGAGTTGGGCTTCAAACTTAGGGCTCCTGACTGTAATACAACGTAGCTAGAAAAAAGGGCCCACAAGTTCTGGAGTCAGAGGGCCTCTGTCCAGGTCCCAGCTGAGTGGCCCTGGTCAGGTTCTTTGAGATTTAATTGTGGTCCTTTAAAAATGAAAGTACAAGATTCTACCTCGGGGGGATTTGGGAGGACGGAACCCCACGAGGTTTGCAAAGTGCTCACGAAGAGTTCCCAGCACAGAACGTTCAACCAGCGCCTGGTGAACAGCCGCCACCTAAGGGTTACCACTAGTGGGTCCCCCTCCCCATGCACTTGTCCTGCATACAAATGGCTGGGTGGTTACCTGTCTGTGGCTCCTTGAGGGGCTGTGACCTCTGTCCCACTCCACACCTGGAGCTTCAGGGGCTTGTCTTCCTGCCGCGTGGGTTCTCGGCTTTGATTCCTGGCCAGCTGAGAGCTGCCAGACCTCAGAGTAGTGTCGTGGGCATGGTGGCTGGCAGGTCCGCAGCGGAAGAGCTGCTGGTATGCCGTGCGGAAGTCTCTGTTTAGTGTGGCGTACAGGATAGGGTTCAGGGCCGAGTTGGCATAGCCCAGCCACAAAACGACGGCTTCGAAGGCCTCGTTGATGGCATCATCCCCTCTCAGCCCACGGTAAACAAACACAGTGAAATAGGGGAACCAGCAGATAATGAAGGCTCCCATCACAGCGGCCAGTGTCACTGTGGCTTTGTGCTCCCCGATGGTAGCTGCCTTCCAGGAGCCGATATGGTGGATCCTCTTGGCCTGATCCCGGGCAATCTTGAAAATGCGGTAGTAGGTGATGCACATGACCAGCAGAGGCAAGTAGAAGGTGACCAGCCCATCCACCAAGCCATACACCAAGTTGACCTGGACTTTGCACTTGGGGATGGTGTGGTTGAAATTGCTGGTCTCATTCCTGCTGTTCCACCCCAGATGGATAGACAGAAAGGACAGGGTGATGGAAATGACCCAGATTAAGACAAGAGACACAGCCACTCGGACTGGGGTGACCAGCACAGGGTAGCGCAGGGGGTCCGTGACAGCGCAGTACCGGTCGAGGCTGATCATGAAGAGGTTAAGGATGGAGGCCGTGCAGAGCATCACATCCAGGCTGGTATAGATATTGCAGAAGACCTTGCCGAAGCTCCACCTGCAGGATAGCTGGTAGAAGGCTGAGAAGGGCAGCACCAGGAGGCCAAGGAGCAGATCAGTGATGGCCAAAGACACAATGTAGCAGTTGGTCAGACTGCGGAGCCGGCGGTTCAGGCCCACAGCCAGGCAGACCACCACATTGCCGGCGACGGTGATGAGGATGAGGACAGCGAGGACCACGCTGACAGTGATCCTACATGGGGGAGAGTCCAGACAAAAGGAAGAGGCTGTGCCGTTAGGTACCATCCTGGAACCTCACGGCTCCTTCCTCTGCCCACGGCCCCTGGCCGCCGCTCGTTCAGCTCCCCCGGGTGCCAGTTATGCCAATCACTGGGCTCTAGGCTTCCAGGAGAGCCAAAAGAAAATGTCCAGACATGGGGAGGCTACGATGACTGCCGCAGTACTGCTTTTCTAGAAATAAATAGAGCCGTCTCCGAGGAGGTATCGGGCACGAACATGAATGAAGAAGAGCGAAGGAAGAGAGAAGGTTCTGGGTTCAAATTCCAGTCCTCGAATTACCCCCTGCAGAGCCAGCTTCCTCCAAGGACTGAAGCAGGTCTCCACTCTCCAGGTCTTGCATAGAGACTGAGGCACCAGAGCATGTGTCTGGAGGTGGCTTTGGTTTTATGCAGGAGAGATCACGTGGAGATGTGGCCACATCGTTCTCCATAGCTGATGGATGCTCCCACCCATGCGACGGGGGTCAAGGACTGCTGCGTCTGCCTCTTAGGACCATTGGAGAACAGGAGCTGAAAATGCAAGGGTCAAGTGTTGAACACTTTGCAATCAGACTAAGAGCATGACTGATTCAAGGCGAATCCGTCTAGACCTCGATCTCCCGGCGAGGCTCCAGGAGGCACAGGGCCAATCTGGACACCTCTCCTTAGGAGGGACTGAGGCAATCAGGATACACAGTGGGAGGAGGAAGGGAGGCAGAGTGCAAGGGACTGGACCACTGTGTCACCTAGTGAGATACGGCTGGAGTGGATACTTATACGGGAGAAAGAAAGAACTAGACAGAGACTCTAGACACAGGAACAGGGACTGCATTTGCTGTTCGCTGCTGGTCCCCAGTGCCTGACCCCACAGGGAGGTATTAAGCCTCTAATGGATAAATGATAAAATGAATGAATAAATCAGCAAATGTAATGAATTTACTCTGATAAAGCACTGAGAACTTGACGCTGTGGGTTTTACAAAACGTCACCATACAGTAAGCCAGGAGCTGACAAAGTTTCTCAGGAGCAGGCCAGGTAGTCAGTATTTTCCGCCGTGCAACCCCCAAGGTCTCTGCTGCAATGACTCAACTCTGTCACTGTAGCACGAGGGCACCTACACAGACAAGGTGCAAATGAATGAGTGTGGCTGCGCTCCCAGGAGGCTTTACTATGGATGCTGAAATTGGGAATTTCACGTAATTTTCACGTGTCACCAAACAGTGTTCCTCTTTTGATTTTTTCTAACTCTTTTTAAAAACGATCCAAACTATTTAAAAATGTAAAAGCCATCCTGAGCTCACAGGTTGCACAAAACCAGGCAGAGGGCCAGATTTTGCCCGCTGTCATAGTTCGCCAGCGGCACCTGCTCTAAACGTCTCTCTAAATCTTACTTTTCTTATATAGCAGCACACATCGTCGGTCAGCCAGCACAGAGCTCACTCAGCCTCTCCAGTGGCTGCACAGCAGCCCGTGGGGTGGCTGGCCATGGTTATTCTATTATGCCCTTATCACGAGTATTTTGGTGGTTTCCAGTTCCTTCCTCCCTCCCTCCCATCCTTCCTACCTTCCTTCCACCTGTCCCCATGCAAACCCCACTTCAACAGAATGGCTGCACACACGATACTTCCTGGTTAAACCCCAGAGACTCCCTCCTACTGGTGGCATCCTATGATCCCAACTGATGAAAACAGCTAAGGCCCTGATGATTCCCTTTCACAGAAGCTGATCCTGATTTTCCAGACAGCAGCTAGCAGGCAATCTACCGCAACTGGGGAGCGTGCAGAAATCAAGCTGACGGTAGACCCCCTCTCAGAAGCAAGCTAATCGCCATGTGACAAAAATTAAGCCTCTCTTAGGCTCTGGCCTGGAGCGGTTTTGCAACCTGAATATGAGAAGCATCATTTAATCGTAACCACTGTGACAGTGCAAGGATCACGGCTCTTGGTCACCTTCTGCCACTCCAGCTGGTTCAACCACCAGGCCTTGCGAGCTGGGCCTCTGGGTATTATTTTTAGAAGATCTTTTCATTACATAAATACCACAAGCAGCATGGCTCTCACTGGTACATTTAATTAACTGTGGGGGGGATAGCAGCAAAGCTCTCTTTTTTGAGCATCCCTGTCTCCGAAAGCCATTTTTTTCCTGAGTCTCTGTATACCTCTTATACAGGTATAGGTATTTGTGCCCTGGGACCAATGTTTTCATTAGCGTTCGGGGTTTTCAAATCTGAATCGAAGCAGTCTCTCACATAATTCAAACTTCATCTGCCTTCCCTCCTTTCCTTCTCTTCCTTCTGTCTGTTCTTTTCAGCAAATACTTCTTTCAGAACGTAACGTGCCAAATGCTATTCTAGGTGCTGGGGGCACAATGATGAACAGAGCGGCGGTAGGTGCGTTTTTCAGGATGTCTCAAAGAAGAACCACTCTGCCGAGTTTCTATTTTACAGCCCAGGTCCCAGAAGTTTCCGGTGACCTCTCGTGAAGGCAGGTGAGCATCTGATGGAGATGCGTTCGCCTGGAGCTTAATCCATCCTGTGCCTTCTGGGTACAGTGACTGCCCTAGAGGGCATTCATTACATTTGCTGATTCATTATTTTCATCATCACAGCTAACATAAAAAAAAAACAACAACACTTTCTTGAGCTTTCCTTTCAAACTTCCAAAGCAATGACATGCTTATGGCAGTAAACCAAGTATGCTGAGGTACACAGGAAGGGTCAACGGTTCGAGCTATCACACACCCAGACTTTCATGCCTGGAAGGTGACTGCTGCTGACGGTTTGGTATGATGGGGGCCTTCCAGTCTCTCCCCGTGTTTCTACTTGTACACAGGCACACACGCTACACAATCCTGAGCAACCTCCTTTCCCTAATTTCTTCATTGCATAAGGATGCCCCTGTAGGTCCCTTCGACCTAATTTGTTCTTTTGAGAACCTAGGCTGTGGCAAGATAGCCTCTGTCACGCTAAGATGTATAAAGGATTCTGTGCTGGGGGGGGGGGGTTGCAAGAGGCAAAAAGTGGGAAACGATCAGAGTGCCCAGCAGCAGGGGATGGCTCGAGACATTACAGCACCTCCTTACTGTAGGATAGCCCTGGGCATGGTGAGATCCCATATTAAATGAAATACCATTTCATTCTCACAATAACTCAAGGGTGAGTGAAATCACTGCTCCATTTAATGTCTGAGAGACGGAGGCTCAGAGAGGCCAAGGGATGTCACAGCCCTAGCAAGTGAGCAGAGAGCCTGGATTCAAACTCAGCTCACACTCCTCAGCCTGCCTTACATGCCTGTGCTTCGATCAGACTTCAACCCATCCTTCCAGCTGGATCTCACCAAACACTCCTGTACTGGTCCCCTAACTTTGCCATTGAGGCAACCCAGGCGTATTACCCCTTCTCACACCTGCCTTTGCTGTCTCCCTCACCTGGAGCTCTGCTCTTTCCCGTATTCACTTTAACTACTCTCCTTTTAAGGCACCGCTCAAACACCCTGGAGCTTTCCTGAATGCCTGTACTTTGTACCGAGTCATACCATTGGCACCTGCTACCTTATAGTGTAATATGGCTTTGTGTTTGCCCTCCCCACAGGGCCTGGATCTTGCCCACCTCTCTCCACCCCCTATCCACCCATCCACCCACCCACCCATCAACCCATCCATCCATCCAACATTTTCTATTGTCCACGTAACAGGAGAGGTACAGGGTATGTGGAGTGTGTGAGTGTGTGCGTGTGTGTGTGTGTGTGTGATTTCCCCACCTTGGAAATCTACACGTATTCACCTCAGAATTCAGTGGGTCCGGTGAGCGTCTGATGGGCCTATTTCTCCCCGCATTTTATGGCGAAAATTTTCACACGCAAAAAGTTGAGAAAACAACACAATCTTATCTAACACAGATCTTATCCAACTGTTCACGAAGACCAGACAATCATCTGTTCTACCTCTCATTCAGTGTGTGTGTGTGTGTGAAAATTAATTGAAAGTCATTAGAACAGGCTCCAGCCACTTCCTCTACTCATCTTGCACGCTGACTGCGGATGTTACAGCTGCGAGTCTCACGGCTTCCTCTCCTCATCTTTGTCTTCATAGCCTTTGAAAAGGCACCTCTGGGAGAATTTGCTCAGGGTGGCAGTACCCTGCACTGCCCCCGGGGAGGCTTCTGACCTTTACCTGCAGTGATCACCCAGCAGATGCAGCCATAACAAAGAGCGAGGCACTGCAGGGGCATGCTGGCCAATTAGCCTTCCAGAGCAGCCCCAGCCCAGCGTGATAAATGCACTCACTGCACTCTCTGATGTCTTTCAAACCCACCGTGCTGGGCTCTGTGCGGGAGGAGGTCTGATTGCTCTCCATTACGAGCTTCGGTTGGTCTCTAAGTTTAGATCCTTGACGTGACATTCAAGGTTCTTCATGACCTGGTTCTGTCTTCTCTCTTTAGTCTCAGCTTCTGTCTGCCATGTGCAATTTCGTGTCCCAAGACAACACTATGAGAAATACAGTGCAGGTGACATTGAATTCCTCCTGGTTTTGAAAGTCCCAGGCCCATCCTGACTCAGTGCCTTTGCACATGCTGTTCTCACTGCCGGGAATGTCCCTCCTCTCTTCTATTGACTGGTGAGCCCTCGGTTTTCCTTCAAGGCCTGGCCTCCTCTGCTATCTCGTCCAGAAGCCCAGAAGCATTTGTTTTGCCCCCTCACTTCTACCTCCCACTTACACCCACCTCTGGCACAGGCTTGTGCTTTCTGGGGCACACTGGGTAGAATGCTGGGTTTTCAGTGTCCCCGGAAAACTCTCCTTCTAGGGGGATCCTTGGTGATTCAGCATCACAATGTGTCTCCCCAGGAACTGAGTTGTGGTGGGTGGGATCCAGAATATCATTTCCCTCTGCATTCCTCCCACACAGCACAAAGAATACGGCCGAGGGCCACCCCACCAGCACAGAGGTAGCCTGGAGGCAAACCCAAGTCTACTTCATGCCTCAACTTCCCTCTCACTGTTCCTCACAGAAGAAATGTCACTGGTTGTACATTCTGTTTGCTAACTAGAGGGATGAGGCCATCTAGAAAAGCCACTAGTCTCGAGGCTCAGGTCTCCTCCTTTCAAATTTTATCAAACTGAGTCCAGCATTTTCTTTTCTCTTTTCAGTGGGAAGTAAAATGAAGTTCCTCTTTCAAGGTTTACGTACCTGAGTTCCAGGCACAGCCACCTGGGGAGTTGGCATTGTGCAAGCTGCCAGCAATTTGGGGGAGATCAGTTAAGGCTTGTCTGATTGGGTTTCTCACTTGGCCTCACAGATGAATCTGATTTTCCAGGCAATAATTTTATACTAGGAAAAGAAAACGGTATTCATCAGACGACCCCTGTATGCTAGGTACCTTCTGGGTGAACCAGTAGGCAATCCTGTGAAGAAGGGTGATTTGATCCCCTTATTCTGCAAAAGTTGACACACAGAGAAATGAAGCAGAGTCCCAGGGGCTGAGAGCGGGGACTTTGGACAGATCTGGGTTCTAATTCCAGTGCTGTCATGACCCTGGAAGGCTTTGTGACCCTGGGCACTTTCCTGCAACCTCTCTGAGCCTTAGTTTCCTCATTTGTAAAATTCGTAAAATAATATGCCCTCCTTCACGTGGTGGGTGTGAAAATGCACAGTAAGAGTCTGTAAAACTCTTACTGCCTGGCACATGGTAGGTTCTCACCAAATGTTATCTGTATTATTGTCTAAAGCTGCACAGCCGGGAAATAGCATTCACGAGCACCTGAGTGCCTTCCAGGGGCAGACACTGTACTGGGCTTTTAAATACAGCAGCGGGCATGACAGAAACATCTAGAAGCTTCTGTTACCGTGGGGGAGACAAATATTAAGTAATTCACTGTAGTATTGCTCATTTAATTACAGTTCTGCTAAGAGTTATATATAGAAAGAGGAGATAGAAAGGAAAAAGTTATATATAGAAAGGAGCCAAAAAGATTATATAATGGGGGAGCTGCCCGGGTCCAGGAGTTAGTTACTGAAAGCTGGAGGAGATATTTGAATTGAGACCTTAGATGCCAACTCAATGAAAATGGGGGACAAACAGGTTCCAGATGGAGGGAACAGCTCCCACAAAAGCTCCGATGCAAGGCCTCTGGGGTAGAGGGGGAGTGTAAGCGTAGTGATGTGACTGGAGGCAGGAAGAGGCTCACTGCCCTGCTGTTTACACGAGGAGATGGGGTGTGGCAGTGGCGGTGGGCCTGAGCTGAGCCCTGCCGACCACACCCAGTAACCACTGTGGGTTCGGAGACATAGAAGTCACTGGGTCCTGGAAAGGCAGTTCTTTGTCTTTATGAGCCATAATTTCTTAGAACTTTCCCCCTATAACTGGCCATTTCAAATGTCCTAGGTACCTGCTGCTGAGTACATCAGAAAGTGGCCCCAGCAACAGACCCTCAGGAGCTCTGCCCCTGTCAGAGTCCCAAAAGGGCCCGAGAAATGGGGGTTATGTCACGGGGCAACTTTTTATTCTTTAAGGAGGGAAGACAAGCCTTTGCAAGCTCCAGAGTGGCCATACCCACACAGGGTGCTGAGCAAGCGTGACTCAGGCTCAGTCGGCGGGAATGGAAATGACCTTGGTCCTCTCAGGGTCCTTTTCTTCCCACTTACCGATGCCAGCCAACGCACAGCTCCGCTTAAGAAATGCTGACACGCTAGGAGCCCTGGGGGTTCCTTCTTACCATCACTCGGGAGCCTGAGGCAAGCTGTGGGGCCGGGGCAGGGAATGCAAACCCAGCGGACACGGCGGGTCCCAGCCCCTGCGGTTCGGACACAGCCAAGCCCCACAGTGGGGGCAACAAGGAGCTGCAGGAATTCAAAAAACTGAAGTGTGACTCTGGCTGGTGGCAGGTGACAGCTGTGTGTGTGCACGCTCGCACACATATACAGAAGGCAACATTTTACTAAGCCTGGAAAACCCCATTAGTGTTAAGAACACTCAGACTCCTGACCCAGCAGTTGTGCTTCTAGGAATTTGTCCCGTGACTCCCCACAGTGCTGATCGTGTTAGCAAAAGCTGGAAATTGTGTAAAAGTGCACAGGACACAGAGCAATGATGCCATCGAAAAGATGAGGAGGCTGTCTGGGCCCACGTGGGATGGTCTCCAAACATGTGCCGAGTGGGGGAATGTGTGTGTGTGTGTACCCATGCATCCACACGCGGCTGGCTCAGGAAGGCCACCTGCCAAAAGGGCAAGGTGGGCTGCTTCCCGCGGGGACCTGGGGGCTGAGCCGCGTGGGAGTGAGACTTCTTGCGCCATGCACCCTTTGTGACCTTTTGGAATCTTTTGTACCTTGGGTAGGTATCACCTTTTCAACACCTAGCAGCCACATGGTCCGACAGGTGGAGGAGGGAAGGGGCAGAGTACGCTGGGCAGAGGGAACAGCACGCAGAGGCACGGGGGCTGGGTGATCAGATCAGGCTGAGGAGCAGGCTGAGGAGCCCTGGTTGGTCAGGGCTCCAGGCCAGGGCTGGCACTCGGTCCGCTCGGTCCGCAGGGCCCTTTGTAAGAAGTCCTCCACTCCAAGCTCACGGCCCTCGGGGACCAGCCTCCCCCACTCCCCCACAATCACTGCACAGGTCTGGAGTCAGACTGGTCATGCCATGCCCTCCGCTGCTTCCCCTGTGGTGAGCGTAAAGATAACTTCGGCTGCCACACCCTGTATGAGCTGGCCTCGGCCGACCTCTCTGGCTGATTCTTAGGGGGAAGGTGGAGCCGGGGCTGGAGGGCTGAAGAGTTTGGACTTAGTTCTGAAGGCAATAGGGAGCCACTGAAGCTTCAATCAGTAGGCTCAAGATTGTCCAGGAAACCGGTAGAAGGTGTGGAACACATCTCTCCCAATCCCAGTCAGCCACCAATCAATGAGGACAGGAGGACACTCTTCTTCCTCGTTACCGCATATAGAATGCTTACTTCGCGACAGGCTCAGGGCTCTCGATGTATACATCACCTCATTTACTCTTTATCACATCTTGAAGCAAGAGAGCTTTTCTGCATTTTATAAATGCAGGAACCAGGGCTCAGAAAAGTTCAGGAACTTGCCCCAAGTCTCAACACCATTAGGTGGATTTGAATCCAGGTCCATCGGACTCTAGAGTCCCTATCCTGGGCCACCGTATATTTAGCTTTTCCTGTGGAGAAAGGAATGGTCCTTGGGCTTTTCAAAGAGATGGTGTGATTGGGCATTTGCGGCACAACATTCTTCCTGCTTCGCGATAACATTCGCTTTGGTCTTTCATTTGTGTGGTGGAGATTTCTAGCTCCTTCACAGCAGTGGGCTGGGTGTTTCATAAAAGCCCCGTAGGCAGGAAAAGACTTCTGGTTGAGACTCTTCTTACAGAGAAAGGTCCTAGACTCCCAGTCATCTGAGTTTTGGTCCCAACTTCCATTGCCTCCAGGGGCCCAAAGCCGGGCACTGTGTTTGCTTCTGTCCTCAAGAGTGTTGTGCTCCAGGGGGGCCTGGGGTGGCTCAGTCGGTTGAGCGTCCGACTTCGGCTCAGGTCATGATCTCATGGTTTGTGAGTTCGAGCCCCGCATCGGGCTCTGGGCTGACAGCCCGGAGCCTAGAGCCTGCTTCAGATTCTGTGTCTCCCTCTCTCTCTGTCCCTCCCCCACTCACACTCTGTCTCTCAAAAATCAATAAATGTGCAAGAAAAAATTTTTAATAAAAAAAGTGTCATGTTCCAAGAATGGCCACCCCCCCTGCCACCACCGGTGGGGCCCCTATGCATAGGCTGAGAGGTGAATGGATCTGAATGTTGTGTGGAATCTGGGGCAGCTTGACACAGGTTGGGGAGAGCCCCACCCCCTCCTTAGTCCAGAGTGGGACGGAGGGAGGCGGGTCAAAGTGGACATTTTATTATGATGAATGTTATCACTCTGGCATCATACCTAGGAAGAAGGTGACCTGGACCAGAAGCTGGGACACAGATCACTTCTGTGTGCTGAGCTCCTACAGATATTCTCCTATCTCTGTGAGGCCAAGATGATTACCGTTCCTGTTGGACAAATGGCTCGGAGCAGTTAAGTCACTTGTCAAGTGCACACAGCTGGTAAGGAGGTGGGCAGCGGGCTTTGAGCCAGCCCTGGTTCTACGGTCTCTGAGTGTCCATAGGTTCCACACCTACCCAAGGTATGTACCTGGTCCAGCTCGTTCCCTATGTGTCTCACCAGTTCTTGTGAGGGTGTTTTCTTCTCAATGAGACACCCTATGCAGCTTGCCTGACCTCTTCCAGGGGTTGATGTGGGAACCCGAGCCACATCTGGTGACAATAAATTCCCTTAGTTATTATCGTCTGTCTGAGAAACTTTATTTCTCGTTTCCTTTTTGTTTCAATGAAGGTGAAGGTCACATCACATAAAGCTAACCATTTCCAAGTGTCCAATCCGGTGGCATTCAGCACATGGACAATGTTGTGGCTACAGGACACGTCCATCACCCCAAAGAGAAAGTCCACACCCATTCAGCAGTAACTCCCCATCCCCCGTTATCCTGGTCTCTCCCAACTCCCAGCCTGCCTTCTGGCTCTTTGGATTCACCTATTCTGGATACTGTGGGCACAAAGTGCATGTAAGATTGGGAAGTGTGGGGCTGGGGGAGATCCCCAATTCTCCTTTCCACCTTCTGCTTCCCTTTCATCCACCTAGGTGCTCAGCTAAATGCGTAGGCATCATCCTTGACATCCAGCCTACCAGGGAGCCCAGGGAATCTCCCTCTGAAATATGTGTAGCTAGGATGTGGCTTGGCCCCTAAGGGGCTTCCTTGGCCCCTGCCACCATCTTGGTGCTAGTCCAAGCCAGCATCATCTCTTGCCTGGACTTTTACTTTTAAGTTTCTTTATTTGTTTTGAGAGAGAGAGTGTGCGTGCACATAGGAGAGGGGCAGAGAGAGAGAGAGAGAGAGAGAATCCTAAGCAGGCTCCGAGCTGTCAGTGCAATACCCAATGAGGGGCTCAATCTCACAAACCTTGAGATCATGATCCAAGCCAAAATCAAGAGTTAGATGCGTAACTGAGCCACCCAGCTGCCCCTCTTGCCTGGCCTTTCATGACAGCTCTTGACTGGCTCCCTCCTCTCTTGCCAATGCTATACTGTGATACCCTCACCTTGGCTCATAAGGCCCTGTAGGCTCTGCGCCCTACCTCTTTGGTCTCCTACGTTATGCGCAAGGCCTCAGTGGGCACGTGGCCACCCTGACCTTGTTCCAGTGCCTTGGACATGCCGCTCGCTCCCCCTTGGGGCTCTGCCTGCGATGTGATGGGCTATTGACCTGGATGTCCCAGTGTTGCCACAAAGATCAGTTCTGCACAGGGGCCCTCCTTGACCCTCAGAAACAACTCTCTTCACCTCTATCATACCCCCTCCACTTGGCTTTCCGGACAGCACATCTTTTTTTCCCGGCATTTTTCTTGCTTCCCTACTTGTTCACTATTTCCCTGTCCCCACTGGAACACGGGAGCCATGAGGGCTAGGATCTACTCTGTCTTGCTCCCTGCAAGCACTTAACGAGGGCTCAATTAATACTTATCGGATTGACTAAATGCACGTTGAAAACAGCCATCATAACAATATCGTATCCCATTTATTGGGTACTTTGAAAGTGCCAACCAATGTTCTAAGTACTTTATATACTTTATCCCATTTAATCTCTGCAACAACCCTATTATGTGCATTCCATTCTTCATTTCCATTTTCTAGATAAGGAAATTGAGATTTATGGTGTTTTGTGATTTGGCCCAAGTCCACAGCCAGCAGCAGCTTGGCAAGTGTGGGGAAGGCCTGGGGAAGGCCTTTTCAGGGCAGGGGATGGACTGGGCTAAATGAAAACTCTGCCTTGGTTCTCCTGAAGGAGGTGAGACCCTGGATTGCCAATGTTTGCAAGGGGGCCCAAATCTCTGCCATCCAGGGCAAACTGCCCAGGGGGCCGGGGTGGGGTGGAGAGGGCATGGGGTTGGGAATTTGGACCGTGAGTTTGAGTCCCTGGTAAAATTCTGACTTGCTATGTTACCTCCAAGTTTTATATCCTAATTTTCCTCCGCAAAAAGTGATGACATGGGATTAGAATATCTCAAAGGTTTCTTCCAGCAACTTTATGTATGTGTGTATGTGTAGAGGGGGTGGGAAGGGTGCAATCATGAGCTCCCCAAATAAGAAAACAGGAGTGCTCTGGGTAGAAACAACATTCAGGGGCCACCTGGTGGTCAAGAACCCCTTGTTCAGCATCCCTGAAAGGTAGTCATCCCCAGTCACCTTGCATACCTCCAATGATGGGGGACTTACTATCTTACCAGTAATTTGCCAACCAGTCATAGCCATTTAAAAACATATAGAGCCCTATACACGCTGTTTTGGAGGCATAGCCCACTGAATAATAAGTGCTTTGCAAAATACGTCTATTCCATAGAAAAGAGAATGTGTACTTAGCTATTTAGTATAACGAGCTGCCATTGACTAGCTGTCATAGTGTTACATTTGTAGATAGCCAATTAAACACTCATTACTTGCAATTTTGTGGTTTTCTTTTTGTATGTTGGGTCTGGTACTCGCGTGTGCCTGTGTGAGTTTGCGGACATTTTTGTAGGTTCCTAAAAAGCTCTGAAGCCCCACGGGACAAATCTAAGCCCCCTTTCCCAGGCAGCCCGACGGGGCTTCGTGTTCTCTTGAGCTTCCGCTTCTTTATGATACAACAGCCCTCGGGCCCTCCGACTGGACTCACCACCATCATTTCCGCCATCGCGGCTGCCATCACTGCCACCACCGCCCTGCCCGTCACTGCTGCCATCCTCCTCCTCCTCCTCACCGTCCTCATCTCCATCCCCGTCATCACCTGCACCCGCAGCAGCTGCCGTGGCCACGGGAGCTGGGTGCCAGAACTGCACCCGCCAACATGGGGCCTCCCTCCCTCTCTGATCTTCCTTCCCCCTGACCTCACTGCAGCTTGTGCCCTTCCCGCAAGGTACAGCTTGCTCTCGCAGGCACGCGTCGTCGTGTGGCCGGCTGGGTCACCTTTAAGGACCCAAGCAGCAAACAGCTAACATCTGCCAGGAACGTTCACCCACACTGGCTATCTTCTATAATCCTCCCTGTCCTCTCCCACCTTCCATGGCCCCTCCCCTGGCCCATGAACTCATTTGGGGTCCTGCAGAACTCTGTGGAGCAAGCAGTCAGGGCGTTCTCTATTACCCCGTTTTGCAAATGTGACACAGAGAGGCCAAATGCCTGGGCGGAGGCCACACAGCAGGTCAGAGGCGGGAAGAGCCCTCCCAGGTTTCCATTCCCAACAGCTTGCCCTGTCCCACACCCCCTGTGTTCCCCACACCTCATTCATTCGTGCACCACCTCCACGGCTTTTGCCAAGCCCACAAAATGCCAGTCCTGGTTTGTTTGGTTTTTTTTGTTTTTACTTGCTATCTTTCTTTAATGTGTTTGAATTTATTGCAAAAGGAATGGTTTTTATCACTGTAACAATCAGCAGGATCCTTTTCCCTCCAACGGGTCACCCTAAAAATCAAGGCGGCGCAAACACAATCAGTGTTAAATTCCGTGTGGCTGCTGCTGCCCAAAGAGCCAGGCTCTCTCCCTGTTGGAAAGGCAGGCTGGCGTGCCTGGAGACGTGCTTAAGACGGATTAGCACCAAACTGACGCTTTCCCCGTGACACGAGAGGAGGACGTGAACGGAGAAGGGAATCCTCTCGCTGTGGGACTGGATGTGCGCTAGCATCCGTGGAACCGACCGCCCAGGTCCACTTTGGGACCCTCAGGGCCGGCCCCGCCCCTGAGGAAGCACTTTGCCCACCGGGGAAGCCAACCCCGTGTCGGGGAAAGGAGCCGGGAACTTCTCTGAGGCTCAGTTTCCCCATCTGTACACGGGGCGTGATCCCACGGGGCGTGATCCCACAGGGCGTGGTGCTGGTCAGATGAGATGCGACACGAAGGACTGGCACTAGAAGTGAGGTGGCACCCTAGCAAATGTCATTCCCAACCCCCCCCGGCCACTCTCTGCTCTTCCCTCACTGGACGTGGAGGCCTGCCTTTTCGGGGAGAGAAGGCACCCAAGGCGGCCAGAGCGGGGGAAGAAATGAGAGTGGCAAGTGCACACGGGCCTCCACGGGGACAGTCCAGGAGCAGGGGCAGCTCACGGTAGGCCCGGGACAGCCCGCCAGGCCCGATGGACCCGTGTCCCTGGTAGCACGCTTGTCCTCTCAGCCTGCAAACCTCAGTGAAACACCGGGTCCCCCACAGCAGCTGCAGGGCCTCCTAATTCCAGCCCCGCTGCTTATCAGTGGGGCAATTCTGGCCAGGCCACCTGGCCTGGAGCCCCGAGTCCCCTTCCTGTGAAACGGGGATGATAATCTCAACAGCACAAAGGTGCGGAGAGGTTTGCGGGCTTAAGAGCAAGGCACTTCTAGACAGCCAGCTACCCTGCTGCTCCTGTCCGCGGTCACAGCAAGCACTGGCTTGGTGTCTCTCTGCCTCAACCTCCTCGAC
The DNA here is from genome assembly GCF_046562875.1 of Panthera onca. Classification (NCBI taxonomy): domain Eukaryota; kingdom Metazoa; phylum Chordata; class Mammalia; order Carnivora; family Felidae; genus Panthera; species Panthera onca. The sequence continues at coordinate 64,890,881 of NC_138339.1, read as the reverse complement.
GGGCACAATGGAAACGATGACGGGTTCTACACACTTGACTATTGTGAGGAATAAACGGGCGGAGGCGTGGAAAGCCCTAGTAGTTGGGGTCGAGGGGGTGCAAATCCCCTACGGGATTCACAAGCCCTCAGCACCACACTTGCTGCAGAACCTGCCTTCCTCCAGCTCTCCACTGGGCTCTGTCCTGCCCTGTCCCGTCTCCTTCCACGACCTCACCACGTCCCCTTTCTCAGCTGTGCCCCTAGCAGCACCCCCAGCTCCTACCCCCTGCCCTGGGGAACCAACCCATGACCCTTCGGCATCTGACCCAGGTGCCAGGATTCCCGGAGACGTCCGCTCAGCTCAGTCCAAACACATCACACACTGTAGGACCAACTGTATTATTTACCACAGCTGAATACTGGAAACGACTTGCAGGTGTTTAAAACTAGAAGACTGGCTGAGCAAATTATGTCATAATGGAATTCTGATAGCACTTACTATCACGTTTTGCAAATTACGAAATAATAAGGGGACCTGTTTATATTTAAGTAATAAAATAGCAGGATTGAAAGTGTATATAGAAGATGACTGGAACTCAGAACTCCTGCCCTATCAACCTACAGGGGAGAAAAACAACTAAAACTTATGTCTAGAAGGGCAGGCTGCACAGTAAGAGTGGTTTTCTTTGATGGTGACAATGACTTATTACTGTCTTCTTCCAGATCTCTTTACCAAACTTTTCTACATTGGGAATTAATTCTACGGTGACTAAAATAACAACACAAAGGTGCAGAAGTGTGTATGACATGCTCCTCCCATGTCAAAAATATGCACATACGTATACATGTAAAGTGTATATGTTTTTGCCCAAAGCGAATTTGAAAGGATACATCACCATGAACTAACAAAAGTGACCTCCTCTTTTGGGCAGGGGACTGGGCGAATGGGGGTCAGGGTGGAGGGAGGCTCCCTTGTATATTGTACTTCTTCTTTTTTTTTTTTTTTTTTTAATTTTTTTTTTTCAACGTTTTTTTATTTATTTTTGGGACAGAGAGAGACAGAGCATGAACGGGGGAGGGGCAGAAAGAGAAGGAGACACAGAACCGGAAAGAGGCTCCAGGCTCCGAGCTGTCAGCCCAGAGCCTGACGCGGGGCTCGAACTCACGGACCGCGAGATCGTGACCTGGCTGAAGTCGGACGCTTAACCGACTGCGCCACCCAGGCGCCCCTATTGTACTTCTAACCACACGGATGTTTTCTCTAATCAAAAGGTGAAAAGAAAAAAAGCCCATAATCGTCTAAGAAATCTTTAGCAAAGGCAGTAAGTATTTTTCCAAATGGGCTCTGTGGACATTTGTTCAAGTTGCTACTTAAAAAAAGGAATTTGTGGGGCGCCTGGGTGGCTCAATTGGTTAAGCGTCTGACTTCAGTTCAGGTCATGATCTCGCGGTTGGTGGGTTCCAGCCCTGCGTCAGGCTCTGGGCTGACAGCTCAGAGCCTAGAGCCTGCTTCTGATTCTGTGTCTCCCTCTCTCTGCCCCTCCCCTGCTCACACTCTGTCCCTCTGTCTCTCTCTCTCTCTCTCTCTCTCAAAAATAAACATTAAAAAAAAAAAAAAAAGGAATTTGTGCTGGAAGTACAAGGTCTTAATGGTGGACTTGACTTATTTTTCCCATGGAGCCCACCCTACAAATAATGCTCCCAGGACCACTTTAGGGAACGCAGAGCAGGGGAAAACTAGGAAGATTGCCCTGCCTCCCAGGCCCGAGGGTGCCCTGGGCCAGGCAGGCTGTGTGTGAATTGTCTATACCCACTGTGGGACTGTGGGGGTGTGGGCATGGTAACCCAGAGAGAGGATGCATGCCCCGGCCAGAGGGGTGGCCTCTGTGGTTACGATGGGTCAGTGCCACCAGATTGCCACGTTTTTCAAGAGAAGCTGGAAATCTGGATTTTAAATGAAGTCTTCTGGCTTTAAAATAAAATATCTAAACTTTTCAACTTTTTTTTTTTTTCTCTGACATCTTCTTCTGATTCCCTGTCAAAGACCTCCACCAACTGCTGGCTATGAGCTCAGCATATTCCCGGTGTTCTCAGAAAGCTGGGTCTGCCCTGAGGATTTACTTCCATTTCTAACCACCCACCCTCTTTCATTATTACTTTGAGAATTTTGATCCAGATCAACATAAACTCACTGGCCAATTGCTCCGGGAGCTTGCCTTCCTTGTGGTTGAAAGTCAGGCTGACTTTCACCACCTCTGTCCCGTGAGTGTGGTAAGGAGTCCCAGAGAGGGACTCTTGATTAGAGGGCTCAGTTTCCCTTCCCTTCCTGCCATCACGCCCTCTGTGCACCAGCCAGCCGGAGAGTCTCACCCTCCCTTTAACTCTCCATATTCTTGCACCTCAGTGCCTTTGCACATCCCGATCCCTGAGTCTGGATCACCCCCTCCAGCAGCTGCCTCTGTCCTCCATCCCTCAGCCATCTGGACAGTGCCACACTCAAACGTCAGCTCCTTGTGCCTTCTCTCTTATAGCCAGAACCCCAAAAGGCTGGCATCCACTGTTCTTGCATCGTTCATTATTTAGACTCCTATTTCTCCTTCAAACCCGCCCCCACCCCCCACCCCCCACCCCCCTGCATATGCCTTCACTTTCCAAACAGCTTTTGAATCTGTTCCCTTCTCTCTGGCTGCACTGTTCCACCCTTGATCCCAGCTCACCTGGACAAGAGCAGGGGCATCCTGACTATGTTCCAGGTCTCGGCTCTCTCTCAGCCCCACCCGCCTCCGCACTGTGTTTTGGAAAACACAACCTGGTCACCTCAGTCCTCGGCCTAAAATCCTTGCGTTGCTCCCCGGCCTACAGCACAGAGTCCAAACTCCCCAATTTGACATTGTGGGATCCTGCCCTGTTGACTCCTCTGTTACCTCCTTCCACTGCCCCTTGCGCCTCGGGCAAAACCTAATTAATTGTCCTGCGTGCCCTGAGGACACCTGGAGGTTTCGTGGCTCAGTGTCTCTTCACACCTCTTTCTCCACCTGCAATCCTCTTTGTCTACCTGCTGCCTTGCCATTGACCTCTGCACCCAGCTCTGGGAATCCTGCCCTGATTCCCCCAGGGCTGTAGGTTTGGAGGCTAGACCATTATTCTTGGCCGGAAAGGTGGGTGATCGCTGAGCTGAAAGTGGCCAAGGCGTCCAGTCCTGGCTGGGGCTGTTGACAATTCTTCCTGCTGTTCCTGGAGGCTGGGCACCAGGTCAAGGCTGCCACATGCTCCTGGAGACCGTCCCCATGGGGCTGGCGGTAATCAGCCATGCTGCCTGCTCCAATCTGTGACCAACTTGGCTCCAGCCACCTTTCTCTCACTGCCACGGCGCCAGGCCCGCACCCTCCTGGCAGCGCTGTCCCACGGAAGCTGGCATCAAAGAAGGACAGAGTCAGAAAGGATCTGTGAGATCACTAGTGTGCCCCTGCCTGGTTTTAGATGGGGTAGCGGGGGGCCCAGAGAGGGACAGTGGCTTGCCCTGGGTCACACCGTGATGAAAGGTATAGTGGTGCCTGGAGCCCAGTTCTTCCAGATCTTATCAGATAGGAAAGAATGAAAGAAAGAAAGAAAGAAAGAAGAAAAGAAAAGGAAAGGAAAGAAAAGAAAAGAAAAGAAAAGAAAAGAAAAGAAAAGAAAAGAGAAAAGAAAAAAAGAAATAGATCGAAGGAAACCTTGAAATGTGCTAGGGAAGGCAGGAGGGCCTTGAAATTGAGAGGACAAGGAAGGCCCCCCCCTGAGGCTCACCCCAGAGCTCCTAGGTACATGGTGATCTGGCAGAGGAAAACAGCCCATGCAGGAGACTCTAGCGGGGACCAGCTTGTCTCCCTGAGGGCCAGTGTGGTCAGAGCACAGGGAGTGAGCAGAGATGCAGTCAAAGCAACACACAGGGCCCGATCATGCAGGGCCCTGTAGGCCTTGGTAGGGCGTGCCTTTTGGTCTAAGTCAGGGGGTGACACAACGAAGTTTTGACTCTGATCTGAGCGGACTGTTCGGCGAACGAGACGTACAAGTGGCCAACGGGCACCTGAAAAGAGGTTCAAATTCATCAGCCAGCCGGGGAATGCAAATCAAAACCGTAACGATAGCCTGTCATGCCCACAGAACCCAAAAATTGGGTAATAAGGGTTGGTGAGGATGAGAAGACACTGGAACCCTCATACAGTGCTGACGGGAACATAAAAGGTTCGGCTGCTTTGGAAAAAGCACTCTAGTAGTTCCTCAAAAGGTGACACATAGTATTACTATATGACTTAGTAATTCTATCCTTGGGTATATCCCCAGAGGAAATGAAAATATATGTCCTCAAAATCTGTACACAGATGTTCACAGCCGTATCGTTCATAATGGCCAAAACAGTGGAACCAACCCAAATGCCCATCAACTGATGAATGGGTAAACGAAACATGGTGTATCCATGAATGGAATATTATTTTGGCCGTATAAAGGCATGACGTACTGATACGTGTCACAACACGCATGAACTGTGAAAACATGCTACGTGAACTAAGCCAGTCACAAAAGGCCACAGGTTATTCCATATTATCACATATTATATGATGCCACTGATACGAAATGCCTAGAATGGGCACTTCTATAGACACAGAAGAGAGACTGGTGGTTGTCTAGCCTTGGGTGGGAGTGAGGATTGAACGGGGAAGGACAGTTAACGGGTACAAAGTTTCTTTCGGGGTGATGAGAATGTTCTGGAATTAGATCGTGGTGACGGTCGCACAATATACTAGAAGCCACTGGCTTGTAGGCTTTAAGTAGGCGAATTTTATGGCATGACAATTATGTCTGTACGATGCTTTAATTTTATCAAAGAGCACTCCAGTTGCTGATGGCGGCAGAGGGGCAGCAAGAGGGCCAGGCGGCCGATAGTGCAGTCACAGCCTCAACGTCCCCAGCACACAGGAGGCACTTAGGGACTATCTGTGGGTGCCTCACACAGGCCGATCACTGTTCAGGAACGCCCTTCTCTTCAGCTCCAGGGTTTCTTAACTCTGCACGGTTGACATTTTGAACAGGATAATTCTTTGTTCTGGAGGCTGTCCTGTGCATCCTGGGATGTTTAGCAGCACCCCTGCCCTTCCTCACTAGGATGTGAGCACAGCCTTCCGCCCCAGTTGTGACAATCAATATCCAGTCCCCAGTCCTAAGAGACTAAACTGACCCTGACTGAGAATCACGCCTCTAACCTCTTTTGCCCACCTGGTGAATGCTTGCTTACCCTTCCGGAATCATTTCCAATATCATTTCTTCTGGGGAGGCTTCACCCTTCGTTCTCTGACGTTCCATGGTTTCTTAAACAAATCCCATCGAAGCCCTGGCACACTGTATACACACTAGTCTTCCCCACAGCTGTGTAGTGATGGCACCTTATATACCTTTGGGTCCCCAGCATCTAATACAGAACCTGGCCCTGTGGGGGTCACTACTCAGCCCTTTCCTCAGCCGTCAAGTAGGGACATGCACGGCCTCCCCCAGGTTTTCTGTGACTAGTGCTCACACGTGAGCTAACTGAATCTGCCCACCCCTCCTGACTCTGCTTAGGGGTGTAGGCTCTGGATCCAGATGGCCTGGGTTTGAATGCTGTGGGGTGCTGGGCCAGGGACTCAATTATCTAACTCTTGGTTACAGATCATTCTTCTCTGTAACACGGGGATATTGATAGTACCTACCTTGTAGGGTTACCATGAACACATAGTAAGAACACAACCAATATCAGATATTATTGGTAATAACAATGAAGTATTCTTTCTTTTTTCCAAGGGGCCTTCCAGGCCTCAACAGAGAGGTGGCCTTGTCACCGATAAGTGTCCATGTGCCAGTCCTGCCATGGGTGTTGGCCAGGAGGAGGTGGGAGCAGGTGGGTTATACCGTCCCTAGAAGCCAGAGGGTTCTATGTCCGCTAATGAGCGTATTACATAAAATGTGGGAAGTTCAGAAATTATAGTCAGGGAACAAATCTATAATCCCACCACCCACTGGCAAACATTATTAACACTCTTTGGTCTGTTTCCTTCCAGTCTTTTTTCTAAGTGCTTGCCACTAATTTGTGACCATGCCCTATATATGCATATGCATAGGCATGTCCCCATTCATTAAAAACCCTCCATTTTTAGTAGCCACATGGCTGTTCCATAATTTGCTTAATTGATCCCCTATTTGACATTTAGGCATTCTCGGATAGTTGATGACCATCTTTGCATTTGAAAGAGCCTTTGTTCACATTCCCATCATTTCATTTGGTGGCCTCCCTTCTTTTAAAACATTTTTGGCAAAGGGATGCCTGGGTGGCTTAGTCTGTTGAGTGTCCAACTTCAGCTCAGGTCATGATCTCACTGTTCATGAGTTCGAGCCCCACTGCTATCAGCACAGAGCCGGCTTTGGATCCTCTGTCTCTCTCTCTCTCTCTCTCTCTCTCTCTGCCCCTCCCCCCCTCACATTCTCTCCCCCCTCCTCTCTCTCTCTCAAAAATGAATAAACATTTATTTGCAAAAAACATTTTTAGTAAAGGAACCTCTCTAGCCTGCTGAGACACCCACTTTCCCATAGCTGGGTGCCCATTTCCCCATTATCAGGGATTTCCTCCCCAAAGCTGAGCTAAATCCTTGGGATTGGGACTTAATCCTGTTTCCCCTTCTCTGGGCGTTGGTGGAGATGGACCACAGCTGGCCTTGTTTTCCCGTGGGACCCATCAGCTGGGAGGGAGAGTTTAGTTAGTCGTCAGCAGAGTACGGAGAACAAAAAGTGTCCGTGAAGCTAGGAGAGGTAGCCTGGGCCGAGGTTACCAGAGATGAGGTTAAGTGGGACTAGGTGGCAGAGGAAATGAAGCTGGCTGGCTGGGGTGAGCCGGCTTGATATCTGCTTCCTATGTGATGTTGATTAATGACCAGCTTTCCTTCCAGAGAAATAACCCCTAGAGAAATCACTAGGCAAAGATACCCCAACCCCAGTGCTAGACTCAGACTCACTTTCCCCAGTGATGATATAGCAGCTCCCTCCTCTTACACATGGAACAAGAAACCAGCGCTGACTTGGCCCCCACCAGGTGCCAGGCCCCATGCTGGACACCTTCCACGGTCATCTTTTGGGGAGCCACTGTGGTACCATCACAAGTACTCTGGAGTCAGGCAGATCTAGGGCCAATCCCAGCACAGGCACATCCTACCAGTGTGACCATGTGGCAACCATTCACCCTTGTGAGACTTGGTTTCCTTGTCTGGAATTTGGGGGTTTAATGACACCAGCTTCCCAGGATCCTTGTGTAGACTACAGCCAACATTGTGTATACAATGCACCAAGTACAGGCCTGCACAGGGCAAGGGCAGGAGAAATGTTATTTCTCGTTCCATTCAATTCTTGTCGTATCTCAGGGTCAAAGATGTCAATAAATGTAATCTATCTAATTGCCTTTCATAACCTCCAGCGACAGGGAACTCATTAGTAAGTATGAATTTATAACTTCCCATTACAAATAAGATACTGAGGCTCCAAGAGATTCCCCCAGGAGTCTGTCAGGACAGAAACTGTCACCTCACAGTTTTCATGTCTTAGAAGACGATCAGGATGCATGTCTAGACTGGAAGGGACTCCTGCTCCCTATCCCAGTTCCCAGGACCCCGCTTCATGCCCAGCCAGACCACTGGCCACCTCTGGCAAAGGAGAGCAGAAGGAGCCTGGCCAGGACAGATGAGTTCCCAGGAGGCAACCAGAACCAGGAATCTGGCCATGGAAGTTAGGGTATGACAGCTGCCACTGGGGGACACCACAACCTGCAGGTACTTTCCTGCCCCACTTTCTTATCCTCATAGCCTTCTCAAAGGGGGCAGTGGTATACCCCTCTTCACGGGGTGGGAAACTGAGGTTCACATGGTCAAGGTCAACGGCACTTTCACTTAAGTCAGCGAACTGGGATTCCTGGTTAAGGACACTTGCCCAGCATATCCTGGAGGCAAATCGGGCCAGGCGAGGTCAGCTCCGTCCTCGCTACTGGGCATAGGGCAGCAGCCCAGGAGGACGAAGGCCAGATGCCTGGGCTCCCTGAGGAACTCAGAGCCCCCCTTCCGGCCCGCCCCCAGCCCTCCACTGGCTTTCCCTCAGCAGAATGTGACTCCACGCTCCCGCAGACAAATCGCCCCTAGAAAATGCCGCCGCTCAGAGCCTGGGGGCAGGACAGAGGCTGTTTCGGTGCAAGTGGACTTTCCAAATCCACCCCCACCCGGGCAGCTGGGGCGATACACCCCACCCCGCGCCCTGAGCACTGCTGCGAACCCGAACCCGGGCTGCGTCCCGTCCTTGCAACGCCCCCTTGGCGCGCGCACGACCTCGGCGGGTCACGGAGAAGGAAACTGAGGCTCCGAGGCGGAGGAAATCGCCCAAGGTCAGGCGCAATCAGCGAGCCCCGGGGCCGGGAGCTCAAACCCGGGGTCAGGGTCGAGACGGCGGCGGGGACCCCACCCGGAGCCGAGGCCCCGCGGGGAGGCGGCGGCCGCGTTACCTTGAGCTGCTGCGCCGTGGGGCTCCGGCTTCGGCTCCGGGCTCGCCGCGGTCCTGCGCCCGCGCCGGCTCCGCTCGGGGCAGGGATGGAGCGGGCGCCCGGCCTGCGCCCCGCCGCTCGCGCCCACTTCCTCGTCTCCGCCCCCAACTCGCTCCTCCTCGCGCTCAGCTGCTCCCGCCCTCCCTCCCTCCCCTCTCCCGGTCTCTGCTGCTCCCCTCTTCCTCTCCCTCTCTCCTCCCGCCTCCGTGCCCAGCACACTCTCCCTTCGCTTTGCTGGCTCCCCACACTCCCAGGCCCCCACGCTCCCCCACTTTCTCCTAGACCTTCCTCCCTTCTCTCTCTGGCTCCGACGCTTCCCCCTTCCCCTTTCTTTCGGTCACACTACCCTCCATCCTCTCATTTTCCCACCTCACTTCCACCCACCGCCCCGACAGCCCGGGCTGGGAGCCGGTGTCCAGCTGTGCGGTGATCCAAATGGAAGGGAACTCCCGGGCTGTGGCCCAGGGGTCAGGTGGCAGCCTTCCGCAGGGGTGCCCAGCGGCACCTGGAATCAGGCTACATGAGAGAGAAGGGTCTCGTTTCAAGGGGAGAGGCTGGATAATTCCGGGATCAGAGGAACTTCAGAAAACCCCAGAGTGGATTTGTTCTAGTTGAAGGAAGGGATGGAGAAAGGGAAGAGGTAGAGAGGAGGGAGGGTCTTGGGAAAAGGGAATTTGGGGTATGGAAAATGGAGGTTCAGATGAGAAAAATCTCTCTTAAATATCAAGATGTCAAGGCTGCTGTGCTAACCACGCAGCTCTGGGTGGAGGGAGCTCCCCGCTGGTGGCGGAGGGGGGCAGGATGGCCAAGGGTGTTGGCCAGACCTGCATAGTCAGCCCAGGGTACGAGAAGCAGGTGGTCAGATGGGCTGCCCGTGGTTGCTCAAGGAACCTGATATGAGCAAGGGAGTTTGTGCAGAAGATAGGCCAAGGAGAGCAAAAGGATCCTGGCTCAGTTGACCATACGTTTCAGAGCCATGCTGATGATGACTGACAGCACACCAAGCCATTCTGTCACTATGGGCCTCACCCTGTGCTTCTGTGTTGGGATACTGACTAAGGCCACAGACCTCTGCAGCTCTGAGGTCACAGCTTCTGCGGGAGGAGGTTGTAGGCCATGCATCCAAGTCACCAGTATCGTGGAATGACAGCAAGAGCCTCCAAGCCTGTCTGGGGGACTCCACACTTGCTCACCTACAATTCACAAAGCAGCATAGGTCATCTCTAAAAAAAGGTGCAAATCACCTTTTGCCCCTGTACTCCCTTGCTTAAAACCCTCCCGTGACTGCCTGTTGTAGTTAGAATAGAATCCAAGCTCCCTACCACTACCAACATGATCTGGCCCACTTCTCTGACCTGATGCCTCTCCACCCTCTGCCTCACTCCATGTGCCTCAGCTATGGCAGCTTCCTCCTTGTGCCTGGAACAGGCCATGCTGGACCATACCACAGACCGTTTGCACTGACTGTTCCTTTTACTAAGAAGGCTCTTCCCCCACGTCTTCCTGGCTGCTCGAATGTCAGAGAGGCCACAAGGCCTGCTCATCTTACCTAAAGCAGTCACCTCCTTACCACAGCGTTTTTCACATCATCCTGTTTTATTATGATGAAAACACTTCTCAGTATCTTCAAAAAAAATTTTTGTTTTAATGCTTATTGTCTGCTTTCCCAGGATGTCACCGGTGAAAGAGCAGGAACCTTGTTTGTATTGTTCCCTATGTCTCCCCAGAGCCTGTTAACAGTAGCTGATACGTAGTCATAAATGCGCAATAAATGTTGGTTGAATAGGTGAATGAATGAATACTATAACGAAAAGGTTTAGGAAAAAGGAAAGTCTCTTGACCCTGCCAAGGGAAAAAAAGATGGTCTTGAGATAGAAGTGGAGAAGGAGGGAGGGCACAGCTGGAGGGAACAGCATGGAGACAGGTTTAGGGCATCAAACAGCCTGGGGCATTCAGGGTGAGCCAGCCAGCAGGAATCAGATGTGGGGGGTGGGGGGTGGGGGGTGGGGGGGGAGGTGGGGGGGTGGGGAGCTTTGAGGACACCTCAGTGATGGGACTTTGGACTTGATCTTGTGAGCAATGGGAAGCTGTGGCAGGTAATCGGGAGGGGGGCTGGAAAGGCCGGGGTGTGTATCCTGGAAGAGAGAAGCCTCCAGCAATCTCTCTCTCTCTCTCTCTCTCTCTCTCTCTCCCCCCCCCCCTCTATGAAGGGTTCTCTGAGGGAGCAGATGAGACTCCAGCACGTGGCGCTATGGTGGAAATAGCATGAGACAGATTTGGGCTCTGTAAAGAATTTTTTTTAAAGATCCAAAAAGGAAAATTGGCTCTGTGTGGGTGAGGTTACTGTGCACTCATAGTCGGTGCCTCTCCCAGAGGGAGGATGATATGTCTGTGACCTGTTTGGCTACTGATGTGTTGGTGAAGGTGATCTGTGTCACTTCTATGCAGGAGGGTCTGTGACAGCCAGCGTCTGCCATGTCACTCTTCTGTCTTGAGACCGGCTCCAATCAGGCAATGTTTCAGGCTTCATCACATTGGGTCCCGGAGTGAAGTCCCAGAACCGGCCCCAGCCCGCAGGGGACATGTAGGGTAATTGAGAGATAAATTTGTTGTAGGCCATTTGGAGTTCTGGAGTCACGTGATGTTGCGGGATAATCGTGGGCGTTCTTTACTAAGTCGGTTCAGTCAAGCTGGTTTCAGCTTTTCACAGCACTTACTAATTATTAGCTGCGATAGAAGGTCAAAGAGGGCCACAGCAATTTGGCCCAAACCCCTTTGCAAAATGGCAGCACCTCCCACCAAGAGGTGGAACCTGTGTGCCTTCCCCTAGTCTGGGCTTGCCTTGTGACAGAAGCCAGCGGAAGGGATGCTATGCGACTTCTGAGGCTAGACCTTAAGAAGCCTTGGTGCTTCAGCTGGCACTGTCTTGGAACAGTGCTCTGAGACTGCCAGGCCGCAAAGATATCTGGGGTGAAGGGTCACGTGCAGAGAGATGGCCAGCTGTCCCAGCTCTCACAGCCACATGGCTGAGCACAAGGAAGACCACCAGAAGAGCCTCACAGCCCACACACAGAACTGAGGCAAATGATGCATCTCTATTGTTTTAAGTCAATAAATTTTGGGGTGGTCTGTTACAATGCAATGAATCAGATAAGGGGCCTTGGGAGGAATCAGGTCTCTGAGCTCATTTCCTTGACCATCACATAAGCCTAACAGCAATGTCTTCCTCAAAGGGTTTAGATGAGGCTCAGATGAGAAGAGAAATGGATATTAAATTCATTCATTCATTCATTCATTCATTCATTCATTCATCAACACATATTGACTGGACCTACTGTATTTCAGGCCCGGGGTTGACTATGGAATACAGCAAGGAACAAGATAAGCAAGGATCTGAAACGTGAGGAGGAAAAAGGCAATGAGTAAGCCAGATAATTTCAGCCAAATGTAATTGCCACGAGAAAAGCAAAGCAGGGCAATGTAATAGAGAGGGCCTGGAGGCAGTGCTTTGTTAATGATGGTTGGAGAAGGATTTTCTTTGCACATGACGGTTAAGCTAACCCAGGTGTATGATAAGGGGGAGCAACGTCCCATGTAGTAAGAGTCGTAAGTACAAATGCCCCAAGGTACAGAGAAGTTTATCATGGCTGAGTGCATGAGGGAGAGGGGGAAATGGTTGGAGATTGTGTTGGTGCAAGGCTTTGGGGGGGGAGGTATATAGATTTCATCCTAAATTAAATGCAGCCAAGGAAGGATTTTAACAGGGAGGTGATACCCTTTGTACACTACAAAGCAAGTTAGTACTAGAGTTATTGCTGGAGTCATTTCATGGTCAGTCACCCCACAGTCTGGGATGACATTTGCACCCCCTTCCAGCTCTAAAAGTTTCCAGTTCTGTAACAGATCTGAAAAACCTTTGGAAACTACTAAAAGCTTTGATCATGTAGGAAGTTGTCATTATTACTAAGAGGCTCCCCACCTTGTAAGAGGGCTTGGGATCTGATAGCCTAAATTTTCTCCTTGCTCTGAATACTTAATAAAAGCCATCTTTCAAAGGAAACGGAAGAAGCTTCTTATTCTGAGGAAACCCAAACCACTATTTGACCAAAATAGAAGAAAAAAAAAACAACAAAACGTGCCTTCTTTGAATGAGTAATCTCTGCCGAGTCTGACAGCTTAAAATTGAAAAAAAAAAATGCAACAATTAAGATAAGGAATGACATGGCATAGTGATAACATTTACTAAAGTGGTCTGCGGAAAATTCCAGCGAAACCCATTGGTTTTTTTCATCGGTTATTTCTTGTCTCTGTCCTGGGCTCTCGGGTGGCTCTGGGTTTGCAGTAGGGCACCTGAGACTGTAAGTGGAAGTGTGGGATGCAGTTTCCTGGCCATCATGTGCTCTGAGTCTTGAGAGAAGCTTTGGAAAAGTCTCAGGGCTGAGACTGGGGTACCCCAAAGAGCCCAGATTTGCCAATTTCCCCAAGGTCTCTAAGCTTATAGATGTCCCAGTTCTGGCTTACAAGATAGGAAGGAACACAATTTGTTGGATATATACCATCTTCTGTATACTGTGCTGGATTTTTTTGCATAAATCATCTCAAATAATTCTCACCCATAGCCCTACGAGGGAGATACATTTATTATCCCCCACCAGCTCCTCCTTATAGATGAAGAAACTGAAGCTCAGAAAGTTAGAGTTTTTCTCCAAGGTCCCACGGCTAGCTGGGGAATTCAGTCGACTGGTTCCAAAGCCCCATCTTTCAACAAGTTGGCTCTCCTGGTGCACTCCACTCACAAAATAGAAGGTTCTGTGGGAATCCAGAGTTGGAAATGATGTGTTCAGCCTGAGTCTCCAGCCTGCCAGCCCACCTTATGCATTTTGGACTTATCATCCTCCATAATGTCATGAGCCAATTCCTTAAAATAAATCTCCCTCTCTCTTTCTAAGTTTATTACTTATTTGGAGAGAGAGAGTGCTTGCACTCACGAGCAGAGGAGGGGTAGAGAGAGAGAGAGAGAGAGAGAGAGGAAGAGAGAGAATCCCAAGCAGGCTCCGCCCTGTCAGCTCAGAGCCTAATGCAGGGCTGGAACCCACAAACTGTGAGATCTTGACCTGAGCCGAAATTAAGAGTGGGATGCTTAACCGACTGAACCACCCAGGCATCCCTTAAAATAAATCTTTCCATGTCCACATTCTATTACTTCTGTTTCTCTGGAGAACCCTGACTAGGACATAGAATATTACTATGTACTATTAGCCATAATGCAAGGATTTCCTAAGAGCAGCTACAGGATGTGTTGGCCTGTACAGGCAGCCCCGAACTGGCACTCCAGTAAGAGAACAGGGCCCAGAATGAAGAAAAAGCCAGGGCTTGGAATCAAGCTGGGCTAACCCCCTGGATGCCTGACTGGGTTATTAATCCGCGTTCCAGGAGGCAAGGAGTTTGGATGTGAGGATCAGAAGGTGAGCCTGGGACCCAGCCAAAGACGACTTGGGCAGCTTGTCCCTCGTCTGGGGGTTGGGGGCGGGTGCGGAGGGCTCTGCTGTTGTCTACAACAGCGACTTCCACCGTGCTGTCCCGGCCTCCATTACAAATGGAGATTGTCATGTGACCCAGCATGCCCAATGAGAAGGGAAGGCTTTTGGAGGGGGATGAAAAATTTTCCTCCTATAATAGGAGACGCAGGAAGCACACCTCCTCCTGCTTTGTTCTGCTACTTCCGTCCTTTGATCCTGCAGCTCCCGCAGCCCTGTTGTGACCCTGAGGGAAAAACTATGAGAACTGCAAAGCAATGGACTCAAAACCCAAAATTATAAGGCTTTTGGACCCACTTTTTCACCTGTGAGATAATAAGCCCCTCTCCCTCTTAAGTCGGGGTTTCTATGATTTATAGCTGAACACATCCTGATTCGAAGAGGAAATACAGAAACACGCAAAAAATATGACCCCATCCCTAATCTGCTGCCCTTTGAGAGTACGGTGACCCAATTTTCCTCTGCTGGGACATTTTCCTATCTGGTCCCATGTCACACTTAGATATTACTTTCTCTGCAAGTTCAACCTTAAATTCCCAGGCTGGGTCACATGCCCCTCATAAGAGCCTTCTTATCCTGGTGCACCCTCACTTTCATAACGCATCCCAAGAAGGGGCAGGAAAAATGGCGGTAGGAAGCGGGTGAGATCTGTTCCCCTCAGCAGGGTTCCACTTATATCTCATTTGCCCAAGTCTACCACGTGGCCACCCCTAGCTGCAAGGGAGGCTTGCAAAGCGACAACCTGGCCCCAGCCTCCAGAGCGGGAGGCAGGCAAAGGGGACGGCTGGGAACGGAAGTGCCAGGTTGGCCACGAAGCAGCATCTGCCACAAATGACAAAATTTCTTATTAAGTTCTTTGACGTTTCAACTGTATATTCTTTTTCTTTTTCTTTTTCTAAAGGGAAATACTTTATTTTTTACCGATTCTAAACGTAACAAAGCTGGTTGTAAAAATGCAAACCATACGGGTTAAGCAAGTTTCCTGAAATCTTATTCCTCCAGAGATAAGCTGATGAATAATTTGATCCCTGTCTCATTCCAGACTTTTATCTATCCGTAAAAATATATTTTAGGTATTTATTTATTTAAAAAAATGGAAGAGGGTGTTTTTTTGGTAAGATCATAAACAGATCACACCTTGCCTTACGAAAAATGGAATACCACCTGCCAAAGCTCTCTGCGGCCACTCCCTTCACTGCTCGCTCTCCGGGGACCCGGGAAAGGATACCACTTCTCTCCACCCATCTGTTCCACTTTCATCTCCTTCTTTATTGATCAGCTCCTCCACTTAGAGAAGGAAGCTCCCTCGTAGCTTCCTTGTAGGTTTCAAGATAAAATATAGCTGTTCTGAGAATGTGAGTTACTGTAGATGTGTACAAAGTCACATGTCATAGTGTGAACTCCACCCCAGTTGGTTCTCTCAGAGTATTGGCAAGTAACTATTTGATGCATATCTTTCTGGTTTTCTTGGTCAGTGGATGAAGATGGTGCAAGCCTCCAGTTGCTGAGCACTTAATATGTTCCTCACATTGTTCGAAGACAATACATGCTTTAGTCTTCATTAAAACAACCATTTGAAGATGATATGGTTATTTCCCACTTTAGAAATGAGAAAAATTGGGATTAAGTAATTTTGCTCAAAGCCATATGGCTGATAATGTCAGAGCCAGGGTTCAAACATTCAAACCCAGCCACCTTGAATCTTACACACACACGCACACACACACACACACACACACCATAAACATAAATAAAAAACTATGTTTTTTTATAAAATAAAAACCCAGTGATTTTCTGCATTGTTTCCTATATATAAAGTTTTACCTGACTCTTTTTTTTTTAATTTTTTTTTTTAACGTTTATTTATTTTTGAGACAGAGAGAGACAGAGCATGAACAGGGGAGGGGCAGAGAGAGAGGGAGACACAGAATCTGAAACAGGCTCCAGGCTCTGAGCTGTCAGCACAGAGCCCGACGCGGGGCTCGAACTCACGGACTGTGAGATCATGACCTGAGCCGAAGTCAGACACTCAACCGACCAAGCCACCCAGGCGCCCCTACCTGACTCTTTTAAATTCCTAAAAGATACTCCATTATATGGATCAACTATACTTTTTTTTTTTTTTTTTTTTTTTTAGCCAATCTCCTATTAATGGACATTTAGTTGCTCCCGATTTGTCACTTGACCCTCTTCCTCACCAGAATGTCTGACTTGAGGCTTTAGCTATGTGGAAGCGACTTAGGCCTTGCCCTAAGGTGACCATTCAGCTCATCTTCCTACCACCAGACCACAGCTATATAAGTCATCTCTTCATTCAGATCTTCAAGAGAGAGGATCCGATGGGTCTCAGGCCAGCAGATAAGCACATATGACTCCAAAGGCCGGAGGGAAGGCAGGTCCTTTGGAAGGGGCAGTGTGTGGGGCCAGCAACCTGCCAACACTCTTTGTTTTTTGGTTTGTTTGTTTGTTTGTTTGTTTTTCCAGTGTTGCCTGTTCATGAACTTTGCCTGTTTTTGTATCAGAGTGGTTTTCTTTCCTTATGGGCTTATAAGAGTTCCTTGAATATCAAGCTTTGTCTGTGCTGCGGGCATGCTTTCTCATTTTGTTCTTTGTGTCCATGCCTTGTGCTATAAAGTAGCTTTAAACTGCAATGTGATTAGATCAATTGATCTTTTCTTTAGCATTATTGACCCTCCTGTCCGTCTGAGAAAGGCTTTCTCAACTCAAAATTATAAATCTTCTCCCCCCATGATGGTCTCTATTACTTTCATGAGTTTTGTCTCACGTTTAAATATCTGATCCAGGGGTGCCTGGGTGGCTCAGTCAATTATGTGTCCGACTCTTGATTTCAGCTCAAGTCTTGATCTTATGGTCATGAGATGGAGCCTCGCGTCAGACTCCACGCTGGGCATGAAACCTGCTTAGAATTCTCTCTCTCCCTCTGCCTGTCCCCCTCCTGTCTCTCTAAAAAAAATCTGGTCCCTTAATTTTGTCTATTGCTTTTATGGATTTGTCTTACATTTAAATATCTAAGCCATTTTGGATGTGAGGGCAACCTGGCTGTGACATCCGTCACCCCATTATTGCCAGGGTTGATTCGGCTGATCTGGCTGGCCAGGCTGGTGTCTCCTTCCTCCCTCATGGCTCCCTGTGCATCCTCTCAAAGCCATGTGCTGCCGAAGAGAACGAACTTCCCCGATAGAGGAGTACTGCTCTTCGGTCAAGGGTATAGGAGTAGTTGCGCTCTCCCACTAGAACCTCCAAACAAGCTCTCCAGGTCCATTTGTAGGACAACATAGGGTGGTCAAGCTTTCAAGATTCCAGACACATCCAAATGAGGCGCTACATGTGGCAGTCTGCCTTTAAAACAACAGCAATAGGGGCACCTGGGTGGCTCTGTCGGTTAAGCATCCGACTTCGGCTCAGGTCATGATCTCGCGGTCCGTG
Source organism: Panthera onca (assembly GCF_046562875.1). NCBI lineage: Eukaryota > Metazoa > Chordata > Mammalia > Carnivora > Felidae > Panthera > Panthera onca. The sequence continues at coordinate 64,873,332 of NC_138339.1, read as the reverse complement.
GATTCAAGCCCTACGTCGGGCTCTGTGCTGACAGCTCAGAGCCTAGAGCCTGCTTAGGATTCTGTGTTACCTCTCTCTTTGTCCCTCCCCCACTCATGCTCTGTCACTCTGTTTCAAAAATAAATAAACATTTAAAAAAATTTTAAACAACACCAACAAACACAAACAAAAACCCAATAAATATCTCATCCATTTCAGATTTGTTTTTAAAATCAAGTTAATAATCTCTCAAATAATTATCCCAACACAATTGGTTGACTAGACCACCTTTTCTCTACTGATCTGCAATGTCTTGATGTCCTATCATATCACATGTTGTGGTGTTCATGAGCAAGGGACACTAGAGTTGGACAGACATGGATTTTTGGCTCTGCTCTGCCACTTACTGGCTTGTGACCTTGAGCAGGTTAATATCTCTGGGTTTGTGTTTCCATATGTGTAAAGTAGGGTTGATCAGGATTCCCGATTCACAGGATTACTAAGGGATGCAATGATACAGCACAGGCAAAGCACTCCATGAACATCCTTATGATTATGATTTCTTAAGTTCCCCGCCTTCAAGAGCCTATGCCTGGATCCTCACTGTTTCCTTCCGTCTGCTTCTGCCACAGAGCCACACCATTCACATGACCCTAGTTCTATAGTATACTATCTATTAGACTGGAAACTTCTTGAGGACAGGGATGGTGTTCTATAATGGGCGTTCAATAAATATCCACAGAAAGAATGAATGAATAGCGTGAGCTCCTCTCCTTATTCCATTTCTTGAACATTTTCTTGGCTACTCTTGAACATTTTTTCTTCCAAATTAATTTTAATGAACGTGCCAAGATCTTCTTCTAGGCACTAATGGGACTTTTATTGGCTTTACAACAAATTAATGGGGCAATTTGAGGAGCAACCCAGGAATGTGATCTGCAGTCCCTTTACCCAGACTTCCTGCTTTGTCGTGCTTCGCAAAGCGGCATCATGTCTTTGCTATCGGCCTTGCCCGCTTGCCTGAAGATTATTCCTGGCTATTTTGCTATTACTCTTGCTCTTTCGAAAGGGGTCTTTCTCTACAATAGTAGCTGAGCGTTTAGAATCTTGAGTCGGACCTCCCCTTCTTTCTGAACTTCTGTGGTTCAGAGCACTGGCTTTGGAGCCTGGCAGATCTGGGTGCTAAACCACTTAATAAGCGTGTCACCTTGACAAATCATTTGACCACGCTGCGTCTCACTTTCCTGGTCTGTGGCAGAGAAGTGGTGTCTGCTCTATGCATGTAAACATTCAGCAAAATATTGTGGGTCCTGCTTTTAGGGTGTTGCCTGGTATCCTTGCAAATATGCAATAAATGTCTGCTCTTACGATTACTTAGTAATATCACTGACATAAATATTTTATAACTCTTAAGCAATGTATTATCATGCTGGGCATTTCATTATTGCTACATACAAAAAATATTTCTAACCCCCTCTCCCCACCTCATCTCTTTGGTAGCTGGGGACCCTTCTGTTCACTAAGCACATGTGTTGAGTACTCAGTCTAATGACCTTTCAGATTCTTAAAGCTGATAGTGATGTTGGGTGTGGAGATGCTGGAAGAGCGTGGGATTTCTCTGCCTAAGACCCTGGAGCCTGGAGCTGGGAGGCAGGAAATCTTGGGCAGGATGAGGTGGGTTTGGGGGAAAGCGTCTGAGAGAGAGACAGAGAGAGGAGAGATTGAGCATGAGATACACAGGTAATGGGAAAGGAGGGTTGAACCAATGTGTCAAATGTCATGGGGATTTGGGAGGTAACCCCCCCTTCCTAGCTCCTTCACCCCTACACACTCTTATGGCTACCATGTTTTTTTTTTTTCGCAATGCCACCGAGCTGGGTGTCCTACAATTCAACCCAATTCTGACACTATCTACTAGAGATAGCATCAGATCCTGCCAGTTAAGGGCTCAGTCCCACAAGACTGCCCCCACCCACTTCAGATGCCAGTCTGAAGACCAGATTGCCACCCGTGCTTCTGACTGACCAGACCGATCACTGGCCACTGGGGACTGATTCATCCTCCAGCCTCCCTCCTCTCCCCATAAGTGAGAAAATAAGGGGTTAGGGGTGGGGACCAGAAGTTCCAACCCTCCAATCACCCGGACGCAGACCCACCCCCACTCTCTCCTGCCCTCCTGGCAAACTGCCCACTAGCTGAGCACAATGGATTCTCTTAATAAATCCCTACTAAATTTTCCCAAAACCTGAACCGGGTGCTCAGATTTCTCAATCTTTTTTTCTCACATTCTAAGTGTGACTGATGTCTTGCCGGGTAAAGCATGAGCTCCCTTATCTGATTCTATTCCAGCCCAGCTCCAAAGAGAGGGGGTCTTCCCTTCCAATCCTCAGCCAGAATTCTCCAACATGAAGGGATGCCTCTCTCCAGAGGGTCTGCAGATTCAGCTGGAGTTCTCCAGCTGACTAGATGGAAGATGTTGTATTTTGAATATTCGCTGCATACCCAACGTTGAAGTAAGCATGTATGTCTATATAATAAGTTCATTTCACTCTCATAGTTACACAGGTAATCATCCCTGATTTATGGGTGAGGAAAGTGGGGCTTGGAGAGGAGGAGGCCCTTGCTTAGAGTAACATACGAGGCAACCATATGTTGTGCATTGCACAACTCCAGGCAGTGACATTCATAAACTACGTGAATTCGCTGGTAAGAGCCAGTGCCAAGACTTGAACTTGATCTTTCTGGCCACACAGTGCATGCTTTCAATCACTGTGCTACGTGCCTTTGTAGAAAAGAAGACCCATGGGTCCTCAGAACCCACCTCGCCCAGAACTTGCAAACTGAGGAGCCAAGAGTTGTGTCCAGCCTGTTTTGTTTGTCTGGCATATTGGAGTCAATGGTTACAAATTCGAAGATGTCACCTAAAAACCCAGACTTTTGTCTTCTAAGAAGTCAAACACTGGGTTAAGGCTCACAAGGTAGCGTTGGATGGGAACTGAGGAGTGGCTTTCTTGACAGGGCGTGAGTTCTCTACTTCACTGAAGTCCCCACACTTCCTTTGGTCTTGGACACTTGTCCACCTCACTCATGTGCATTACCTCCTGGGCCCTGCAGTCACTGGGCTATGTAACTTCTGCTACAAATGTCCAATATACATATGTGAGTCCTTGCCTTCTGGGTACTCCCCAAACCATTGCCCATGTGGATTCCTCCCCTGGGAAGCCCAGTTCCCTTTCTCCCCCGAGAAACTCCTACTCATTCCTTGAGCTTTAGCTTGATGAGCCTCTGATTGTCCCTCAAGTATTGCAATGAGCTATTTACTTCTCCCTTCCCCCCGGTGATGGGCTTCCTGGGGACTGGGGAAGTGTCTTTGATCCCTTCATCACTCCCCGCTCCCCTCCTCTTGCCCAGCATGATATCTGGCCCAGAGTCTGTAGACACTAATCAGCTGGTCTATCTCCCTTTCCCTCTTCTCCCTACTGGCAACACCCGCCCCCCCCACAAGGATCAGAAAGGACATGTGACTTTTCCCAGAGCACACAACACAGACCATTTGAAGAGTAGGAAGAGCCCTTGGTGATCATTTTCTAGAACAGCAGGCAGAAGGGAGTAGCAGCTGGCTTGAGGACCCCCCCCCCCCACCGCCGCATCCCCCACAACCCATTGGTCTTCTCCCAGTGCTCACAGTCTTTTTTCCACATTCAAATTCTGGCTCATGCCTTGACTGTGGTAGAATCATGAACTCCCCATCCAGTTCTATTCTGTCCCAACTCCAAAGAGTGGGGTCTTCCCTATTTCCCTACTCTGAACTCAGCAGAAAGAACACCTCTTCCCCAGGCCCTCAGGTTCAACTCCATGTGGGGGACGGCATCTGCTAAGCTGTCGGTGACATTTCCTTTGAATTCTATTTCCTAACAGAGCCCGGGAATTTTTCTGGATTTCCAGAACATCTAATGCCATAACTGGATTGGGCAAGAATGAAAAGTGGGGACCCCTGGCATTTTTCAATTCCCTTCCATCCCTGAGCTCAACGAAGGAACCCCTACTCAATCTATTTTGGAGTTGCTGATGACAGAGTGGAGGCAAAGCTCAGTCCCAGGGCTGGCGGGGGGCGGGGGGGTCACCCATGGCCCAACCTTACTGCTGTCCTTATTAGTATATCACAGATTCTGGTCCCAGGACCTCAAGCACAGCTGGATGCCCCCGAGCGAAGGCTATTCATAGATGCTGAGAGGCCGCAGCTCTCAGGCAGCCAGCCAAGGCCTGCAGCACCCTGGGTGCAGCTTCCTTCCAGAGCCAGCACCAGTGGCTTTTCCCGTGATCAGGAAGTGCTCCAAACTGCAACTTGCACTGTTCTTGTTTGGTTTCCTTTGGTGATGAACAGTCTTTTAGTGTCCTTCTGATTCTGTTTACCGCTCCTCGAGCTCTTATCAGATTTTGGGTTAGGGGGTGGGGTCCTTGCCCTCACAGAGCTTATTATGGTCCAGGGGGAACACAAAAAGACAAGCAAAGAGTTACAGCGCAGCAAATAAACAGTAGAAATAAATACGACAAAGCAAATCCTATGATAAAGGAATATATGATGTTTAATATTTAAAAAAAGGAAGCAACAGATTTTCCCATCCAGACAATGCCCTCTTCTGCAGCCATCAAACGGGGTGTTGATATCTGGTGGGACCGGGATAGAAAGGGGTTCAAGATACGCTGTTGTCCAAGGCCACCAGCCAAAGATCGCCAGGAGCACACCTGTGGTCAACAGGTAGGTTTATTTGGCTCGCTACAGTGAGGGGGGACGCAGCCCAGGGGGATCACAAGGATGGGGTCGGGCTGGGAGAGTTCCTCAGAGAATTTAAGTTTGGGTGATTCTAAAGTGGAATTAAGGAAGTGGGTCTGGTTCGGATCTTGTCAAGTCACAAGGGCAATTCGGTCATTGGGTATCTTAATGCATTTTATCTTGGAGGCCGTGAAAAGCTGTCAGTCATTCACATTAGTTAAAGGAGGGGGTATTTAGTAACTTCTGCGGCCTCTGAACAGGTTTGTCTGTGTCTTGGTCAAAACACAGATGCAGCATGGGCCAGGGTGAGCCCCGCACCACTGAGGCTCTGTTTGTACTCCATGAGCACGGAGCATCGTTTATGTTCAGATGGGGACATCACAGTCTGGCAGCCAGCAGAGAAAATTTCTATGTCTCATTGATAATTGCCAAAAAAAAAAAAAAAAAAAAAAAAAAAAACCCACCAAAAAACCCAAACCGGTTTCCAAAGTTAGCACGCACAAATACGTAATATGTAAGTACCAATACGTAAGTATGAACTTACCTCTTTTCTTTTGGGCAGCGGGAGTCAACAGAAGGATGATATAGAAGACTGTCGCCTGTCAGGGTCTTACATTCACAGGTAGTAGCTCACATAGTCCTCTCAACACCCCTGTCGCTGTTCGATAGAGGGAGCAACTGAAGCTCAAAGTGGCGGGGGCGTCATGATTTGAGTGCGGGTCCAGGAGAGGCCACAGCCAGACACTTTTGACTGCCTTAGGCCGGCTGAGAGGCAATAATGAATCCCCTGTAATTCAGCCACGGCAGGCTCGAATGGTCTGCCCTGCTCCAATGTGCGTGGGGAGAAAGCTGTTCCGAGCCCTCACCCGGAGTCTATCTGATCCAAGATTCCCGAGAGAGCGGTGGGGTGGTGTTTGGGCAGACCGCTGGGAAAGTCCAGGGCACAGGCCGTTCTGACAAAGGGCTCAGCTTCCAGAGGCCCCCTAACTGCCAGCTGATGGTCGGCTACCAGGGCCTCTGCCGAACAGGCAATAGGCCTCCCCGTGACCTTACCCACTGATCTTACCTGCCTACCGTAGGAGGGCGTCAGCCACACAATGGCATTCCTTCTGTACCACATGCAAAATGAAGTGTGGGGGAGCCTAGCACAGCCAGAAGAAACCCCGGAACTTGACTAGCAGGTGCCCCCATCATCTCCCAACGGCACCCAGCATCTTGACTGCAGCGTGTCCTCGCGGCCCTCCCAGGCCTCCTGGTCTCCCCGGCAGCCTTTCTTCTCACCCCTGGGGATGATGCCAAAGCTCAGATCCAGTCTGGCATGTCCCCCGTTAAAACCATCCCAAGATCTTTCAGCCTTTTGCTAGTGCCTTTTCCCTGGACCCACCTCCTTTCTTTCTTCTCCAAACCTGCCAGGTGGGAAATTTTGGCAATGGCATGGGCTGAGTTCCCCGTCATTGCAGATATTCAAGCCGAGGCTGGCGAGGGGTTTTCTCTGTGACTCTGGGGACCGAAATTCTAGGAGCCCCCTCATTTCTGACAAGTCCTGCGGAGGGAACAGTGCAGGTCCTCAGACTGGCTCAGCTTTCCTTAGAAGCCATCTGATAGTGGGCAAGCCATTCATTGACTCCCTGGGCCTCCTCTGTACGGTGGGCATGTTGACGCCCACCTAACAGGATAATTGTGGAGATGAAATGTGACAAGGCTCATTAGCCCCTAATGCAGTTCTGGGCACACACATGGCAGGTGTTACTCTGTCACTTGGGCCCCAGGCAGACCTGCTGCCTTGTGCCAGAACCTTGGGTCTGGACTGAAAGCCTTTAGGGGGGCAGGAAGCCCACCAGCCCACTAGGAGGGCTCCCTTCTCTCCCTTATTTCTGTATTCCTTAGGTGTGGGTTTGTTGTTCCCCAAACATTTCCTACCTCCTAGCCTTTGCTTATGCTGTTCCTTCCAACAGCGCATCCTCCTCTCCATGTCTATTCACATGTCCATCCAACAATACGTATTCGTTTTCTGACCCTGATTTTGTGTCAGACACTGTTGTAAGCCCCGAGGATACAACTGTGAACAAAGCAGACGGGGCCTTTGTTTCATGCAGCTTGCATTCTAGTTGGAAGGGAAGTAATGACATTATTAAAACAGGTAACGTTAACTGCAATGTCCCATATGGTAATTAGATGATGTGTCTGGTGGGGTGGGGTGGGGCGGGGTGGGGGTTGGCTGCTTTGGGAAGGGAGGTGAGGGGTGGTTGCAAACTGCAGGAACCAGCTCTGGTTAGTGAATGCTGGACAGGAACTGAGTAGGGCACTGGGTAGCTGGATGGCTTTACCTGTATTAGAGAACAAGACTTGGAAAGGGGGCAGGACCCAAGAGAGACCTCAGCCAGACCAGCCATAGCACAGTCGGCCTAGAAAGCTGCCTGGCACCTTCTCTGCTGCCCTGTTGGGCCCAGGATTTGATTGTTTTCATCACTGGGAATAGTTTCTGGTTGTCCCATTGGAATGGCTGAAGCTAGATCACATGCTTGCTCCATAATTCCCAGGGGGCAGGAGAGAGAGAAAGAGAGAGAGATAGAGACTGGAAATCTACCGTTCTTTGACCTCCCTGATGTGAAGGATGATCTATTGTTGAGTAGCCAAGAAATGATAAGCGCCTGAAGCATGGACGCCTGATTTGAGGTCTAAATGATAAAGAACAAGTGATGCAAAAATGGGGGTAATAGGCATTCTAGAAAAAAGAAATAGCAAGTGCAAAGGCCCTGGGACAGGAATGAGCTTGATTTATTCAGGGACGGAAAGAAGGCCATGTGAAGGGAGAGCAATGAGTGAGAGAGGGACCAGGAGGATAGACGGGCAGGGGGAGCTTCCACACTTTGCAATGCCACCACTGCCACAAATCCCCTCCCCCCCTCCCCCTCCCCCTCCCATCTCCCCAGATTCAGTAGAGATTGCCTGGCTCTGGATTTCCTCCACAACTGAGTTGCATTATCTCATGAACACTGCATACTTTCTGTCTGACCTAGCAGTTATTTATGGGCACGCCTGACTCCGAGAGCCCCCAGAGGGTATATATAATGGTTATATTTTCATTTCTGTGTCTCAGAGCCCAGAGAGAACTTGGCACAGGAAAGTTCTTAGGATAGGCTGAATTCTTTAATCAGCTGCCACAGGGGCAGAGCATGTTAGTAACGCAGGAACCTGTGTCGAGAAGCACTAACATTTCTAGCTCTCGTGTAAATCTTGTACCAACCAAGCAGAGTATCCCATCAGGCTACATGTTGCCTATGAGAAAGTTCCTAGTATTCCTATGGTCGCTGAGAGTTTGATGGCCGGAAACTTTTTGCAACGTGGGTAGACATTGGGGATGCCTGGCCACGGTCATTGCTACCGAAGCCCCAGTTCTATGTAGCCGGCAGCATGTCTAACCCCAGGGGGTGAGGGTGTGGTTGGTGTCAGCGGATCACGTGATCTGGTCATCTACTGCTGTGTAATAAATTACCCCAGAACTCAGAAATCAGATAGAAGCTGCATGTTCTTTTATGACCTAGCCTTTTAAGTCACAGGGTATCACTTCCCCAAGTTGTATTTTTCACCAAGTTCTTAAGGCTGGCTAAAATTCATGGGGACTTGCCCCTGGGTGGGGAGAGTGACAAGAATATACAGCTATGCCTGGAGTCGGGCACATCCTGTCATGCCCACTCTCGTTTGCCACTGGTTGGTCTAGGGCTGGTCACGTGATCTATTTCTGGCCAATGAGGCTTAAAGGAAAGTCTACGGAGGTTTCTGGGGGAAATTGTTTACCTCTCTGTTTTCCAGAGAGGGAAAAGGAGGGCCAGGGAGGTGGAGTCATGTCGGAAGTCACAGGGCTGGTCAGGGGCAGATTCAGGCTTCTAGGTCTCACAAAGTCAGAGACCAGCAGAGCCTCCTTCCCTCAGGGGCTCTATAATGACTCTTCCTCAGCCTTTGTTTCTGTAGAGACCGAGCCTGTTGAGATACTCTGAGACCCATAACTTCTCCACGTCCTCTGCTTCCTGGTGTCACCTGTCCCCACCCAACCACTCCTGTTAATTCTACTTCATGATATCCTCCTGAAGCTGCCTTCCCCCCACCCCCAAGGCCACCACCCAGTCTAGGCCACCTTGCCCTCTCACCAGGGTCACTGCACCATCTTTAGGATGGTCCTTCTGTGTCCCATCTTGGCCGCCATAGTGCAGGCAATTCTTTATAAAACATAAACAGCTTACATCCCTCCAGTGGCTTCTCAGTGCCCTTGGAGGAAAGTGCAAACTTCCTGCCAAGGCTTCCCAGGTCTGAGGCCCCCTCCCGAGCCCTGTGGAGCCCTCCCACTGCTGTCAGAGCCTCACCCCCACTGCCCAGAGCCCCCTTCTCTTCTCTCTGCAGCAAGGCAGCCCTTCCTTAAGGTCTCACTTCCCCTCCTTCCTCCTGTCTCTGTCTCCTGATGCCACAGAACTTTTCAATCTGTAACTCTGTGTTAGCTTTTGAGGGTTTTCCAAGCCCTGTCCCCATCACCTAGGCTGTGAGCCCTATGTGGGCAGTGAGGCAGTGTGGACTCGTGGTCAGAAGGACAGGCTCTGGACTCAGACCGACTTCATGTGCCTGTTTGCTTCTACTTGTGGGTCTACTTGGGCAGCCTTCACATTTCTTTCTGCCTTGTTTTCCAGGCTGTAAAGAGGTGGGGATGAGAGAACCCACCTCGCTGGGTTGTTCTGAAAATTAAATGAAACAATTCCACGTAATATTATTAGAGCAGAGCCTGGACATCAGGCAGTGTGAAAACAAATACGACAGACTTATTTCTCTTGTTCTGCCAGCTGCACCTGCCCTCCCTCCTGACACCAGGTGCTCCCCAGCAAGTGCTCAGTCAGAACGTGCTGGTGGAGGAACGAATGGATAATCTCCTTTGCTCCAGATCATAGCCCTGTGAGGTGGGAAGGTAGGTTTATTGTTCTTGTTTTGCCAAGAAGGAAACAGAAGCACAGAGTTGGGGACCAACCTGCCTGGGGCACACAGCAAGTCAGGAGCAGACACAGAAGGCTCTTGGCTCCTGGTCAGATGTCTGACCACCACCCATTCAGAGGATGGATGAGGCCCTGAGGGAACCCGGTGGGGATCCTCAGCCTGTCAGCAGCAGAGCGAAAGGGACTTGAGCTGTCTTCTCTTCTGGGGCCAGTGCTGGAGTTCTAATGCTTATCAAGATGTCCTCGCTGGGCATAGAGCCAGCGGAGTGATTAGGAGGCGTCTGGCCCTGCTGCAGATGTCCTTGGGGACACAGAGGGTTGGAGATGGGGGCAGCGCAGGCCCAGATCAGGAAGCACACCACACCGATACCCAGATCCTTAGCATTATCTGAGTGCCTGCCGTGTGCCTGACCCTGTGCTGAGAGTACCTGCCCAGGCTGCAGCACCAGCCTCCCCTTCTGCATGGGCTGAGCTTCTCGAATCCAGATCTAACCTCATCTCTCCTCTACCAACGGGGGCTTCTCTACCACCTTAGATTCCTGGGCCTGGCACGCAAGGCCCTCTCCCTTATCCCTATCTCTCTGAAACTCTTTCTTTACGTGTCTACTTGTTTCTTGCCCATCTCCGTCCTCCACGCTTAAAGCTCTGTGGCTTGTTCACTGTTGTCACTACAGAGCCTAACACAGCACCTGGAATTTTCTGGTGCTCAGAGAATGAATGAATGAATGAATGAATGAACAGTGTAGCTCCAGCTACCTCTCTAGCCACATCTCCTCATGGTGTCCTCACCCTGTCCCCATCCTGGATTTTATGTCCCAATAATCCCAAGTCCCTTCAAGTTCCCAACAATGCTCTTTCATGCCTCTGTGCCTTTGCACGTGCTGTTTTCATCTAGAAAACCCCCCTTCCTGGCTTCCCGATTCTCTCCTATTAATCCACCAGGTCTCAGCTTTTTCCTGACCTTTCCTGACCTGGTCTTCAACTTCCAGGTGTTCCCCACCCCCACCCCCTATTCTGCAATGGCCTCTTTCTTACTGCTTTGGGAATTAATGATACCCTGGATCATGAGTTCCTTAAGGATGCCATGTCCAGTTTATTTCCTACACTCAGAACCTAACCAGCCTTACATAACAGACACTTAGTAAATGCTTGCTGAAAGGCGAATTAGCTGAACGCTCACACATCCTAAGAGTTAAAGATGCTTTGTGTTTGGGAAATGTGCTTACTGCTGATGAACAGCATGGACACTGCTTGATCCCAGGCGTAGAGTTAGGTACTCCAGCTCTTGGTCATGGGCTGTGGAGTCCAGCAGACCTGGGGGTGAACATCAGCCTTGCTGTGTACCAACAGGGACAGGTCTTGCAGCACTCTGTTCTTCAATTTTTCCAATTGTAAAGTGGGGACCGTAATAGGATCTTCACAAGGAGGCTGAAAGAGTTCAATGAGACGATCCTCATAAAACACTTAGCAAAAAGCCTGGCGTACAGTAAATAAATACTCAATAAGTGTTCGCTGCTGGTATTGTTGTTGTCGTTACCTTGGCTCCGTGTTTTGTGTTCCTTTCCATTCCACTAACTCAGTTACAGCTACGCAAAGCAAACTTCGCCAGAAAAATAGAAAGCAAAAGCACTACGTCAGATCATTTTTGCTCTCTGGCTGCAGAGGTACAGGTCCGTGCTATAAACCCTGCTTATGGCTTTGATTTAAGGGCTAAGAAGTCAGGATCTCCAACCTGGGGAGGTGGGGGGCGGGTAGTTGGGAGAAATCCAGGGAATACATCTCTGCAAGGCTTGTCTCAGCCAGGTCTGAACTGCCCCAGAGGCCAGATCACTAGGACCTGTCTCACCCTGGCAGCCGGTAAGCAAGAAGGCTCCACTATGAAAGAGCACAAATGGGACCCACCCCTCTTATCAAGACCAAGGGGCTCACAGAGCAAAACAGAGGCCCTTTGTGAAATCAGAAGACTGATTAGGGATCATCTGCTGTGTGGCTGGAGTTTTCACATACATGAGCTTTCTTGAGTTTCCCAACTTCCCAGTGAATCATTGAACCTGTGGAGAAGGCTGTTGGCACTTGCCAAATAGCACATAGACATCCCCCTACAATCCTTGCAGGTATGTGACAGCCATGATGACCAGATGCTAGACCATGTGGTCTAGCAGCTTGTGAGTGGAGGAGACGTGGGTCACTTCTGGGCCAACGCAACTGACGGCCAGTAGACCTCCTCCATCCCTTCTATTCCCACAACCCTGGTGACCATGGAGACCATGTGCTCTAGATGACATAGTTACTGGATACAGCAGTGCTAGGAGTGAGGGTGTGAGCGAGAACGAGCCTCTGTTATGTTAGGATGTTATGTTAAGAGGTATTTGTTACTGCAGCAAAGCCTAGCTGAATCCTGACTAACGGAGGATATGTTTCTGTTTTCCAGATGAGAAAACGTGACCTTCTGGACGTGAAGTGATATACTCAAGGCCATCCAACTAGGAAATGGAAGGTATGGAAATGTGCCATCAGCCATTGGACTTATGCCTTTTTAAGATTCTGTTCAAGCCAGATTCTAGACTTGGCAGGCCTTGGCAGGCTCAGGATCTGAAGTTGGGATGAACCAAGAAAGCACAGCGAGAGGTCTTGGGCAGTGGCTAGGTGAGATGTGGAATCTGGGCAGATCCAAGAGATGATATAAACAAGTGAAGGTCTTTAGCCTTAGCCTGAGAAGTGGGGTTTGGGGCTAAGGCTCAGGATCTAGATCAGAAGGAGGTTTAGGGAGTCTGGGGTACCTAAAAGTGAACAGAATAAATCCATATGTAGAGGGCAGAATGATGAGCTCAACTCCTGAAGGGGTTATTCCAGGGACAAGATGCCTCCCAGGTTGAAAACAATAAATTCAGAGCCTGGAAAATTCAATCAAGGTTTTGGGGAGGAGAGGAGAGAGGCTCTACCCAGAGAGGTGTGGTAAAGTAAAGAAGATATCTGATTTTTGTCTTGGCACAGAGCTCCAAAAACCTTTGGAATTTCCTGAAAGAAGTGTCTTTGCCATGCTAACGAACTCTAGGTGGGACGAACCCACCTAGATATCTTCAGGATGGGGGCTAGATAACGAACCCTAGATATCTAGGGTCACCTCAAAGACCACCTTTGTGATTAGAAAATTAGAGCTTTGGGCTAGCCTGACTTCGGCGAGTGGGGGGTGGGAGGTGTTGGAGATTGAGTTCAGTTATGTGGCCAATGATTTACTTAATCATGCTCACATGTTGGTGAAACCCCAATAAAAACACTGACATCATGGCATGGTGGGAGTTTCCTGGTTGGTGAACACATTGATGTGCTGACAAGGTGATGTGTCTGGATTCCACAAACAGAAGGCATAGAATCTCTGTGTCTCCCTCTTCAGACCTCGTCCTGTGTCCCTTCACTTGGCTGGTGCTGATCTGTATCCTATATATCAAAACTGTAATCATAAGTCTAGTACTTTCAATGAGTTCTGTGAGTTATTCTAGAGAATTATCAAACCTGAGGGAATCACGGGCACCTACATATTTATCGTCAGCTGGTCAGATGTGCGGGTGGCTCCCGAGATTTGTGGTTGGCATCTGGAGTGGGGACAGCTTGTGGAGGACTGAGCTTCACACCTGTGTGAACCGGTGCTAACTCCAGGACACCCAGTTGGTACTGGGGTATTGGAGATAAATGTGGCCACAACTATTAGTCTGTCTGGAAGAAGAGTTTGAACAGAGGGGTTGTGTGCAAGGACCGTAGAAACAAGGATTCAGTGCGTTGGTGTCCCCATCCAGAGGTGGGTCCACTCCTCTTGGTGGGTCTTCCTTGCATTGGCAATGGAAAGGACTTATGCTCGGGTGAGGGACTCTGGTTATTGGAGCCATCCAATCACTCTCTCTACTTTTTTTTTTTTTTTTTTTACAAAATTATCATGGCCATTATCATTATCACCATCATCACCATCAACATCATCACCATCACCATTACTAACATTGATCTAGTGCTTAGCATGGGCCAGATCCTCTGCCGAATGCTTGCTACACGTCCATGGCCAACTGCCATTTGATGATCACTAGTTGAGTTGATCCAGCTCTTTTCTAGATAAGGAAACTGAGGCTGAAGTGCCGCTAAATGACTTGCTGACGGTCCCGTAGATTTCCAACCAGCACTCCGTGACCTCGCCCAGAGCCCACGTTCTGCTACACCTGCCACCAGCTGGGATGTTCGAGCTGCTTCCTTCCTGCAAGTCCTCTCTGTTCCCCTCACACTTACCAGATGAATCGGCAACATTAAAGCAAAACTTGTTCCCACAATTAGTTTCAACTCACCCAGTGTTTTCCGTGCCAAAGCCTTCCCTGTGCTTTGTGGCAGTGCTGTTAAGAGGTGCCTGAGAAGGGAAGCCTCAGGGCAGTGACTCCAGCACGAGCGTGAGTGAGCCGTGGAGACCCTGACTGAGTCATCCCCCTCTCGGAGCCTCACTTTGGTAGTGTGGTTAAGTGTGGGGCTCTGTGGGGGCAGGAGATCTGAGTGTGAATCTTGTCCAGTAGCTAAGCCGATTTTCCTATGTCCTTCGCTATGAAATCGGCCATCTAATGATCCCTGCTTCATAGGGTCGTTGTGAGAAGTGAAGTTAAACGTGTAAATAAATGCCCTAGGACAGGGCCTGGCAGGGAGCAGAAGCTTGGTGGTTATAAACTGCTATTGGCCCAGGCCCGCTCCTGTTCAGCTCCAGGCCCGCTCTGATTACTGGCCTAATGAGAGAACCTCATACGGATCTAGTCCCAACGGCTTCCAACTTGCTGTATGACCTCAGACGAGCCACTTTCTCTCTCTGGCCCTCAGTTTCCCCAGTTGAACTCCAGGGTCCCACCCGGCATCCGTTTTTCCTTTTTTTCCGGAGAGTTTTCACTGCTTCCTCCCTTCCAGGCCCTGATTCTGCCAGGGCCTGCCCAGGGTGGTGCCCGTCCCTGGCTGCACGGCCAAGTGGTGAATGTCACCCTTGCCTGCCTGCCAGCGGTTCAGATAGGGAGGTCCTGGGAAAGGTCAGGATCCAGGGGCGGAGCCTACCAGGGCCTGGAAAGGTAAATAGGAAAGGAAGTGACAAGAACAAGTTGCTGCTTACTTAGCTCCAAGGCGTGTCCACTTGCCCAGAGTATCAAGACAGGCCCCAACGGAGGAGACTGAGCCCCTGGAGGATTAAGTCTTCACTGGGCCCCAGAAAAGCAAAGGTGTCACCTCTCACGTATCTTACAAAGCACATTCACAGCCAGGATGGTTCCTCCTTTTTGTCACTTCCTCCAAAAGTGCTCCTCCTCAATTGGAACAAAATCTGAACCCTGCTCCCTGGCTAATAGGCCTCAGCACTTGCCTCTGCCTGCCTCCCCTACCGGTCTCCTACCTGTCCACCTGTTCGCCACCCCTCAGCCACGCTGGCCTCCCTGTCTGTTTTCCTGAGAAGCCAAGTTTATTCCCATCACTCTTGCTACTATTTCTGCCTGGAATGTTCTGTGCAGCTCTTTTAACAGCTGGCTCCCTTTCATTCTCTTTCTTCTTGGAGGCTTACCCTAGCCGCCCCTTAAAGCAGTTTTCCCCAGGTACCCTTGGACCTGTCCTTCGGGGCACTCTTACTCTGGGAGTCTCCTGTTTATGTTCATTGTCTGTGAGTTGCATGAAGCCATGGGCCGTGTCCATCAGATCAAGCCTGCATCGACAGGCCCAGGGCAGCGCTTGGGCTGGGGGTGGGGGGGAGTAGGAGGTCTTCAGTAATACATACCCTCTAAAGGACCAAATGAATGGCATTCACAGACATCATCACTTTCTGTGAGAGGAGGGTGAAGGCCTAGGAGGAGAAATGACACTGAGGGCCTTTTGGAAGATGCTGGCAGCCTCACATCAGGTTCTGCAACTACCCCCAAAGCCATTGGGTTGTACGCCTTAAGGGTGAATTATATGATACGTGCATCACACCTTAATAAAGCTGTTTAAAAAAATAAAACCTTCACTTATCAAAAATGCAATTGGGATCCAAAAGGTAAGGTTACTAAGTCAAGGCCACACGGTAGCAAGTGATGAAGTAGGGCTTGAACACTTAGGCTGCGCGACCTCCCAAGGCTGCCCCATCCCTCTGCCATCAGCTACCTCCCTCAGGACAGGGGGAGCAAGGTGTGGTGTAGAGTTTATCTGGCTCCAAATTAAACGTCCACACAAACAGGCGTTAGCTAATATTTTGACAGTGTTGTCTGCGGGTGATCAAATAGTCTACCTTTGCTCTTTCTGATACCGTATGAATTTTTCTCCTTTCTGTTTTTGTCTTAAATTGAGGCATCATTGGCCTACAACATTATATCAGCTTTAGATGGACGATATAATGATTTGCTATTTGCATATATTGGAAAATGACCACCACGATAAGTCTACTTTAAAATCCATCACCGCACATAGTTACGGAATTCTTTTTTTTTTTCTTGTGACGAGAGCTTTTAAGATCTCTCTTAGCAACTTTCAAATAATGCAATACACTGTTGTTAATTATAGTCACCAGGCTGTACATTATATCCCCAGGACTTATTTTTTTTTTTATATAACTGGAAGTTATTGAGTGCTTTAATATTTAAAAAAAAATGTTAAATCCCTCTCTGAAAGAAAACATTATTCAAGAAATGTAGGTGTCGTTAGTTCAATTGGCATCCAGAGTAAACAATCGCTCTTGTAACTATTCAGCTAAGACTGAGTGCTTTCTGTGTGCTGGGCCCTGTGTTAAGTGCATGCTGCATATTACTGCTTTCTGCTGTCACACCGGCTCTGTGAGGGGGAGGTGACGATTGTCCTCCTTTTCGGATGAGTAAGGTAGGGTTCTGAGAAATGAAATGGTGTATCCAAGGTGACACAGCAGGTGACGGCAAGGCGGCGATTTATCCTCAGGTCTGTCCAGCTCCACAGTCTGCTTCTAACCAAGTGTTTCTCGTGGAGACAGATGGTCTAGACCAGTAGAGGCAAGAGTCTGGCCCCTGGTCATACTGCTTGGCCGCAGTGGTCAGTTCTAGACCTTGCATTTGTGAAGGACAGTAGGCAAGGAGATTAAGTATAGAGAGGTGAAGACACAGGGGGCCATGTTGTATAGGAACAGCTGGGGGTCAGAGGGGGAGGTGGGTGGTGCCACAGCACCATACCGTTTCAATCTCTGCCAGGTGTGTTGGGATGGTCTTACTCCGGGAGGCCAGGAAGAGGGGACAGAGGGAGTTGGACCAGCGATCAAACTCAGGCAGGCGATGGGTTGGGTCTATCTCACTCTTGGTAGGTAGAGAGCCCCCTATCACTGGAAGTGCACAAGCTGAGGCCTGATTTTAAATTGGCAGAAATGGTGAGAAGTTGGGTTGATGCATTGGGCAGAGGTTGTACTAGATGACCTTATTAGTCAGTGTATGTTGGATGACAAACAACCCCCCAAAACTCAGTGGCTTACGACAACAAATGGCTCTTCCCTGTCACTGATCTGTGAGTCAGCTGTGGCTCCGCCGGGCTTGGGTTCAGATCTGTTCCGTGCGTCTTCAATTCTTGTACTTCCTGGAGCAAGCTCTTCTCAAGGCCTATGTTGGGAGCATAAAAGCGGGAACAGAAATAGGCAACGCGTCTTAAATTGTCTGCTCAGAATGGCCGCATTGTCGGTTCCACTCGGCTTCCATTGGTCAAAGCAACTCATATGGCCAAGGCCAAGTCTGTGGGCGTGGAATGTGTATTCTGCCCACAGAGCGTGGATAGCAAATATCTACTAAGCACTAATGTCATCTACCTCAATGACTTTTCACATGAGCTGCTCCATACCAATGAAATAGATCTGTGATTTTTTGCAACTGGGTCCCCCCAGGAATGAGTAATGTGATAATGAGTAAACACGTGGCCAACCTCAACTCCAAAGTGTCCCCCGTGCTCCTTCCTGCCTTTTGCTTGGTTTGTGGACTATGTCGTCATCCACCCATTTATCTCTTCACTCTTCCTATCACCTTTCCCTAGTTCTAGGCAGAAACGGGATTGGTGAGATGAGTTAGACGGTCTCTGACCTTGAATTCCTTTCAGCCCTACACAGGAGACAGCATAGAAAGAAAAACAATGCACAATCCCTGGGATTTCCTTTGTTCCAGGGGAGGCATCCCTGACCTAGAAGGTCTTCATGGTCTCATGAAGGGCAGTGGTAATGTCAACGCCTTCTGTGTTTTCGGTGCAGCTCAAGGATGGTGACCAGGAATGGAGAACCCTTTGCTGAATGTGTGGGGCGTGCGGGTGTGCCTAGCTGTGCCCAGGAGCTAAAAGGAGATAAAAGCAGAGGAGGGACCAGAAACCTGAAGTCTCTTAATTGAGAGGGGATTTAGAATGGTAAGACAGGGAACTGAGAGGGTCTGGGGAGGCCGTCATGGAAGGAAAAGAGCAGGGAAAGGAGTCAACAGTGTGGGAGGATGTGGCCAGCGAGAAATTCTTCCTGCTAGGATTTTAGGATTATACCGGATTTTAGGATAATATTCAAGTTGAGGCTGTCGCCTGTCCTGTGTGATGTGCAATAACCACCCATCATTGCTCTAAACTTTCAGTCACAGTCTGTTACATACAGAGCCTCGTGTGTGTGATAATCTGGGGCAGAGAAGTAATCAGGCTGGTGTCCAACGTGGAGATGGGACAGTGGGTGGCTGTGGGAAAAAAAGGGGGTGTGGAGGAGACATGGGAAGAAAAGATAGCTCGAGGGTGAGCACTCAGAGGAAGTAGGAGATAAGAACAAAGGCTGGCTAGGAGAAATGCAGATATCTAGATTAGGATGTCAACTAAGCAGGCTTAGCCTAGTTGGCTGGCAAGCCTAGGGTCTTCGGGGTTGCCATCTGGCTTACATTTGGGGGCTGAGATCGGATAATCTGGACCCTTTGGAAGACCCTCTGCAGCTTGGGCTAACCACCAAGCTAGTGTTGACACAGAATGGTGTCTTCACAGCACTGAGACCAGTCCCAGGCTGGGCAGACCCTTAGAGCAGAGTCAGAAGGAAATTGTGCAAACAAGCTTGGGGTATGGAATCCCTCAGTTTGAGCCTGGGTGTTGCATACAGAGTGTCAGGGCACCTGTAGCACTGAGAGAACTTTCTAGAGCCTTTTAGCTGAACAAATCTGCTGAGGGTATGGACTTGAGACACAACAACCTCAGGTGGCTCACTTCGGGGTGGTTAGAATACATGTGATAGAATGTAAAGGATGTACACAGTCCAGGGAGGCGTGAAGGGAAAAGCCATCAACTCTTCCCTGGATGCCTTTGGGAAAACTCTGTAGAAGACATGACCTTTCAGCTGGGACTTGAAGGATGAAGAATTCCTTAGATGGCAAAGACGGGCTTCTTGGCAGAAGGAAGTAAGGGCGGTAGAATCTAAAGCAGGACGATACACAATTTCACTAGTTAACATGAGCTTTTTAAGCTCTTTTTTCATGTATTTCTATTTTCTGTTAAAAATGAGAAATTTATTCAGATTTATGCTAATTGCACGCCCTGCACCCAGAATAGAAAGAGTCGTAGGCAGGAGGCTGCAGAATCATCAATCCTGTGGGAGCTTCTTGCTGTGAGAGAGAAGTCTGTGGCTTCTGTGGAAGATACCCAGACCCTGGTGCCTTACGCCACTCCGTGGGCAACCACACACTGTGGACACATCACACACCATGCGGTCGCATGGACTGGGGTCCAGTGCCTGACTCCGGCACTCTGGCCCGGGGACTGTGTGGCCCTGGGCAAGTCATTTCGCCTCTCTCAGCTTTAAGTTTCCAAAATCTAAAATAGGGATGCAGATCCGTCCTCCTGTCATTTAGACTTCTCCAGGCTTAAGCGCCAGGGCTATCTCCCTGGTAGTTTGCCAACTGGACTCCGGAGGCATGTTCTTACTTGATCTAGAAGTGGTCTGGCTATGTGGACCAAAGCATGAGATCACTTTGCTCCCTCTTTCACGCAGTTGCTCAAAAGTCCTTTAAATAAGTGAGAATAAACAAACACACCCATCTTCCCTCCTTGGTGCCCAAGTCAGTTTCCCGGTAACTTCTTACCCAGGGTCAATAATACCAGCTCCATCAATGAGGCTGGATTCCTGTGCCCCTGGCTTTAGGGTGATGCCCACAAGGGAAATGTTTTCTTTTCAGTCCGTGCTGGGCAAGGTGAACCCATCCCTTCTTTGGGTCTGGCAGGTTCTGGAATGTTTAGAACCTGGGTTGAAACCTGTGATGCCTTGGACAAGTCCACTATCCTCTCTGAGCGACCTTTTCCTAATCATTGAAATGAGGATGACAGCATTGACCTCACAGAATTATGATCAGGAAGATATTAAAGGAGATAGTATATGCAAAGTGGCAGATTATGGCAACTGCATATTTGGTTTTTGTCCCCCAGTTCCTGGCACAGAGCTCCTAAAACCCTTGGAGTATCCAGGAGTGATGAATGTCCTTTGTATGCTAATGAGGTGACTGGTGGTTGGGGCCATCAGATAGCTTCAGGAAGGGAGGTGGCTGCCAGAAAGACCCTGATCGATGATTACAAGGTTGGAACTTCTAGCCCCACTCCCAATCTCTGGGGCTAGAGTTTGACTCAATCCACCAATGGCCAGTGATCTGATCAAGCATGCCTATGAGATGAAACTGCCATGAAAACCCCTGAATGGTGGGGTTCAGAGAGCTTCTGGGTTGGTGAACACATATTGGGGTGGGGGGAAGACAGCACACCAAGAGAGGGTGCAGGAGTCCCCTACCCTGCCTGCCCCCCCTGTACGTTGCCCTAGGCATTTCTTCAATCTGGCTGTTCTTGAGTTGTAGCCTTTATAATAAACTGGTAACAGTGAGTAAAGCACTTTCCTGAATTCTGTGAACCATTCTATCGAATGATCAAGCCTGAGGAGGAGGTTGTGGAAACCCCCTGAATTTATAATCGATTGGTCAGAAGTACAGGCAGCTATTTGTACAGGAAGTGTAGGCAGTACAGATTTGCGACTGGTGTCTTAGCGGGGCAGTCTGTGGGACTGAGCCCTCGACCAGCGGGGTCTGCACCAACTCCGGGCAGTCTGTTTCAGAACTGAGTTGACCCCCTTGGTGTCCAGAGAGTTGGGATCAGAACTGGTTGCCGGTGTTGGAAAAAAACAGCTCACAGATGCAGACAGTGATCAGTAAACAGTGCTATGCGTCACATACTGCTAGAATCTTCTGCAATGCTCATCCATTGAGAGTGCTGACTGGGTTTGGAACACTGCTTCATGATTAATAAAGAGCTTTCACTTACGGTATGGTCTCATTTGCTTCTCCCAACCCCCCTGTTTTGTTTCCTTGGCCTTTTTTTTTTTGGCAGAGCAGGACATTGAGGCTTAAAGAGATGAAGTGCAGAGCTGGGGCTCCAGACCACTCTTGATTCCAAATTGTGGGCTTTCCCCCACTCTGCAGCTCCAGTGGGCGTTTCTTTTCAGAGGCCCTTCTGGGCTCAGAGAGGGATGTTGCCAAGGGACTGAGCACGCAGGGTGGGCCAGGGAAGTCATAGGGGTGCATCGTATGAGAATTTAACAATAACAAGAACTAAAACTCAGTTTGTATTTTTGACTATCACCATAGGCCTGCAATAAAGTTTTCTTCCTTGAAAAGGCCTTCTGTTGGTGTAAGCTCTAAATATTGTTGTGGTTATTGAGAGTTTTATTGGTTATTGCTGTGGTTTGTTGGTTATTGGTTATTATTGGTTTATTGCGGTGGTTATTGAGAGTTGAGAGTTTTAATAATATACGTCAGCTTCACACTAGCGCGTTTTTATTACTTGTTCTTTAAAAAATATTATCCTACATGGAAACGAATTCTGAGACCTCTGTGTTACGCAGTCGATGGTGATACCCTCAGACTCAACAATACGCTCTTATTTGAGAGTAAGTTGGTAGCCATTTGGAATCATTCAAGTTTGCTTTGGGACAGGTTTATGAGGCCATATGCTCCTGTGTTTGAACAATCGATTTGAAATAAATGAAAGCACGGTGATTGCAAAGGCGAAGAAACTGAACTTGCGTCTCTTCAACCCTGTTGTTCTACGCGACTACTTGGAGCTCTTATTTGTGCTTGAAATTCGCAGCAGTGGAACAAATTAAAGTGCGAGGCGTGATATTTTTTGTTTGATGGCACACATTTTCATTTACCCGCGAACTATATCAATTTCACTGTAGATTATTATTTTATTTCAGACAATTATAGTTAACTACCCCCTTTAGGTAGAGGAGAGGATGCAAATAAAATGATCTTCTCTAGCATCAAACACGGTAGGTACATCCTTACTAGGGAACCAATCAGAAGGAGGCCAGTTTCCGGGGGGTCGCAGAAATAGCTTCTGCCATCCGCTCCTCAAATCGGGACTGTCTGAGAATCTGGGGGAGTGAGTCTATGCACTGTGGTCACATGAAGGAGGCAGCAGTAGCTGGCATGACAGGTAAAACACAGGCCTTGGAATCAGAAAAAGCAGGTTTACATTCCCAATAGCTGTGTGGCCCGGAGTAAGTCATCCCACTTCTCTGAGCCTCAGTGTTGTCATCTGTAAAATGGAGATAATGACAGTCCCAACCTGCTGGTTCGATAAGAAGGTTCAGTGGGATCATGCGGCCCAACTCTGCCTGGCTCACAGCTGGTGGGCAAGGATTGGTGGCCACTGTTAATGATATAATTTCCATGCACCAAGGGCCGGTAGGGAAGAAAAGACAGGAAGCAGAACAGAGTGTGAGCGTGGACTTTTCCAGTGTGACCTGGGGTGGCTGTGGTGACCGGAAGAGCAAAGACAGCTTTGAGAGGCTTGTGTCTGAGTTCAGAGAGTCTGCTTTTTCAAGAGAAGCCGGAATTAGGGAGTTTTAAGTGTAATCTCTCATAGAAAATGTTGGCTCAACTAGTTTTAAAACATTGTGAAGATAGAATAAAACAACTGTGAGCTGAGTTTGATCCACGGGCCACCAGTTAGCAACCACAGCCCAGGAACAGATGGACCCCCAAACACAACAAAAAGGAAGTCTATTGCTTGGAGAAACATCAATGGATCTTTCTTTCCCTTTATCTCTGGCTCTCCCATACTCTACTTTATCTGCAAATATCTGATATCTGTCAGTAGTTATCTCTGAAAGATAAGGGCTTTTAAAAAAATGTAATCACAATACTATTAACGTACCTAAAAAGTCAACACTGTTTCACATACCAGTGAATGGTTAACATTGACCCTGATGCCTCATATTTTACGATGTGAGTGTTCTAATTGAGTGTTTTCAAAACGTTTTCCATCATGGCCCTTTGAGGAGCTATTTAAGACATTTTTCCCCAATCACAACCCTCCCTGCCCTGCTCTGTGAAATTTTAATACCACAGACACACTGTATATTTCCTTATGTACTGGGCCCTTTGGAGGGCCCACATAAATCATTGTGACAGCTAAGTTTTTCCACCCCTCAAGAAATCAGTTTTGCTCCCCTAGGCGTGATTTCCCCTTGAAATCCCTGTAATGGGATTCAAATATGGCATAGATCATGCTATAATGATTGGTTGGTGTGGTCTCCTAGACCGCTTTTAAGGTTCTCCCTCCATCTCTCTCTCTCAATTTTTAAAAGCAATTTTTGTTGTTGTTGTTGTTGTGTTGAAGAAATGTGCTCATTTGTCTTCTTATGTTTCTCCAGGTCTGCATTTGTTGACTGCAGCCTCCATGTGTTATTTACATGTTCCTCTGTCCCCTGCATTTCCTGGTTATTGCTGGCTAGATTCACTAGCATCTGAATCAGGATGATTCAGTCTTTTGCAAGACTATGTTTCTTTTCTAAATGGGAGAAGACATTGAATATCATAGTCTGGATCAATTAATTCATTAAGAGTTTCTCTCCCTTTTAAGTGAATGATTTTATAGGGGAGGAAAATTTTTCCTTTCTTCCTTTTCAGGTTCTTTGGCTGGTCTAATAACTAAATTGATGTAAGACAGATCAACAAGAGAAAAACAAATGTAACTTCATACTACAGGAGCTCTTAGTGACCAAAGCAGGTAGCTTTTATACCTTTTAAACAAAGAGAAACAATTATTTGTGAAGAACTGACAAAAGAATTTGGGTTTGGGGTAGAAAATAAATGAAGTAACAGTTTGTTTATACAGCCCTGAATTCCCTATCTCTGGTGATAAGAATGCCTTCTAACGTCTAGGTGCAGGGAGGGTAGACTTCACATAGGGAATTTATTTCCTCCTTTCAGGGGACAAAGGTGGTCAAAGTATCCTTCTTGTACCAGCTGTTTGCTAAGAAACTTTAATTCAAAATAATCAACATGCCAAAGGGGCGTATTTTAGGGCAGCCTACCCTAAACCCCATCAATTTCTAAGAGTTAATTCTTCAAAAGGCTGAAAACTATAGCCATTTCTTAAGGGTTTATCCATTGCAATCTCTGCAAAAAATATTTTAAACCTGCTTAATCTAAAACAGAAATGCTCTAGTTAAAAGTTCAGCTCTGGTAGCTTTTGGAAGGCGGTTAGATAATACGTGTGAAATTCACACATTTCATAGCCCTCTACAAACATAAAGGAAAAGGATGCCCAGCCCGCAAAGGCCTGGTTTTCTGCCTTCTTTCTCCCCTTTCTTCCATTAACAAGTACTTTCAAAGCACCTCTTGTCTGTGTTAGACCCTGTCTGAGGCATTTGGGTGAGCGGGACAGAGTGGGGAGGTTACATGCACAGAATGGACCTTCCTTTTCCTGCAACTCAGCCATGGATTGCCTTATTATTTTTGCCCTGATTTTTTGGTGGTATGAACAATGACAACAAAAACCTACCCTGGCCTTGGCCAGGGACACAGAGGCATACTTCTGGAAGAGTCCAAGCCAGGAACTCTGGAGCAAAACAGGAGTGTCCTTTGCCACTGGAGACCAAGCCCCACCCTTGCTCATTCTGCAGGAGCTCGTCCCACAGACATCGCCTCCCTGTCCTCTCTCCTACCTGCACACCCCACCACGACTGAGTTAAGCAGCAATCAGTGACAGTGGTTTGTTGTGAGAAGGACTGGCAGTCCCTGGCTTATCCTCTCACATGTAAATGCCCTCCCGGGGATATTTTCACCATTTCTCTCTCTTTTTTTAAATGTTTATTTATTTTTGAGAAAGAGAGGGACAGAACAGAGCCAGGGGAGGGGCAGAGAGAGGGAGACAGAGGATCTGAAGCAGGCTCCAGGCTCCGAGCTCTCAGCACAGAGCCCAAGGCGGAGCTCGAACCCACGAACCATGAGATCAAGACCCGAGCCAAAGTCGGACGTTTAACCCACGGAGCCACCCACGCTCCCCTATTTTCACCACTTCTAACTTCTTGTTCCTTCCCACTTGCAGATGCTGGGGGTCGGGTGGGAGGAGGGTGGGATCAAGACTCCACACTCAGCTCCAAACAAGGATAGCTTTGATCAGCCTTCATCCTGGTTCTGGTATCTCTGGCTACTATACTCTATTTTCCCCTGTTGCCTTCTCCTTAAAATCGAACCCCAGCTCCCACCTGCCCCCACGAATCTGCTGAGTCAACCCTTTAGGGACAAGCACGCAGAATCTTCAGGGTATTTTCGGAGTGGAAGGGGAAAGGCTCCTTTAAGAGCCAAATGCGAGCTTGGAAAGGAAATGAGACCGGCAGAGCTAGTTCAAGTGTGACCTTTAACATAAAGCCAGATTGTGCAGGGCTAAGCTTAGCCAAAGACTTACTTCCAATGCTAATCAGGCAGAATCTTTGAAGAGTGGAAGGAGGAAGTGTGAGAATCTGAGGGGGGCTGAGAATGGGGGTCTGCCTTCCCCGCTAAGCTGGCATCTCTGGGTAGGTAGTGGATGTTCAAAACCAACTCTGGCAATACATGAAAATCAAGTGAGAACCCACATGTAGAAGTGCTTTCGCTATCCATAAAATGCTATAATCGAGCGAAGGATTGTCTCTATTAAGGTGAATTTTTATCTTGACCTTGGAAAGTGAGAGTGGGGGGAAGGATGTAGGAAGGGATGGGAATATTATATGCCAAGTACTTCCAAAACACGGATCTTGTTCAATTCTTATCATTCTTGCATGAAGTAGGAATTCTTATTCCGTGATTTGTCAGACTCTGTCAATTTGTTTTTGATTTTACATATTCCGGAACCATCCTGGATTGGGTACTAAAATGACGAAAGTCTTCCAGACAATTCTCCTAGTCTGTTCATTTCCTTATTCACTCATTCCATAAATATGTATTGAGTGCTTGCCTCCCAACCATTTTACAAATGAGGATACTGGGGTTACAGAGCCAACGGCTTTACCAGCTGGTTGACCTTGGGCACGTCATCCCTCTGGACTTTTTTCTTTTTCTTTTTCTTAATTTTAGAGAGAGAGAGCATGAGTGGGGGAGAAGGGCAGAAGCAGAGAGACAGAGAGGGAAGCCTCAGCAGACTCCACACTCAGCGTGGAGCCCAGCATGGGGCTTGATCTCACAACTGTGAGATCATGACCCGAGCCGGAATCAAGAGTCAGATGTTCAACTGACTGTGCGACCAGATGTCCCTGGACTTTCATTTCTTTATATGCATAACGAGGCTAATAGAATGGCTTTCTGGTCTACCGTGAGGAATCACTGAGAACCATGCATGTAGCCGGGACTCAAAGCAGGAGGTCAGGACAGCCCAACCTGAGTTTTCCCTTACTGTGTTGATCTGGGATTCTTACCTGGATGATACCACTCCCTTTGGAAATGGGGGCAGTGTTTTTGTTGTCATAAGGATTGTGACCACTAATGGCGTTCGGGGGAGGGGACAAGGATGCTTAAATTCTGCCACGGGCATGATAGTCTCACACAGTAAGACACAAGGAAGAATTGTTAGCATCCCTCCCAACTTTAAAATGTCCCAGCAGGCTACTCAGTACAAATATAATCAGTATTACTCAATATTACCTCAATATTTTAACAAGGAAAATACAAATATAATCAGTATTAATAAATATTACTTTAATATTTTAATAAGGAAAATACAAATATAATCAGTATTAGTCAATATGACTTCAATATTTTAATAATGAAAATACAAATATAATCAGTATTAACCAATATGACTTCAATATTTTAATAAGGAAAAGTTTCTGCAAGACATTATGTGAAATCCCAGTAATTCGGGAGATGGTTCTTACAGAGAGAGGGGCTTCAGTGGAAGAAAAATTCTGTCTTGAGATTGCTGATCAATCTCTTTTGGTCTAGCTCATCCAACTCATCATCTGCCATAGTGTTTCCAACCTCATAATTAGTTGAAAAAGGCTTCAGTTACTCATTGCCTATTTCTTATATCAGACTTGGAACTAAATTGCATTGAATTAGTGGGCATACGTGAAATGCAGAAATCTCATTAAATTTCATTAATATTTTTCAAAAGTATTCAAAATTACTGCTGCTCAATATAAATTTAGATTTTCTTGCAGCCTAAACTATAAGAGATCTATGTTCTGGAATTACACATTCAAATGATCTATCTTGGGGTTGGCTGTCATTTTTCATTTGGACTCTGATCGGGTTTTCAGTCAACCACATAACTTCTCTAAGGTGTCTTGTGTTATTTATTATTATTATTTTTCTTTTCCATGCCATTCCCTGTATCCTGTCTCTTCTCCAAGGGTATAGATTCCCAGGTCTCTGAGACTGGCAGTGTCCCTTGGTATGCACTGAAATTTCAAAACGGGATATATGTTTCTGGGATACTTCATCACACAGGGTATGATCTGGACATTGTACTTACAAAGGAGGCCCAGCTTCTTGGTGAGACTGTTACACTCCTTATTTTCTACATTTGTCTTGGCATGTTCACCAAACTTCAATTAAAGTTACTGCCTTTCCTCTTATCACATATAAATATGTCTGGTCTGTTTATACTAATCCTAACACTGTTTTTTTTTAAAAATTTTTTTAATGTTTATTTATTTTTTAGAGAGAGAGAGTGTGTGAGCAGGGGAGGGGCAGAGAGAGAGGGAGACACAGAATCCAAAGCAGGTTCCAGGCTCTGAGCTGTCAGCACAGAGCCCGACAGAGGGCTCGAACTCGTGAACTGTGAGATCATAACCTGAACAGAAGTTGGATGCTTAATGAACTGGGCCACCCAAGCGCCCCATCACACTGGTTTTTAGTGGAAGGTTCACTTTGCCTCTGCCTCGTTTCCCTGCACTTTTTATGCCTGCTGTCAGTCATCTGAGCATCTTGTTCCTCTTTATTTTTTTTAATGTTTATTTTTATTTTTATTTTTTGGGAGAGAGAGACACAGCGTGAGCTGGGGAGGGGCAGAGAGAGGGAGACACAGAATCCGAAGCAGGCTCTAGGCTTTTAGCTGTCAGCACAGACGTGGGGCTTGAACTCGAAGACTGCGAGATCATGACCTGAGCCGAAGCCGGACGCTCAACCAACTGAGCCACCCAGGCATCCCCGTATTTATATATTATAAATAAGAGTCAGTGTCTGACTGTTGGATTATTTCACTGTGTCTCCTACTATAGTCTTGTCAGAGTGCTTGCATATTGAAATGTGCATTATTGTATTATGAAATATTTTCTTCTATACTATAGGTGGGAGATTTCATATATATATGTATAGGTGTACACGTACATATAAAGCATGTGTGTATGTATGTAATATTATCTAAACTTTCAGGATAGTAAAGGACATTTTTAAAAAACAAACCAATTTGGCTTGACTCCAATAGAGAATTCTTTGCAACAGCACAGACTGGATTTGGAAATTATACGTTTTTCTGATTCACTTTGAAATGTTTATTATGAAAAAGGGGTCATGCACGTAAGCGGATTGGGAGCCAGGTCTGGATTTGGATGCGTCCGCATTGCCTCAGTCTCTGTGTGACTGAAGACTCACTGTGGCCATGGTGTGTCCCCTGGGACATACGTCCTCACTGTCGCTGGCCTCTCCTGCTTCACTCCATCCACCTTCCAGAGTGATAGGCTCCCTGCTTCCGTCCCTGCTTTTACCAGTCAAGAAAGGACATTCAAGATAGGCGATAGGGACACTCCTTGTTTCGAGAAGACAGATCCGGGCCCCAGTTCCCACTTCTGGCCCGTTGGCGCCGTAGCCGGTGGAAGGATGCAGACAGCTTCGTACATCCTGCTTCCTGCAGCGTTGGCTGAGGCAGAGGGATGGTTTGTTCTGTGCTTCCCCGAAGTCAGTGTCTGGGGGACCAGCGTCCTGCCCATCTCACGTGGAGGCTGTTGAGAACAAAAACTCTAGATCCAGGCTGCCCAGGCTCACATCCTCCCTCTACCATCTGCTGTGTGACCGTGGAAAAATTATTCAGCAACTCTGTGCCTCTGTTTCTTCATCTGCAAAATGGGTTATGAGAAAGGCACCCGCCTTATAGGATAGTTATAAGGAGCTAATGAATTAATCCAAGAACAGGGAGTGAGCATTATACACTTGTTGGATACACAGTGTTTAGTGAATAATTTCTTGTGATCCACTCACTTTAAAAAGACTGAAGTGTAGCATTTCTCTACGAAATGATTCTCCAGAGCAGCACACGTTGGGAGGGCGTATAAGGCTGGCCCTTCCTTCCCAGCAGGGAAGGCTCATCTCAGTCCCCAGCACCCAGGGCCTGGGGCCCAGCTGGCGCTGCTGGGTAGTTCTTGGGTAACTGGTTTGACCGTTGAGGAAAGTGAGTCTGGAGGTTTGTCCCAGGCCCCTCCTCACAGCCCCCTCTATTGCTTACAGCCTGTCTACCCAGGGGAGAGGGAAGCCTCTGGATTCATCGCAACAGCTCCAAGGCCCCAAGGCGTTGCCAAGGAGACTGTGATCCCTTTTTTGCTGACATCATACATTTTGGAGCTTTCTGGCTTGCCTCATATCCGCCCCTCGTGGGGGTGGCTGTGGAAATCATGCTCTGGCAGATAATTAAAATTTCAAGTGAGTGAGGAGTCAGGAGGCTGCATCTCCTGCCGGGGAGATGTGCTAATCAGCTGGAGGAGAGGGCCACAGATGCTGGGCCAGGAAGAGGCCCCAGGGGACGTGGAGATGTCCCTGACCTGCTCCTGGGCCGGCTGCCCTCTGTTCCCCAGACTGCAGCCTGGTCTCGCCCCTGCCAAGGTTCCTTATCTGCCATCCGGCCTGCAGGCGGCCCTTTCCAAAGAAAATAGGACTCTGCCGGGCACCAGGGTGGCTCACAGTTAAGCTTCCAACTCTCCATTCTGGCTCAAGTCCTGATCTCACGGTTCACGTGAGCTCCAGCCCCAGGTCGGGCTCTGTACTGACAGCGGGGAGCCTGCTTGGGGATTGGCTCTCTGCCCCTCCTCCACTCATGCTCGCTCACATTCTCTCAAAATAAATAAATATACTTTCAAAAAGAAAATAGGACGCTGCCTCTCCTGCTGAATGCCCTCAGCGGTTCCCCGCTCCCTCTCTGAGCGAGGTGCCCAACCAGCTGTCGCAGCAGCATCTGGGAACTTGTCAGAAGAGCAGATTCTTGGCCCCACCCCAGATCCACTGACTCAGACGTTCGGGGGTGGTACCCAGAAATCTGTGTTCGACAAGCCTCTCGGTTGACCCTGATGCTCGCCGGAGGGTAGGAACCACCGGCCTAGGCCAGGTTCAGCCTTATCAGCTGGGCATCCCGGGCCCTGGGGACTTGGGATCGGGCCCCGTCTGCAGGGTGGCGGCCTCTGTGCCCTGGACTTCAGCCATACTCGGGTCAGCTTCTGCACTGCACTCGCTCCGTGTCCGCGGGCGAGTCCCTCCTCCTCACAGCGCCTCTCCTTCCTGCTTGAGCAAGTACTCACAAGAGTGTTGAGACTATATGCAGTAGTTGTGAAAGGTGGCCTGCCCCCTGGCCGGCACAGGACAATTCAAAGATGACTCTCTTTTGAGCAACTACTGTGTGCCAGGCTCTGTTATAGGCATTTGGGATAGATCTATGGACAAAACAGATAAAAGGTCCCTGCCCCTGTGGCACTGATATTCCGCTTGGGGAATACAGACCGCAAACCAAAAACAACAACAACAACAACAACAACAACAACAACAAAAACCAAACCCACAATAAATGAGGACTTTATAGAGAATTTTAGCAGATGATAAAGCCATGGGCAGGGGGCGGGGGGACAGAAATAGCAGGGTTGGAGAATCAGGAAGGTGGCGGGCAGGCATGTCTATGTGGTTTCCTCCCTTAAACAGGTGATCAGGGAAAGAGACCTTTCAGCAAGGACTTGAAGGTGAAGCATTAAGCCAGGAGATATCAAGGAAGGGTGTCCCTCACAGCAGACACAGGTCTAGAGCAGAGGCCCTCAGAGGGGGCACCCCTGGCTTGTTGAGCAATGGCCAGGCAGTCAGGAGGCTGGAGCCTAGGGGGCAAGGGGGGTGTGGCAGAGAGGAGCACAGAAAGGGCAGCGGGCTGGACCTTGAGGTCCTGACTCTGAATGAAGGCTTTTCCAGGAGTGTGGTGGGAACCGCTGGGAGCTTTTAAGCAGAAAAAGGCCACGGATCAGACTTATGCTTGGAAAGGCTCCCCATGGGTGCCGTGTTGGGAAAGGCTGTGCAGGAACAGGGGCAGTGGTAGCTGGGGGGCCTCTGACAAGTGGCTGTAGACAGAGAAGTCTCTGTAGTCAGAGAAGATGGTGGCCTGACGTGAGGGTGAGAAGTCCTGGGCTCTTGGATACGTTCCGTGGAGGCAATAGGGTTGTCTGTGGATAGGATGTGGAATGTGACAGGCGTGGGAAGGCAGGGATTGACTCCAAGGTCCCGGCAGAGCTGATGGAAGGGGGCCCCAGGGAGACTGGAAGGCTGTGGGTAGAACAGAGCTTTGAGGGAAGATGTGAGTTAGGTACAGGCCAACTGAGTGTGCCTAGTAGATGACCAAGCAGGGACACTGAGTAGGGCTTAGAGACACTAGGCTGGAGTTCAGGACAGTGCTCTGAAGATGTGAACTTGAGAGCTGAAAGACACAGATGACGTTTGAAGCCATGAGTCCAGCTGAGAGCTCCGTGGTCCAGGGTGTGTCGATGGCAAAGAAGCTGCCCAAGGACCGAGCCCTTGAATTCTTCTTGGATCTGCTGTATGATTTTCCTTCTTCCCTCGTTATTAATGAGCTAAATCATATCTTTGACACGTGCTCATTTCGTATTTGTGTAACAGTCATGATGTTACTTTAAAAAAAAAAAAAGATCCTTGAACAATTTAATTTGAAAATGATGGCGAGTGTAGTTTGTGATAAGTAAAAAAAAAAAATGAGGGTGGGGCTGGAGAGAAAAGAAATAGACTATGTTTGGTTTGCAAGGGATAAAATCCCATCCAAACTAGTCCAGTTAAAGAAAGTTTTGCTACAAATATCCAGGGTCCTCTTACGAACCCAAAGGGTAGGCAGAGAGGCTAGGTCTGGTCTAAACTAGCAAGTGGGTGGGAGGTTAAGTTTGGCTGCATGTAACAAAATTAAGCAGAAGTTTCTTTGTCTCCTATAAAAGAAGTATAGAGGTTAAAAGCTTGGGGCTAGTATGACGGCTTTTCAATGTCATAAAGGACTCAGACTCCTTCTATTTTCCTACTCTGTCACCTTTACCATGGTTCCAACCTCAGTCACCTCAGTGTCTAATATGATTGCTGATGCTCTAGCTATCGCTTCCATGATAGCATCAGGAGGGAGGAAGGGAAGAAAGATTTCCTCCTTTTTTAAGAAAACTCCCAGGTAGTCCCATACAACGTTCCTGTTGACCACACAGTACTTCGATGGGCCAGAACTCAGTCACATAGCCATGCCTAAACGCAAAGGAGGCTGGGAAATAAAGCCGATTATAGCAAAATTAGGTGCTCAGACTATGGTTGGAATCCAGCCTGCAGATATATTTTGGTTGGCCTTGACAATTGTGAATTTTTAAAAACATGATCAGCGATTTAAATGTTACAAGATTTGACGTTAAAACAAAAGTCCAGATGTCTGCATTCTCTTAAATAATCAGAAGGTCTGACAACCCTGGGCTCACATGCCACATGGGAACCTTTGAAAGGTTTCTCCCGTACATAGAACCTTGCTCTCCAATTTGCCCCACCTCTTCAGGCTGTGTTCAGGGCTTGTGACTTTGAACTGTAACCTTTTCAAGGGAGGAACTAATGAGCCCGGATAACCTGCTTACAGAAGAGCTGTCCTTGGAATACTGTCCACTCCTGGCCCAGTCGGTGCTGACTGCTGGTGGAGTGGTTGGGGGGCCATGGGGTAGTTCTCCAGATTGAGGCATTGTACAGGCATGTACCCCCAAACCTGTCTAATACAGATGATAATTATTATTTTTTAATATAATTTATTGTCAAATTGGCTTCTATACAACAGACAGTGTTCATCCCAACAAGTGCTCTCCTCAATGCCCATGACCCACTTTCCCCTCTTCCCCACCCCCCATCAACCCTCAGTTTGTTCTCTGTATTTAAGAGTCTCTTATGGTTTGCCTCCCTCCCTCTCTGTTTGTGACTCCCCCCCCCTCCCCCTCCCCCATGGTCCACTGTTAAGTTTCTCAAGATCCACATAGGAGTGAAAACATATGGTACCTGTCTTTCTCTGACTGACTTATTTCACTTAGCATAACACCCTCCAGTGCCATCCACGTTGCTGTAAACGGCATGATTTCATTCTTTCTCATTGCCCGGTAGCATTCCATTGTATGTATAAACCACATACAGATGATAATTAATCTGCATTGGCACTTGGTGACTCTTGCAAGATAGGGGCAGCTGTCAGAGCCTTGAGCTGCCCCTCCCTGAGCAGCTACTGAATGTTGCATTTATTGGACTCCAAACCCCATTTTACCAGAGTGTCTCAAAATGGGGGACAGAGGCCTCCTGTGTCAGTATCGCCTGGGGAGTCTGTTTAAACTGTTGACTCCTAAGGGCATGTTCCAGAACTCTTTAGGAAGGGGCCAAGGTCTCCACAGCCCTGCAGTTAGGAGCATGGGCCAGGGATCTGTTCCCCTTGGCTGTCCAGGAAAGGCCCGGAATCTGTAGAAGCTCTTTAACCAGGAGGCTGCTGGCCCCTGCAGGGCTCTGCCCTGAAAAGCAGTTCGAGGCAAACTGGGGTAACTCCTTTCCGCAAAGCGAACTCTGGGCTGCAGAGAGGGGGGTTCTTCTCTTGATTTCTATTCTATTTAGGTTGGGGGGTAGTGTGGGGAGGAAGAGAACAAGTCACGCTAGGCTCTACTCTTCACTCTGCTCCGAGGCTCTGCCTCCTCCCTCATAAAGCAGCCAGTCATTACTGTCATGGAGAGCTATTTTTATGTTATCTAAATGCTATCAGTTTTAATGTTCTCTATTTCCCGCCCTGCTATCTTGGCTTCCCTTTCCGGGGGCGGGGGGAGCCCTCCACGCGCGCAGGCTCATAGCGTGGGTGGGTGGGCAACACCCCCGTCCTGGAGCACACGAGTGAGACGAAGCCAACGGGGCCAGGACCAGGATTCTGGTTGAAACCATGGGGAAGGACATTCTCTTCCTTGGCTGGGAGCTGAGGGGATATAGGCTGGTGGCCAGCTTGTCTCCACAAAGGCTAGTCCTGCCTGGGAAGAGAGGCATTGTGGGGAGAAGCAAGCTTGCGAGAAGAGAAGCCATGAAAATGTCAAATGACATCCCGGAAGCCTCTGGAACCAGTACAGCTGCAAAGTTGGTCCCCTCCAGGATTAATTTGCCAGTGCGTTTCCTTTTTTTTTTTTTTTTTTTTTTTTTTTTTGGCTACAGTTAAGTTGGTGTTCTCTTGCTGAAGGTGTGGTAGAGGGCCTAATATAACCAGCAGCTACCAACCCTGAGGCCTGTTTGCTGCTAGGAGAGGTATCATGCTACCAAATCAGTTTGGTCACTCTTTTGTATCTCCTTTGGCTTCTTATAAGTTGTGCTGGTTATTTGCTCTTTTTCCCTTTATTATTTCACTCCTGACAGCTTGACCCATGGTAACGGCCGGTAGTTAAATGCTTGTGGGGGGAAGAGGCCTGCGACTTTCACCTGAGTGATGACGATTTTCTAACCCGCTGCCTGGAGCGCTCGGTTAAGAATTGAGTGGGAAAGGATGCAGGGATTGATTAGCAATGTCTGCCACGGAGCAAAAGCTACTGCAGGTGCCCACCTTACGTCCTTGCCATTGTGAATTATTCTTTTCCTGATGTTAGTTTTTCCTAATCAACAGGAGGAAATTATAAGGGCTGTGTGTGCTATGATTTCCCAAATTGATGCCAGTTCTCAGCTCAATTCAGAAATTGGGGCATGGGAAGATTTGTGGCCAGAGGTAATGGAGGCACCCTGTGGTAGATGGGAATTCCCAAAGGACTTGGGGAGGTTGGCCAGAGGCCACATTCAGCCTCTATCACTGTCTGGTGATCCTGGACAAATCCCTCCCTTTCCCCAGTACCGTGGCTGAATTTGTCACGAGAGGGAGTTGAGCCAGGAGGACTGGAGCTTGCATGCAAGAGGCATTGCCCATGCCATCCTCCCCTGTACTTAATGCTTTGGTGACCTCAACCTGCTTGTCATCCCCCAAATGCATTGTTTTGCCTCTGTACCCTTGAGAGCGCTTGTCTCCTGTGAAATGCCACCCTCACACACTTTCATCAGTCCTCAGCACCCTGATCAAATGTCCCCTCCTCCGCCTCCTTGGGCAGAGAGGGTAAGGGCCTCCACCTGGGCTGCTGTTGTCATCTGTCGCCCCCACCAGACTGTGAGTTGCTTGAAGACAAATCCAGGCCTGATTAAGGTTGGCCTGTGACCTGGCACAGAGCAAATATTCAGACAAGGTTCATTAAATAAATTAGTAAATGACCACCTTTTAGAGGTATGAGACTGCCGAGATATTGAAGGAAAGGCCAAAATCTCAAGGGGTTTAATACTTTCTATATTTCTCCCTGGCCCCC
Source organism: Panthera onca (assembly GCF_046562875.1). NCBI lineage: Eukaryota > Metazoa > Chordata > Mammalia > Carnivora > Felidae > Panthera > Panthera onca. Next base: position 64,837,721 of record NC_138339.1, on the reverse strand, counting down.
TCTTCTCCTCCCTTCTCTTATCTCCCATTGAATTTCCAAGCTGAAAGGGCTGTGAGATCCTGGTCACTGCCTTTGGAGGTGAGACTCCTGAGTCACAGGACTGTCCTGGGCTAGAGGGGGTGGGGAGGCACCCAGGCTCCTGATCTGCCCTAACCTCCGAAGGCTGAGCAGCGGGGCTCTCCAAAGAGGCAATCAGAGGCAGTGTTTACCTGCCAAAGCCTGTTTTTCTCTGAACTTCTTGCAAATTGGACTGAATGTGCTAAATACATAATGAATCTGCTAAACTCTTTAATGCACTTGGAATACTTATAGATTTCCTCGTTGATTACATATAATTTGCTGAACTGATTTGCTGTGTGACTTGAAAGACATTGGGGATAGATCTCTGTAATTTGTCACTCAACTCATCCTGGACTTTAAAATGAATACGGAATGATACATTTTAAAAGTTTCAGGGTCGTGATCCAGATTCTCTTCAACAGATGGGACCACGTTCAAAGCAGCAAATTTCGTACTGAATCCCAATTATGTGCCAGGCCGTGTGTGTGAGCTGCTGGGGTTTCACCAGAGAATAGGAGTGCATTTCTGACCTGGGTGCGATCACAGTCTATCGCAGGGGTGGATAGACAGGCCCACGGTGTTTTCAATTTACAGAGTGGGAGCAGAGAGGAAGAGCATATACGTTCATTTGTGAAGGTCAAAGAGATCTTCAGAGAGAATTTGACCTTTGAGCTGGGTGGTAAAAGTTGTGCTGGAGATTCCAGGCAGGCCAGGTACAGCAGGTGTCTGTTGCTCTTGTCTGCCCAGGTTCCCTCCTCCCTTCTTTGATAGCAGTACCCAGGGTTTTGTTTTTTTTGTTTGTTTGTTTTTTTTTTTTTTTTTTTTTGAGAGCTCCCCTCCCCCCTTCCACATGCCAGAGGTCCTGGGGGAAACAGGTGTGCTCCCAACCACACCCCATGATCGAGATGTGGGTCCTTCAGACTTTGCTCCTGGGACTCTCCACTTGCCGTGGTGTCTTATAAGGACGGAAGGCAGCTGGAGCCAAGATGTCCCAAGACGGTCTTGAATTTCTGCTGCCGAGATTCAGGCTCTGCCTGGGTTCTTTCCTTCTCAACTCTCAGTCTGTGAGCTGCTCTGTAGCCAGGGCTGGTTTCTGTCACTTATGATCAAAAGTCTCCACAGAGACATGGAGGGCCTTTCCCTCCACTCCCCCAGTGGAAGAAATTGATTCTTCCTCTTTGGCAAGAGCACGATCCCACGGCCATGCCTCTATGAGGGCCTTGTGGCTACGACCTGCTATTTATATCCCCATTTCTGAGTTCTCCCTTGAGTTCGGAACTTGTATATCCAGCTGCCTCACTATCACAGCCATCCAGATTCCTCATACGCATCCAAAACGTGTACCTCGATTCCCACTTCCGTGCCCCCCTCAACAGTGGTTTCCTCTTCCGTCCCAGTAAATGGCAGCGCCATCCACCCCCCCCCCCCCAACTCAAGCTAGTCATTATCTGTCTCCTTGGCTCTCTACCTGCCCTATCCTACCCATGTGCCAGTCCTATTGGCTCTGACCCCCTACTTCCACTTTGAACCCATTTTCTTTCTACATTGACCCCACCAGCCTAGATCCAGGCATCCTCTAACAGCTTCGTAAATCCGATCTCAGATTCCACAACCGTATAGATCAGCTTAAAACCCTTCCGTGGTACCCCACTGCTCTTGAGATGTGGTTCAGATTTCTGGGAACTGGCAATTCCTGCTCGATTTGGCCCCTTTCCACCTCTCTGTCTTTACTTCCCAGCCTTCTTTCCTTGTGCCCACCCCTCGGCTGACTGGCCTTCCTGTCCCTGGAACCCATGGAGCACCTCAGGGGCCTTGTGTTGGTGGTGCCTCTGTCTAGGGTGTTCTCCCAGTTGGTACCTGGTGCCTCCTTCTCAGCGTTCCGCCTCAGCCTCAGCTCTGAGGTCATCTCCTTAGTAAAGCCCATCTTTATCACACGAGGCACTTCCGTCCCCCACACCAAGCACCTCTCGTTATCTAGTTTCATTTTTCTCATGGCGCATAACACTGTCAGATACGGTGGGGTCATTCGTGCACTTGCTTGGTGTTTGTCTTCCCCACCACAATGGGGGCTCTAGCAGAGCAAGGTCTTGTCCGCTTGTTCACTGCTGTATCCCCATCACCCTGCACATTGTGTGCTCAAATATTCCCATTGTGTGAGCAAACGAGTGAGTGAATGAGCAAATGAATCAATAGCACACGTTCTTGGTGTTTTACATTTGTCAGACGTTTTTAATGCAACCATCTCCCCTAGTAGGCAGAACTCCTCCAGAACAGGGACTGGGTCTGTTTTTGGTTTTGTTTCTAATTTTTTTTTTTTAATGTTTATTTTTGAGAAAGACAGAGCGTGAGCGGGGGAGGGGCAGGGAGAGAGGGAGACAGAACCTGAAGCAGGCTCCAGGCTCTGAGCCGTCAGCCCAGAGCCCGACGCGGGGCCCGAACTCACGGACCGCGAGATCATGACCTGAGCCGAAGTCGGTCGCTTAACCGACTGAGCCACCCAGGCGCCCCAGGAACTGAGTCTGTTTTTAATCTCAGTATCTCAAGCACCCAGCAGATAGCTGGCACACAGTAGACGGTCAACGAATGTGTGTTAAGGGAACACAGAAGCAAATGGCATTTGTGACAGAGGGAGCTCGATAGGGAAAAGTGTGGAGGGTTGACTTGTGTTAGACAGATTGACATTCTTTTTTGGAGAGGCACCGAACACAGCTGTTTGTGGTCCCAGGAGTGCAGGCATGCACACACATAATTGCAGGGACTAGATGAGGCAGGGAAGTTCCCGCTGATAAAATCTTTACAATGAAGCCTCCCTTCTCATGCAGAGCAGTACAACAGAAATGAGTTCCAAGGATCAAGGTCCATCGGGAAAAAATATGAAAGTCCAGAATTTCCATAAGAGGAGGAGTGGTGGGAGGGGAAGTCGAGACTTTGATAAACGTCCAGACTTTGTAAGATTGCAGGGTTAAAAGGGACTTAACATTTTTCTAGGCCAGAAGTTTTCAGATGGCAGCAAACATTAGAACCACCTGGAAATTTTAATAAAGGGGCAGAGTCCTGGGGTCCGTGCCCAGAGATTTTGATTCTATAGGTCTGGGCTGAAGTTTCCATCTGTGAATCTATATTTTAATAATTACCCCAGGGTGATTTCTGACACAAGTGGTTATTGCCCCTCTGGACCAGACAAATGCTGAGCTGAACCAATATTTGGTGCCTTGAATTCTTTCTGTAACTTCCCTCTGAGGGCCTTTCATCCTGCCTGTGATACTCATAGTGATGGGAGCTCATGGTCTTTGGACATCCAAGACTATTAGGAAGTTGGGTGGGGTACTAGGGGTGGGGTAGGGGAGAGGAATGCCATTGGAGGCAGAAGGTGCAGCATATACAAAAGCTTCTAAGAAGAAAAAGTGTTGGTTTGTTGCTGAAGGGTGAGTGATGTAAAGCAGCTGGAACATTGGATTATAGGAAGAGGTGCAGAGCCTGGAAGTGGAAATTGCAGGTTGAAGCCAGGAGTGGGGGCCTTGGATGCCAAACGGTAAAGTTTGAACGTTATTATCAGATACTGAGGCTTGTCGAAGAGTTTTCAGGAAAGAATATCTTACCTAAACCAGCATAGCTGGGGGATGATTACTATTTGGCCTGGATGGATCCAAGAAGACCCAGTTTCTTTCTCTCCCCTTCTCTTGATTTGGCTACATCAGTGTTGAGTCTATTACAAGGTGTCATGTCACAAGATGGCTGCAGCAGTTCCAGCCCTTCCACCTTCCTTCTAATTCCTCTCTAGCTGAAAAGAGCCACAGTGTATTTCTGAAATTCGCAGAACGCATCTAAGGACATCTCATTGGCTCTGATTGGGGCCAGGTACCCATCTCTGACTCAAGTACCGTGACTAAGGGAGTATGATATTCAGATTGGCCAGGCTTAAGTCACATGTCTATGCAAGGGGTAGAATCAACTCTCTTGGAAGCAAAGACTGCTCATGCAGGATGAGTGGTCCCCCAGAAAGAGATTTGATAAGTTAGTTTAGAATGATTTATTCAAAGGGCACCTGGGTGGCTCAGTCACCTAAGCATCTGACTCTTTTTGTAATGTCTATTTATTTTTGGGACAGTGCAAGTGGGGGAGGGGCAGAGAGGGGAGACAGGATCCCAAGTGGGCTCTGTACTGACAGGCTGACAGCAGCGAGCCCAAGGTGGGGCTTGAACTCTCAAACCACGAGATCATGACCCGTGCTGAAGTTGGACGCTCAACTGACTGAACCACCCAGGTGCCCCTAAACACCTGCCTCTTGATTTCAGCTCAGGTCACGATCTCATGGTCATGATCTCACAGTTGTGAGATCAAGCCCTGCATTGGGCTCTGTGCTGGGCTTTGAATCTGCTTAAGATTCTCTCTCTCCCTCTCCCTCTCCCTCTGCCTTTCCCCTGAGAGAGAGAGAGACAGAGAGAGACAGAGAGAGAGAGAGAGAGAGAGAAAGAGAGAGAAGGATTTATTCATTATCTACAGAGAGCCAGAGCCAAACTGTGGAGTGGCACAGGCTGAATGTTTTGGAAGAGACAAACTAGATTCCATGATGCTTAGCGGGTCAAAGGCTGGCTCAGCCACTTGCTTCCTGGATGGCCTCGAGCATGTTATTCACTCCTCTGACCCTCATCCTTCATCTCTAAAGATGAAATGTTTCTGTCCAAGAGCTGCTGTAAGAAGCCAATGAAATACGTACGGTCCCTGGCACATATTAACTACTCGGTAAAAAGCAGCAATGACAACATTTCTTTGATTATGTGACAGCATTGATTATAGATGAATCATTGATTTGATAAGCTTTTGGAGAGAGAGAAAAAAAAGCTGCTCTATCAATTGTATGAAATACCCTGATTTCAGAAATGTTAAAATGTGACAAAAAAAAAAAAAAGTGTCTTTGAATTCAGGAAGTGGACGGCAATGAAGAGGGTGGCGATTGGGGCAGGCGATCAGTGGGTGAGAGCACAAACTTGAAGTTGACCCAGTTGCACATAAACCCTGGTTTTGACGCCCACAGGCTGCCTGATGGTGCATAAACCATGAAAAAGGACTCATCCTGTAGCTCCCTTTCCTTGCCCACTCTGTGCCTCAGTTTCCCTTCTCACTCTCCTGTCCCGCGACACCAAACTTCACAATTTTTGCCTTCTTATGTGTATTTGTATTCACCTACTTTTCTATATTGTTTTAAATAATCAAATTGTTTTGATAATTTAGGAAAATTCCTTCTAGAAAATTATAAGACAAAGATCCTCCTATTTCCTTCCCACCCCCTGAAGATAACTATTTACTATTAAATTGGATTTCTTTGTATGGTATTTTTCTGTGGAGAAGGTTTTGCTGTTTTCACAGTTGTAATCATCCCTAATTTCAATTTTGTATCCTGTTTCCTTCCCGGTTATTACCAGCTCTCCCCGAATAGAATTTTAATGACCGTAATATATTTCCTCATGTGTCTCGAAGTGGTTCACTTAATCATTTTCTATTTTCGAACGCCAAGTGGTTTCCAAATTCTTATTGGAGCTGATAACACAGGGATGAACCATTTTCTGCAGAAACTGATTTCATATATCTGGTGGTACCACGAGGAGACCATCTTGGATGTAGAAATACAGGGACAAGAGGTGGGGGCCACGTTTCCAGTTCTTGGTTGCCAATGCGTCTCTCAAAACAGTTTGAACACTGTGTGATCTTGCAGATATCTGTCGGGCCCCCATTTCAAATGCTTGGCCCGTCCTCGGGTGTGCGTGCAGAAATACACATGTGCGCTCATGCGTTTAGCATTTGTGGTGAGTCACCCTTGGGCTAGGACGGGTGGGTCTACGTAACCAGGGAAACAGCCTTCAAAAACCTGCCACCCCCAGCTCAGTGTTAAAATAACCTGAAGAGGCTCCCGTAGGAGCAGACTGGCGTGCAGGTAGCATTTACCTTTCCAGTTCTGGCTCAGACGCTAGATTTTGGCTTTAACCCCGGGGCTCCTCCCTTGACTAAGATGTGGTCCCAAGACTGAACCTTTCTCCATCCCCCCCCCCCCACCAACCCCACACAGGGTAGAGTCCCCCGGGGCAATGTTCTCAGGGCTCATGTGACCATTTCCCTCCTCTGCTGTCTCCTCCAGCCAGTTCTCCGAGGGCCCTGGGAGGTACCCTCACCAGAGAGACTTCCATACAAATGTGCGGCTTCATGAATTGTCTTAAAATGAGCATGGTGTAACCACCACCCAGGTCGAGGATTCTCCAGACTAGGAAGTAGAGGCTCAGAAGAGTCGGGCAACTTGACCCCAAGGGCGCACCCCCCGGTAAGCAGCGGATGCATGGGGATTCATTTGTTCATGTGACACATACTGTTGAGGTCCTACTATTGGCCAAACACTGGGCCGGATCCCTGCTCTCAGGGAGTTCACATCCTAGAGGTGGAGAGAGATTGTGCAGCAGGTAATCACACAAGTGAACCAGGTGAGGGCAGGCTGTGGAAGCAGCCTGAAGGAGGGACACAGGGCAGAGAAGACCGCTTCGGACAGGCTGGTCAGTGTGGCCTCCCTGAGGAGGTGAGTTGGGAGCAGAGGCCTGAATGAGGAGGGGCTGCCCACACAAGGGGAACAGCCATCTTGGCAGAGAGAACCGCAAGCAAAAAGTCCCAATTGAGGGAACACGCCTGGGTGTTTGGGGAACAGAGAGAGGGCAACAACAATGAGGGACAAGTGGAATGAGGGTGAGATCAAGGCAGGCAGGGGCTAGTCACACAGGGTCCTATAGGCTGCAGGAAGATTGGATTTGATTCCAAGTGCCATGGGAGGTTCCTGGGGGGGGCTTTACCTACAGGAGGGGCACAATGTAATTTACAGTCCTGAAGGGGCACTCTGGGCGCTGTGTGGGGCAAGAGAGGAAACAGCCAGGCTAGTCTGATGTCCATGGCTTCAATTCAGGGGTGACAGCTGAGACTAGGATGGGGCAGCAGAGGTGTAGACAGGCCAAGGAAACAGAAACCCTGCGCCTCCCAGAGTTTGTTTTTTTAATTGAGGTATAGTTCACATCCCATAAAATTTACCATTTCCAAGTGTACAATTCAGTGATTTTTAGTATATGCACAAGGTTGTGCAACCATGACCACTATCTAATTCCAGAACCTTTTCATCATCCTCCAAAGAAACCCCGTACCCATGAGCAGTCACTCCCCACTTCCTCCTTCTCCTACTCCCTGCCATCACTAATTTCTAAGGATTGGCCAATTTGGGACATTCATAGAGATGAAATCATGCAATATATGGTCTTCCACATCTGGCTTCTTTCACGAGCATAACGCTTTCGGTTCATCCATGTTGTCCCATGAATCAGAACTTCATTTCTTTTTATTGCCAAATCATATACCATTGTATGGATATATCACCTTTTGCTTACCCCTTGGCCAGTTGATGGACATTGGCGTTGTTTCTACTCCTTGGCTATTATGAATAATATTGCTATAAACATTCCCACTCAAGTTTTTGTGTGGACGTACATTTTCAGTCCTCCTAAGTACATGTCTAGGAGCGGGATCGCTGGGTCATGTGGTGATTCTGTATTTAATTTTTTTCGGGAGCTGCGGGAGTATTTTCCAAAGAAGGTGTGCCAATTTGCACTTTCTCCAGCTGTGAATGAGAGTTGTGAGCTTCCACATCCTCACAAGCCAACCCTCGCTGGCCGTCTTTTTCATTCTGGCCATTCTAGAAGGGGTGAAGTGGGATCTCATTGCCATTTTCATTTGCATCTCTCTGATGACTAACGATTGGGCATCTTTCATGTGCGTGTTGGCCATTTGTGCGTCTTCTTTGGGGAAATGTCTATTCAAGTCTTTTGTCCACTTTTTAATAGGGCCCCATGACGGATAAGACCCTGCACCACCCAGGTCCTTGCTATTTCTCTAATTCCTTGTCTTACTCCTCTCCTCTCACTCCCTTGATTCCAGCCTTTCTGGCCTACTTACTGTTCTTGGAATCTGCCTCGGGACCTTTTCACATTCTGTTCTCTCTGCCCGGAATCCTCTTCCCCAGATATCTACATGTCTCGCTCCTTCACTTCATCTGGGTCTCTGCTCCAATGTCCCCTCTTCAAGGTCACTCTCCGTTGCCTTGCCCTGCTGTGTTATACATGAACCTGTCCGTATGTCGTCAGCTTCATCAGAGCAAAGACTCTGTCATGTTCTTGTGTTCCCACCACCCAGATAGCGCCTGGCACAAGGTAGGCACCCAGTACAAATTTGTTAAACGAGTAAGTGCAAGAATGGAGACCAAGCCTGAGATCAGACAGCTGTGAGATATCCCATCTTAAAATTTCTAAGCACGGTAGCCCTGTTCACAGTGAGGTCAGGAGAGGAGGGTGTGGCAAGGGGAAAAAAGACGATGCCTTGGGTTGGAACAGGGCGGAGTTGAGATGTCTTTAAGACATCTTGGAAAATCAGCAGGAGGGTGGGCTGGGCTGGAGGCGGGCACTTAGGAGTCATTGGCACAGTGATGGTGACAAATCATGGGAGCCTGCCAAGGGAGTGTGAGAGGGTGGGAAGAAATGGGGGCCTGTCCTGCGTGACTAAGGGTTCAGAGAACAGCGGGCCAAAGAATGCCAAGACAGGGCGTTGGGAGGGAGCGGGGATGGAGGGAGAGTCAAGTGTCACAGAGACACCGAGGAAGAGGAAACCTGAACAACAGTAGTGCTTTCAGACACGGCGAGAAAATGAGACCTGGAAATACATTTCTCAGATCAATTGTTGCCTTAGTCATCCTTAGGAAAATAAACTGGCATTTCAAAAATAACCACAAAGTTTCAAACTAAAAGCAGACAAGTTATTTTCAGTGCAGAAAGGACTGCTTTTGATCAAAGCAATGGAGTTTGGCATTTTTCCCGAAGGTCTCAGACTGGGCGCTCACCAGTTACGATGGATCCACCACAGGCCCCTGCAGGGATCTTCAAAAAAATGCAGAATTTGCTGTTAACGTTTAAAAATTGGGAGAGTTCATACAAAAACCCAATTTCAAGCTTCTTTGAAAAACTGGAGTATTTGGACACACTGGCCCCTCATTCCAATGAGGCATCGATTGGCAGCCTTCTTTATTTTATGTCTCGTTTAGGATGTTTTGGATAAACAAATAACTTGATTTAAAAAAAATTTCTTTTTTTTTTTTAATTTTTTTAAATGTTTATTTATTTTTGAGAAGAGAGAGACAGAGCATGAGGGGGGGAGGAGAGAGAAAGAGGGAGACACAGAATCCGAAGCGGGCTCCAGGCTCTGAGCTGTCAGCACAGAGCCCGACATGGGGCTCGAACTCACGAACTGTGAGATCATGACCTGAGCCGAAGTCGGACGCTTAACCGACTGAGCCACCCAGGCGCCCCCCAAAAATTTTTCTTTTAATGGGTATCGATTCTTGAGAGAGAGTGTGTGTGAGTAGGGGAAGGGCAGAGTGAGAGAGGGACACAGAATCTGAAACAGGATCCAGGCTCTGAGCTGTCAGCATAGAGCCCCATGCAGGACTCGAACCCACAAACGGTGAGATCATGACCTGAGCTGAGGTGGGACGCTTAACCGACTGAGCCACCCAGGCCACCCTGGATAAGCAAATAACTGAAAAAAAATTTTTTTATCATGAGAAATTTCAAACATAGTAAGAAGTAGAGATGAGAATCATGTAGGGGCTCCCCCTGTATTATCACCCAGCTTCGACAGTTAAGAACAGTCTGCTTTTCCTGTTTCTTCAGGCTTCATCCCCAACAGCTTCTTTTTCATGAGGGACGGCCTGAAATATTTTAAGTCAAACTCAAGACATCATATGATTTCCCCCATAAATACAATAAAACGATTTCCTAAGAGACAGACTTTTTTTTTTTTAATTTTTTTTTTTAACGTTTATTTATTTTTGAGACAGAGAGAGACAGAGCATGAACAGGGGAGGGGCAGAGAGAGAGGGAGACACAGAATCTGAAACAGGCTCCAGGCTCTGAGCTGTCAGCACAGAGCCTGACGCGGGGCTCGAACTCACGGACCGTGAGATCATGACCTGAGCGGAAGTCGGCCGCTTAACCGACTGAGCCACCCAGGCGCCCCGAGACAGACTTTTAAGAATCATAATCGCAATACTATTATCACACTCAACAAAATTAATGTTAATTCCTTAATATCATCTTACCGAAACTGTGTTTGATAAGACGCACGCATTACATTTGGTTGTTGTGTCTCTTAAATTTCTTCTCATCTGTAATAGTTCCTTCCCCCTCTCCTTTCCCCACCCCCTTCATTTGTTGAGGAAAGTGGGTCCTTTGTCCGGCAGAACTTCGTGTATTCTGGGTTTCACTGCTTGTTTCTTCCGGCTGTATAGACGTGCCTGCCTACCCCGCTTCGAAACTGATGTGAGGTCACATTCAGATTCATCCGCTTTCTTTTTTTTTTTTTTTTGCAAGTATTACTCAATGCTGCTGTTTCCTTCATATCGCTTTATATTAAGAGACTCACAGCGTCGGTCCACATTTTTCAGAATGATGAGCAGGTTCAGGTGATGTCAACAGATCTCACCACAATCAAGTTCACCCTCAGATCACCAATGACCATTGTCTAAATCATGCATTCTCAAAGGGGTTGATAAAGCCACCAAAGAGGCCAACATTAGTTTGAGAGGAGTTTAGAGAGGAAAAAGTCGTATTCTTTTAATGCATAAAGCAAAGGTATCTATGTATCTATATATCTATATATATCTATGTATGTATATATATACACTATATATATATATATACACACTATATATATACTATATATATATATATACATATATATGTACATATATATATACATATATATACGTATATATACATATATATACATACATATACATATATACATATACATACATACACATATATACATATATATACGTATATATATATATATATAGTATAAACGGATATGCAGTATATCTGTGGCATTAAAATTCCATGGTGTGGAAGGGGGCACCTGGGTGGCTCAGTCAGTTGAGCAACCGACTCTTGATTTCAACTCAGGTCATGATCTCCCGGTTCGTGAGATCAAGCCCTCTGTCAGGCTCTGTGCGGACAGCACAGAACCTGCTTGGGATTCTCTGTCTCCTTATCTCTCTCTGCCCCTCACCCCCTCTCAACCTCTCTCTCAAAATAAATAGACATTTAAAAAAATCCATGGAGGTTGTGATTAGGAAGAAAAAAGTGTCTAAAATGTCCCTAGGGGGATGATGATGAAAAGAAGTTTGGGAAACACTGGCATGGATGTATTCCTTCATTAGGGAAGGCAAACTGGTCATTTCCCAATGCTATCATTTTTTTGCCTGTGAGTCTTCTATAAAGAAGAACTTCTTATCAACAATTTGGCTTTTCTGCAATCCAATCTGTACAGGAAATGCAAAATAAATGCTTGTCCTTTGTTTATCAATTTTCAGCATAATGAGTTGGTGCCTAGCAACTTGCAAAGGAACCAAGGAGGTTTTTTTGTATCATTTTGAACTTACACATTTCATATGCTTTGCATGATTTTTCCATTCATTTTAGTGAGTTTTTTTCTCGATGCTCAAATTAATCTTGCTTTGACCAATGGAGTCCCTTCAAATAGGCTTCTGTGTCCCTTGCTGTGTTCCCAATAGTCTGTATTTCTTTTTTTTTGAATGTTTATTTATTTTTGAGAGAAAGAGAGAAAGAGAGAGAGAGAGAATCTAAAGCAGACTCTGGGCTCTGAGCTGTGAGCACAGAGTCCCATGCGGGGCTTGAACTCACGAACTACAAGATCATGACTCAAGCTGAAGTTGGACACTTAACCGACTGAGCCACCCAAGCGCCCAGCAATAGTCTGTCAGTTATGACAAGATGTCCCAGATTTATTTTGGACATTTCTTCCCCAGATCTTCAAATCCCTGTTTCTCTGAAGAGCACTGATTCCTTCTAGAGGGGTAGGGGAATGGTGTGCAGACAGCACAGTGTGAGTGCTAAGAGTGCTTCTAGTTATACTGGGCGGAAATAGGAAATAAATACTTTTAGAAAGAGAAAAAAAATAAGTTCATACAGCTGTTTCCAATTCAAATGAAAAATTACCGTTTGTACCGAACAGTTCTGATATACGTACCTTCATTTTTGAAATTATGCTAATTATCTTGGTTTCTGATGGAATTAATATAATTATTTATTTGCTTTATTCTCCATATTCTACATATCCTACATTCTATATATACGTATATAAGATATAAATATGTGTGTTTATATATATAAATTTACATCACATATAGGCTTAACAGAACACTTTTACTAAACATAACTAAACCTAACACTTTTACATTTTTTTACTAAATATTTGACTACCAATTGCAGTTTAAAATATCTTCTTATGTTTTTTCCTTACTTTTAATTTTTTGTAATGTTTTATTTTATTTTTGAGAGAGAGAGAGAGAGAGAACAGGCAAGTGAGTGAACAGGGGAGAGGCAGAGAGAGAGGGAGAGAATCTGAAGCAGGCTCTAGCCTCTGAGCTGTCAGCACAGAACCCGACGTGGGGCTCGAACCCACAGATGGCGAGATCACGACCTAAGCTGAAGTTGGACACTTAACCAACTGAGGCACCCAGGCGCCCCTAGTTACTTTTAAAAAGTAACTTGAAATAATTCTTCTGTGAATGGTTCTGCCACTCTCTTCCTATGCAGCGAGGTTTTGTTTTTTTCTTTTTGCTTTGCTTTTTAAAAATTATCTAAAACAGCTACATCGTTACAAAATAAAACTATAAAACGTGGTATATTCTGAGAGACCTACCATCAGTCCCTGTCTATTTCTTTTGGTAGGATATCCCCCCTTATCCGCAGGGAACAGGTTTCAAGACCCTGGTGGATGTCTAAAATCACAGAACTGAACACCATATACTGTTTTTTCTATACATACGTACCTCTGATAAAGTTTAATTTATAAATTAGGCACAGTGAGAGATCAACAACAGTAACTACTAGTAGAATGAAGACTTATAACAACATCCTGTAGTAAAAGTTATGTGAATGTGGGCTCTCTCTCTCTCAACATACCTTATTACCCTGTGCTCACCCTTCCTGTGAGAATATGTTATAAAATGCTTATGTGATAAAGTGAGGCGAATGACCCAGGTGTTGTGACGGAGCGTTCATTTACTATTGATCATCTGACCATAAATCAGAAGAAAGATCGTCAGCACCTCTGGATCGTGGTCGACCACAAGTAACCTAAAACCACAGAAGGCAAAACTGCAGGAAGTTGTTGGGGGGGGGGATGCTATTGTATGTACGAAGTTTTGTATTTTCATTCTAATGGTTACCTTTAGATTAAAAGCTTTGTGTGATATCCATAGCCCTTTTTTTTTTTAATTTTTTTAATGTTTATTTATTTTTGAGACAGAGAGAGACAGAGCATGAATGGGAGAGGGTCAGAGAGAGAGGGAGACACAGAATCGGAAGCAGGCTCCAGGCTCTGAGCCATCAGCCCAGAGCCCGACGCGGGGCTCGAACTCACAGACCGTGAGATCGTGACCTGAGCTGAAGTCGGATGCTTAACCAACTGAGCCACCCAGGCACCCCCCGTAGCCCTTTCTTTATCAGTGTGTGTGTATTGGTTTCCTACCAGGACAAATACTGAAATTAATGAGGACCTTTTTTCATCCTTCAGCATCTATTTTAAAGGAACAGCGGATATATTTTAAAGTAACATCGGTTTACTTCCAATGAATACCAATGAGGCCATCAATGAGATTATTCTACTTTTCATACACTCCCTTCTCTCCCCATGTTTTGAAAATTGTATCATATCTAGTTGTCAGAACATGTGACAATTAGATACTAGCCTGTCACTCCTGGCCCCAACACTTAGTGTTTCTTTTATTGTTAAACACGCCCAGTGCTCCCCACCAGCCCTTGTGCTCAATCTTCTTCCTTTGTTTTCTGATTGTCTGAAGTTTATTCTTTAGTAGATTTCTCGGGAAAGGTTTATGGGAACAATATTCTCTGCGTTCTTCGAAGTTCATGGCATTTTGTGCTATGCCTTTTTTTATTCGATCTACTTGACTGGATATGAAACCCTTGACTCTCATTTTCTTTCTTTGAACTTCTTAAATATGTCACTCTTTAGAATTCTGATGTTTCTGATGGCAAACTCGATATTAAACTGATTTTCCTTCCCGCTCTAAGAATTTGTGGATTTTGTCCAGATATCAAGTGTAATGCTTCTTCTACAGTCCAAAAATTTTACTGAAATATATCTTGGTGTTGGCCATTTGGGATTGTTTTTCTTGGGTTGGATAATTCAAGCGATTGCTTTTTCCAGAAAAGTTTCTCAGATTATACTTTTTGCTATTTACTTTCTTGTGGTCGCAAGTTCCCCCTTTGGGAACTATCACACGCATGTTGGGCATTTCACTCTTTTGTAACTATCACTCTCTGCCAGATCTTTTCTTAGGGACCTCTTCATTTCTGTTCTACATCTTTTTTTTTTTTAAGTTTATTTATTTATTTTTGAGAGAGAGAGAGAGAGACAAAGAGAGAGGGAGAGAGAGAATCACAAACAGGTTCCATGCTGTCAGTGCAGAGCCTGATGTGGGGCTCGAACTCACCAACCATGAGATCATGACCTGAGCCAAAATCAAGAGTCAGATGCTTAACCCACTGAGCCACCCACGTGCCCCTCTGCTCCATTTCTTTTCCCCCTTCCCCCCGCACCCCCCCCCCCGCCCCCGTCATTCTCTCACTGTGATTTTCTATGGCATCTATCTATTTTATCTCTAATTCATTCCTGACCTTTTCTAATTCTGTTTTAGGTTTTTCTTTCTTGATTGCCATCCATAATCTTTTTATCTTTTTCTTCTCCTAGGTCAGTTTGGAATATTAGGTTATAGTTTTCCTCTGCTTGGAGCTATATGTTTCTAATGGGTTTTTATTTTTATAGATGTATTACTCTGATAAGTATCCTGTTTTTGGAACACTCTTTCATCACAATCTTCTTTCTGTTTATTTATATTTAAGTGAGATGGGTCTCCCCATACTTTTTGGAGGAAGTTCCTGTTGCTAAGAGATAATTTTCAGAAACAGATAAAATCGCACGTCTCATCCAGATGCAAATATGGACACATGTTAAAAATTGCATTCTGTTAATCCACAGGGGAACCGGGCAGATGTTGTGACTAGTTCAAAGACAGGGCCAGAAATGTACCAATGTATGTGGAGCAAAAGTGTGTCCAAATGAATTGTTAATGAAGGCAAACTTTGTGTGTGCACAGAAGGGGTGACACGGGACAGAACCTACCTGTGTGTCAGTTACACACTATTTACGGGGCTGTAAAAGAGCCCCCACGAATCAGAATCTAATAAGGCTTAGGGTGAGCTGTAGACGATGCAGTTTTCCAGGGAAGAACCAGACGTCGTCGTCCCTGTGCAGAAGGTGGGGGTGGGTGGGCCAGCTCCCCCGCGACTCCCGCCCAGCACAGAGGACTTGCCCACGCTGTGCTAAGAGACCTGACCCACCTGTAGCCGGGCTTGCACCCACACTAGGCCACGTCTGCAAAGGGGACCCCAGGCCCCGCGCTGAGTCTCCACTCAAGAAAACACAGGGTGGCCGAACTACAAAATGTACATTGTCCCAACCCACGCTGCCAAACCGGTGAGTAATTCTCTACTTACCTTCCTCCTGTAATTTCCCATTTCCTCCTGGCCCCTTTTAACTCCCCCTCCCGTCTCCCTTTAAGAACCTCAGTCGCCTTTGTTCCGAGTCGGAGTTGGGCTCAGTTTATACCCGAGCCTACGTGCCCCGCGGCCCTGGTCTGAATAAAATCTGTCCTGGCAACTCCGACCCGTGTCCAGGGCTGTTCCAGGGCTCTGGTCTGTTGTTCCCACAACAGTTTCTCAGTGCAGCCAGCTGGCTGTACTCACAGAGCTGTCTCTTCAGGTCCCCTCCCCCAGAAGCGTCTACACCTTTTTCCACCTTTGCCCACAGACTTCCTGTGCAGGAGGTCCTTCTGCGTACTGTTCTCAGCGTTTTTCCCCTTCTGAGGGCATTTCCCCTGCATTTTGGAGAGCCCCGAGGGCCCGGGCCGTCCCAGCCCCCAGACCCCCTCCAGCCCCTTGTACTTAACCTGCAAGTCGCAGCCTGTATGGGCCCCTGCCGGTCCTGCATTCACGTTTAGTCCCCAGTCCTCCGGACCACCTTCGCCAGGTGACTAACTTTCAGCAGTCTGTGCAGGCCGAGCTCTTAGGACTTCTGGAAGCCCTCGCCTTCCCCTCCACCTGCTCTCACACAGCTGCAACCCCGACGTCTCTGCCCCCATCAGCGGCTTTGCTCCAGCCTCCCGCATTCTGGGATACTTGGTCACCAGGCTGTGTTAAATATGTCATCTGTGGATTCTTTTCTTTTGCTCCCCTACTTTTTCTGTGCATGGTTTTAAGAGGAGTTGGGGATGCTAAGAAATGACACTGTCACTGTCTCCACGGGCTTTGGCTGCACCTTTTAGACAGGACATGTACTGCCCACAGAGCCAGGCAGGGTCCCCACCAGGCGGCTTCTCTTCCTTACTCATGACATATCACCTCTGGCCCCAGAAGTCTATTTCCACACAGCCTGTATTTGTTCTGGCTCTATTTCTAATACTCAGCCTCTGTCTCAGTGTGTTGCCTCAGAACCTTTCCGCTTAAATTTTTCTTTGTTTTTTTAATATTTTAGATTTTTTTCTTTATAATACCTAAGAAATCTTTCCTCTCTCTGTGTCTTGTCTTGTCTTTCTTTCTTTCTTTCCTTCTTTCTTTCTTTCTTTCTTTCTTTTCTTTCCTTCTTTCTTTCTTTTCTTTCCTTCTTCTTTCTTTCTTTTCTTTCTTCCTTCTTTCTTTCTTCTTTCTTTCTTTCTTTCTTTCTTTCTTTCTTTCTTTTCCTTCCTTCTTCTTTCTTTTTCTTTCTTTCTTTCTTTCTTTCTTTCTTTCTTTCTTTCTTTCTTTTCTTTCCTTCTTTCTTTTTCTTTCTTTCTTTTCTTTCTTCCTTCTTTCTTCTTTCTTTCTTTCTTTTTCTTTCTTTTTTCTTTCTTTCTCATATCTCATTTTGTCTTTTTCTATACTATTTGCTTTGCTTTGTATTAAAAAAGGTGAGATTCAATCTCTCCCTCAGGCACTTTCCAGGTACCTTCTTGAATACGCTAAACCTCAGTTTCCTCATCCGTGAAGTGGAAATGATATAAACACATCAAAGACTTTGAGAAGACTAAGCCTATGGTAGGTCCTCATCAGTGCCCAGCAGCCTCTCTGACTGGACTGAGCACTGACAGTCAAGGACATTTCCAAGTGTCCTGTCGCATTTATCAAACAACTTTATGGGTTTTTTTTTTAATTTTTTAATGTTTTTTAATTTATTTTTGAGACAGAGAGAGACAGAGCATGAGTGGGGGAGGGGCAGAGAGAGAAGGAGACACAGAATCTGAAGCAGGACCCAGCCTCCGCAAGGTCAGCACAGAGCCCGATGCGGGGCTCGAACTCACAAACCATGAGATCATGACCTGAGCTGATGTCAGCCGCTTAACCGACTGAGCCACCCAGGTGCCCCTTGTTTTGTTTTTAAAAACAGATGTGTATTCAGAGTGTTTTAAAATTCCTCTTTGAAGAAAGATCCCCTGTTGGGAAGAAAAAGAAGAAGAAAGGAAAAGGAATCCAGGAATCCAGATGGTTTTTCTTCTGCCTCCCCGGCCCGTCAGTCACTGCTTTTTCCCTGGGTCAGGGCTCCTCAGAGGAAAAGAAAAAGAAAAAGGCTTTCTGCCCACGATTCACATTAACCCCTCTTATGACCGTATTTTTTCCTTCTGAATTGATATCTCCCTGTGCCACATTTTTTAGTCTTTTAAAAAACTGCCAGAAATGATTAGACAGGAGAACAAAAGGATTGGGGACTCTGAAAGGTAAAGACTCCACACGTTTGAATTCAATCACCTCTTTTATTATGCAAATATGGCCCCCTTTGATTCTGCCTTCCGTGTGTGGTTCAGTGGAGACTCCCAGGATAAATGGGGCACAGATGCAGAAATGAAGGTTCCACATTTCGCAAGCCCCCTTTCCTTAGAAATCGCCTCCCCACAGCCCCCAACTGTTTCCTTAAAATGTGGTCCATATTCCTGGGGAGTGGGGTGGGGGTTATAAATTTTGAACTATTGTCCCTGGCTAAGAACAAAACCCAAACTCCCATTTGCTGGTGGCCTAGAGCTGCTGCCTCCGCCGTCCAGGTGCAGATCTGGGTGGTGTTTCCTGCCTGGGACAGGACATCATGGCTTTTACACTTCTGCTGAGCGCTTCCTGTTTGCCAGGCAGGGCGCCAAGTACTTTCCGTCTGCCCGTTGTCTCCGTTCACCCCCCACCGCTGCCTGAGGTGAGAGCTCGCTCCGATGATCTCATGTCGCGGATGAAGAACCCAGGACTTACTCAGGTGGAGTCACTCTGGGATGGAAGCCCAGAAGCAGGTTCAAAGATCTGGCACTGCGACACAAGGTGCACAGGGACCGGGTGCCCAAGCCTGGGGTTCTGTGTCATTCTGGACACTGAGTTTGTAGAAACACAGCCAAACGAGAAAACTGGCACCATGTGCTCAGAAGGAGCGAATGAATGAGTGAATAAGTGAGCGAATGAATGGAGACCGATCTAAGAACACTGCAGGACGGAACTGCAGAAAGGACAGGGACCGTGGAGCCCGGCCTTTGGGTTTCAGTCCCAGCCATGCCGGTGGTTTGCAGGGTGGTTTTGTGCAATTATCTACCTGTCTGGGTCTCATTTTGCTCATCCGTCAAATGGTGCCAGAAGCAGCTTTATCTCAAGGCTGTGGGGAGGATAAAAAATGTTAAATCCACAGGGAAGCTCCTTGTTAACAGCATCCTATAGAGGGAGACCTATAATTTATTGTCAAAACCAGATGTTACGTGTTGATTTGTTATGATTCCAGATCCACTTGTTCATGGCTTAAGTGGAGTTGTTTTGTTCGGGGGGTGAATTTGTTTACCCTGGGGAAGCGGCGTCATCAAAACGGTTGTGCCACTGAGCGTTTATCCGTAGGAACATACGGGGTTGACATTAGGACTAACGGACAGTGAAACCTTAAGTACCGGGAATCTGTGAGGACGTACTGAGAGCCATCAAGTCCGGGCAAAGCTACTCTTTGCTGATCTAAATAGCTCTTCGAAGACCTTGGGACATCAGTTCCTGCCATGGCAAGGCCACTCTTTGCCAGTGGTGGTGAAAACCATACAGTGGCCCCCGTGAAGGAGATCATCTTGCTTGCCAACACTGGGGTCTTTGTTCCACTAAAGCCTTGTGCCCCAGCAACAGCCGGCTTTCAATTCACGCTGGCAGCTGGACGTCAGCTGTTGGTTGGCTAAGACAGCTCTTCCAAGAACTACGTCTTAGAAAGCTATACCTTGACCACACCTGGGCTTTCTTTCTTTCATCTCCCCTTTGCCTGGGAAAATGGTGTAATTAACCTATCAGGGGAATATGGTATTTCTCCATTGGTTTATTAAGAGACATTATCCCTCATGCTATTGATTGTGAAATAGTATCATACATTATAATTCCCACAGTGAACCCATGTTAAGTAAATTATTGGCAAAGACGCTCTCAGTCTCTGAGCATGATTTGGACAAAATACCAGGGAGACTGGGACCGGGAGGGGGTGTTATGCAAAATGACACCTCGTCAACCCAAATGAGGGGTCACCCTCCTTCCCAGTGTGCAAACTGTGACTTCGGCTTCCTCAAGAACAGAAGAGCAATGCTTCAGGAGAAGGAGCCTGGAAGTGTTTCATCAGGTCACTAACTTAGCCTTCTTGGCACCTGACTTTGAGTACCCGGCTCTGTCTCATCCGCTCACCGGTCTCAGGGGGCACTTCATAAAATCATACTGTTTTAGGTGTGTGTGTGTGTGTGTGTGTGTGTGTGTGTGTGTGTGTGTTTTGCATGCTGTTTCAGTGCAATTGAGCAGAGATCGAGATGATGGACGCCAGGAGTCTTATTGTGTGTTGGAGTCCCATTTCTGCCTCTTACAGGCTGTGTGATCTTGGGTACGATACGTAACCTCTCTATGCCTCAGTTTTGTTCCCTGCAAAATGGGGATGTTAATCCCCACGCTTATGAGTTGTGTGAGGATTGGGTGCTGAGCACAGCCCCCTAGCACCCAGAAGCCCTTGATAACTGGCAGTTCCCCTCCTTCCCTTTGCGTGAACCAGGGGGCCGGTGTGAGTGCTGGAAATTGACAGTGAAATTGGATTGCGTGGCTGTGTGAGAATATGTGACCAGGACAGAAGCAACGGGCACTCTGCTCCACATGCCCATGGCCCCCCCAGGGGGAGCCCACTCAGAACAATACCTTGCACTGGCCTTTCTGCCTTCACTTTCCCCAGTCTCCACTGTACCTCCTGGCCTCACCTATAAATAAACCACCACCCTAAGACTTGTTCTTTAAAGAACCCAAAGCGAGAAGGTAGCTGGTACCTGTTATAGTCTGCATGCTTATGGGCCCTCCAAATTCATACGTTGAAATCCTAACTCCCAAGGTGATGGTACTAGGAGGCGGGGCCTTTGGGAAGTGATTCTGTCCTAAGAGTGCAGCCCTCATGATCGGGATAATGTCCCTCATGAAGGAGACTTCAGAGAGAGTCCCTTGCCCCTTCCACTGTGTGTGGATACGATGTGAGGATGGCTACGAAGGACAAAGCACGCTCTCTCTAGACACCAAAGCTACCCGCACCTTGATCTTGGGGTCCAGAACAATGAGAAATAAATTTCTATTGTTTATAAGCCACCCAGTCGACAATATTGTTATAACGGCTCCAACAGACTGAGACAATAGCTAACATACACTAAGTGCTGGCTGTGTGCCCAGCGCTGTGCTGAGCACTTTGCAGGCACCCTTTTGTGCAATCCTTGTAAAAATGTTACGAGATAAGTATTATTATTACGCCCCTTTTACAGATGAGAAAACTGAGGCGCAAAGAGGTGAGTGATTTCCCCAGGTTCTTACGGTGACTTAGTAATTTTCCAAGACAACGTACCTGGGCCAGAAGCCAGGTTTGCACTGGTTGATTTAGAGGGGCGGAAAAAATGTTTCCCTCTTCCCTTCTAGGTTCTTTGGCTGATCTAATAATTAAATTGACATAAGACAGATTAACGGGAGAAAAGCAAATTTAATGTGTACATACAGGAGCCCCATAAAAATGTGAGACCCAGAGGCAATCAGGCAACGGAGGCTTATATACCTTGTGCGTGTGTGTGTGTGTGTGTGTGTGTGTGTGTGACAGGGTGGGAGGATTTGCTGGCAGCAGAGGAAGGACAAGGAGGTCGACAGAAGTGGTACAAGGTACCAAGGGCAGCAGAGAGGGCATTCCTGCGGCTCAGGCCTCCCCACCCATCTGGGGGTGCTTCTGCCACAGCTGTTTGTCCAAGGTGGCACCCAGGCCAAAAGACATGCCGCGGTGGCGACACTCAGAGCAGGAGCTGCCCAGCCCCAGACTGTGCATGCGGTGGTGGTATAGAGCTCACTGCTCCGGGCGCAGGCGTAGGATCAGAGCTCGCGTGTGCGAGCACCAGCACACTGTCAGGTTGCTGCTGTTGGTAAAATGCTTCCCATACAACTCACAGACGCCCCCAGGCCTGCAGCTCTTGCCCCCTGGCTCTGGCATCTTCTTGGGGGGGACATCTGGCTCTTTGCAGGTTCATTTCTCTGTTCCACGGTGGTAGTTCCCCAGTTGGTCCCCCTGGGGCCTACCTGAGCCCCACCATCAGGAGGAGCCCCAGGTTCCTGGACCCCCGCTGTGATCGAGGCTCCAGTGCCTCCCCCCACCCCCACCTGCTGCATGGGAGTGTGCTGGCTTCAGAGGGGCAGTGGCAGAGGCCTGTTCCAAGGTGGCCCTGCAGGGCTCTGAGTCTGCAGCTGCCCGTGGGTCTTGGGCAGTTGAGCTTGGTGCTTCTTGGTACAAATATGGGGACATCGATCACAGGTGTAGGGCCACTCGTAGGGCCTGTATGCAATCACATGTGCACTTGAAGGAGCTGAGCGTCTTTGCATAGACGGGGCAGGTGGGGTTCTGCTCACTCGGGGGCCTGTGACCTCAGCTTCTGACTTCACCTTTGCCGAGACAGTGGCGGCCACCTCTGCCAGGCCCGGCAGCCGGGCCTCAGGGGCCTCAGGTCCTGTCTGGTGGAAGAACAATCCTTGGTCCCACAGGGCACGTGCAACAGCTTCCAGGCCCCTGTGAACTGTCTCTGGCAGCTGAGGCAGCTCAAGGCTTTGGGGTTTTTGCATTCTAAGTCCTGGCAGGGGTCGGACGTCTACGAAGCTGACAGTCCGGCTTCTTGTGTTCCGTGAAAGCAGTGATGGTCTCCAAAGGAAAGGCCAACAGGCGGCGGCTGAGGTCAACAGATCTAGGTGTTTGTCAGTCCAGGGCTGGTGGTGGCGAGGGCGGTGGATCAGTGGCATCGACAGCACCCGCTCATTCTGCGCGCTGAGGTCACCTATGCACCCAATGGAGTGGCAGGGTTCGCTCCGGGACCGTCCTGGTGCAGGCACTTCCTTTGGGCAGAAGCCTCCAGCCCTGGCGCCTGTAGGGGAGGCGCATCTGGCCTGGGCTTCACTGGATGACAAGGCCCGGCCTTTGCATCTCAACGTCTGTGCTGGAGGCTGGCGGCTGGGGCCCGGTCTTCTTGGCAGGGCGTGCAACTGGCCTTGTGGCGGGAGGGACATAGGGAGAGGGCCAGGCGGGCTGGCCGCTGGAGGTGTCCTGGGCCAGGTGCCCTCAGACCGAGGGGTTCAGGTGAGTTAGCAGCTTGGGGCTTCCAAGGGGAGAAGAACAACTCACAGGGAGATAAGCGCAGATGTATGGTAATCAAACGTTTGCCCTGCCATACAGATAAGTCTTTCAGATAAAAAGGTTTCTTTGGCAATAACTCTCCTTCTGACACAGGACCTTTATCTAAATTCTTTCAGGCACTAGGGAGAGGTAAAAGTTTCCCTGAGTCGGGTGGGTCCTGATTGCCTTCGGCTCAAAATAATCCCTGTGTCAAAGTGGCACATTTCAGGGTGGCCTGCTCTGCTCCCTTTCGATTCTGTTCCGCTATGTCTGTTTCATTCGTTTGATGTGAGCAATCCCTGCAGGGAGTTTGAAGGATTCCTCCTTGCGGGCGGTAGCGGGCGGATATCTAGGAGGATATCTAGGCGACACAGATGTATGGGTCAGGCATTACGGATGGAATGAGGATTCCGACCAGTAGAAGAGTTTAGCGGAGACTTAGCGGGAGGCTGTCAATGTGTTCTGATGGTACTACTCGAGGGGTACAGGAGTTGGTTCCCCACCAGAGGCGTTCTCAGTCCTCTTGACTCATGGTGAGGGGCTGGTCCTCCCTGGGGCAGGGAACTCTGTGCTTCTGTGGTGAGGCAGGCGCCGTGCGGGGAACCCCCCCCCCCCCATGTCATTCACTGGGTGCATTTCTGGTGCGAGGGGTCAACAGACCTCGGCCTTCCTCGAACCTGCAGCCTCCAACCAGCTCAGGTCTTTTGGCTTGTGAGGCCCTGCCGAAGCTGGGGAAGCTGAGCCTTGCTCATGCTCCACACGCACGGGGTGCCTTCCTTCTGACTCAAGTCAGACTCAAGTCTCCGTGGGGGCCATTCTGACACAGGCACGCTGAGGAGAAGCCTTTAATTTTAGCTCCTGCTGATGAATGTCTGACCCGAGTCCCAGGAAACTTCATTCCAAAATTAGATTCCAAGAACTGAAGTGTGGTGTTTTCAGTTTGGAGGAAATGAAAGTCTAGAAAACCTGAGGCTGGGAGGCCATAGAAATGAAACTGCCCAGTCGCGGCCCAGGGACCTGCCCTCCAGAGGCGCAGACTCAAACACCCGGCCTGGCTTCGTACTGGCTGAAGGCCTCCGGGCCAGCTGTATAATCTCTCTGCTCCTCAGTTTCCTCACCCAGAGAATGGGGATCATATCAGCCCCTGCTTCATACATTGCCGTGGGTACTAAACGGCAACGCGCACAGATCACTTAGCACGGTGCCTGGGGCATAATAAATGCTCAATAATCATAGCAGAGCAGAGGGCTCAGGGGGCATAAGGCCCATGAAAGATGAGGGCAAGGGGACGACTCAGGGAGACCCTCAGACGGTGGTACAGCTCTGACATTTGGCCAGGGCAGCATGCAGTTGTAGAGCAAAGATTGTTCTTAGAAGACTCGCACTGGACAGAAATGGCCGGGCCCAAGTGCCCCTGCCACGCCCAGCCACTGGCGGGTACTTCCCAGAAAGAGCGTGGCCTCAGCTAGAGCTGGTCCTGAGCGCTGTCTCCCAGCAAGAGGCTGGCGGCCAGACGCACGTCTTGGAACTAAAAGGCAACTTTCCTGAAGGAAAATGGGAGCATCTCTCTTGCTGCCACTGGCAATCTCCTCATAAACACAACCGGCTCCTCACTGAGCTCTGGTGTGCAGGCTCCTGAGAAAGACTGTCATTCTTCGGGCCTCTCTCCAGCTTTTGGAAACCACTCCCCCTTCCATGGGGACTGACTTCTCCTCAGGACCCACCTTCCTTCCCCACCGCAGTGGCTTTCCTCAAGTCCTATCCTGTTTAGCACCAAGGCTCGGAGAGCCTGGGGACTAGGGGACAGCCAGGGGTGGTCTTGGGGCTCCAGCTCCCCTAGTGCAGGCCCAAGTGTGGGTGTCATCCACATCTGCTGCCTTTTTTTTTTAATTTTTTTTTTTAATGTTTATTTATTTTTGAGACAGAGAGAGACAGAGCATGAACAGGGGAGGGTCAGAGGGAGAGGGAGACACAGAATCCGAAGCAGGCTCCAGGCTCCGAGATGTCAGCACAGAGCCCGACGCAGGGCTCGAACTCACGGACCGTGAGATCATGACCTGAGCCGAAGTCAGACGCTTAACCGACTGAG
Organism: Panthera onca; assembly: GCF_046562875.1. NCBI lineage: Eukaryota > Metazoa > Chordata > Mammalia > Carnivora > Felidae > Panthera > Panthera onca. The sequence goes on along the minus strand of NC_138339.1, from coordinate 64,812,715 downwards.
CCAGCCAGGCTCCCCCACATCTGCTCCCTTTGACATCTCCCCACCTATGGGTGGACACACCCATCTATGATCTCGCGGGTCCAGCAGCTAAGTGGGGATCCAGCTTTGTCTCCTCTGCCACTGCTCCCATCGAGGGGCAGGGGCCAAGCCTCCTCCCCAGCTGACGCTACTCTTGGCCAGGTGACCTGCTTTGATCAATGGGATACCAGTAAACACTGGGTAAACAGAGGCTTCGTAAGTGCTTGGGGGACTGGGACCTTTTCCTCTTGGAGCGCCGTCCTGAGGCCCATGCAAGGAAGCCGGTCTAGCCTATTGGAAGATGAGAGGCCGTAAGGGGGGCACCAAGGTGTTCCAGCCATCAGCCAGCCTAAACTACCAGGCAGGGGTCATCTTAGACCTTCCGGCAACCAACGCAGCTACATGAGGGAGGCCAGGTGAACCAGCCGAAGATCACCCAGCCAACCCACAGAATCAGGCAAAGTAACAAACCCTCACTGTTTTAAGACACCGCTTGGAATGTTTATTTTTTTTATTTTTATTTTTTTTTTTAATTTTTTTTTTCAACGTTTTTTATTTATTTTTGGGACAGAGAGAGACAGAGCATGAACGGGGGAGGGGCAGAGAGAGAGGGAGACACAGAATCGGAAACAGGCTCCAGGCTCTGAGCCATCAGCCCAGAGCCTGACGCGGGGCTCGAACTCATGGACCGCGAGATCGTGACCTGGCTGAAGTCGGACGCTTAACCGACTGCGCCACCCAGGCGCCCCCGCTTGGAATGTTTATTACGTAGCAATAGATAGCTGATACACAGGTACCCATATAAACACCGCCCGAGGAGAGAAGCGAATTCTCTGAAACCTTACAAGTCCCCAGGAAGGAGACACGTGGTCCCTAGCCGCCTAATTTGTAGAGGTTGCCCCTCACACCTAGGGTCACGCGAGGGATCAGAGGGGGCAGAATTTGCTCCCAGACTGTGCCTTCCGCATTTGGGAATGGGACACGGGCCCATCCCTGAGTCACATAGATAATGTCTGCTCTCTTAGACAGCAAAGACTCAGAGGAGCCCTGAAATTGTCACACATCAGGGCTTGCTGGAGGATCATGCCCCTCTCTAGTTTCTGTGGCAGGGGAGCCGAGGGGGGAGACTTCTTTTGAATGCATGAGGGGCTTATGCTTTCAAAGTCAGCCAAGGTGTGTGTGAGGGTGTGCTTGACTTGTTAATTAATCAGTGCATTCAGCAGCCACTTATTGAGGTTCAACTATATGCCATCCACTCTGAAAATTTTCTCAGAAGGAAAAGACACCTACTTTGACCCCAATATAAACCAAAAAGCACAGACTAAAACGTTTCAGCTGAGACGTGTTTGAAAATTAAAGTTATTTTATTTTTTCTACTTATGAAAGTAATGTTTACTCGTTGCAAAACATTTAGAAAAAAAGCATATAACAGAAATAAATATCACTTGTGAGTCTCTGTCACAGGTAACATTTTGGTATTCTTGGTTTCACCTGGATTTTAAGAGGGGCCATTTTGGTTGGGCTCTGAAGGATGAGTAGGAGTTTTCTGGGCCTATCAAAGATGGAAAGGCCATTCCAGAGATAATGGCATGTCCATGTGGAAGTACATGGACGTGGTTTGTGAAAGCTGATGGGAAAGGGACAGGAAGGCCAGAGGGAAAATGCCGACTTGGACAGGCTGGCAGGGCCTCAACAGTCAGATCCAGGAACCAGAACTTTGTCAAAGGGCTTCAGGAGAGGGTGAGCCTGTTCAGACAGTGTGAAGGATGAACTGGAAGGGGGAACCCCGGCAGCAGGTGCCCATGAAGGCTCTGGTCCAAGTGGAAGAGACGATGGTCTGAAACAGGGTTGTAGTGACGGGGACTGCAGAAGATTCGCAACCTCAAGGAGTAAGAAACAAACCCAAAGACAGGTACCTTTTGATTGTTTCTTTGCACAAAGACCATTACTTCCTCTGTTGGGGAAGATGTGAAGAAAGGGGTCCTGTTGCTACAGTGGAAATTGGCATCACCTTTTTGGAGGACGGTCTGTTTACTGGCCATGTGATTTGGGGCAAGGGAGCCAACCTCTGTAGGCCTCAAGGTCACTGCCTGAGAAATGAGGACAATAAGAGGATCTGTCTTATGGACTTGATAAAAGCCTTCAATGAAATAGTGAGTAAAATGTGCTTATAATGCCTGGCACTTCAAAGTCAATGCTAAATGTAGTCAGTTTCTATCCTTATCGTCACCGCCATCACCATCAAAATTTGAAAAGGTCACAGCCTACGACCCAGCTAATCTCACTTCTAGGAACTTCTCTTAAAGAGACAACAGTGTTTGGGGAATAGAAAACTACATACAGGAATATTCACCACAGCATTTTTTTAAAATAGAAAAACCACGGAAATAATGGCACTGTCGATTGATTGGGGAAGGGTAAGTAAATTCTAGGAATTATTATTTCGAACTTCTGTAAAACTCCTAACAAGAATGAGGAAGATCTACCTTTGTCACCTGGAAAGATGTCTATAGTGGGGGCACCTGGCTGGCTCAGTCAGAAGACCAGGTGATTCTTTTTGGTCTTTGGGTTGTGAGTTTGAGCCCAATATTGGGTGTAGAGATTACTTAAAGAAAGAAAAAAAATTTTAAAAGTAAGAAAAATACCCACGGTATATTTTTAAGGGGAAAGAATGAGGTTGCATGTAATTTAATATGTATACTAAGATTTCTTTGATTTTTATTTTTAAGTTTTGAGAGAAGAGAGAGCACGACCAGAGGAGGGGCAGAGGGAGAGAGAGAGGATCCCAAGCAGTCTCCACACGCAGCACAAAGCCCGACCCAGGGCTCAATCCCATGACCCTGGGATCATGACCTGAGCCAACCAGGCGCCCTCTAAAATTTCATTTTTATAGACAAAGCCAAACCACACCCATTACAGCTGAGCGTGCATGTTTGCATCCGCACATTACGCGGTCTGGATAAACACAGACCATGTTATTCTGCAGCTTTCCCTCGGAGATGCAGTGTTGGGAGTTGGGACTGGGAAACGAGAAGAGGGAAGCTCTCACTTGATCCATTTCCGTGTTCTCTTAGTCTGTTCTTCTAAGCATGTATTATTTTTGCCGTGCAACTTAAAGAGCTCTTTAGGCCGGAGAGGTTGAGGCTCGACGGAAGGCAGGGGGAGGGGGAGGAGAGCAACGTGGAGCCAGGGCGGTTGCTGGGATGGGAATGAACAGAGAAGCAGGTGCGTGCCCAGAACTGAGCACCTGCAGGGCTCCAGAAGCTTCATTTTTTTTTTTTTTTTTTTTTCAAAAGGCGAGCTCCATTCCTACTAGAGTCTCTTCAGAGACGTGCTGTCCACAACCCACACGTTGCCGTCTTGGGGCCATCTACTGTTTGCATGCAACGCTCTTCCGGGGTCCTTTGCGCAGGCTGCTCCGAACCGAGTCTTAGTGGTGGGGTTTGGGGTCAGAGGCTGGCTCCGTCCCCTCCTTCGGGTGGCAGGCAGGCTGAGGGGAGGGCAGGCCCGGGCAGGACATGAGGGGCACCTGCTGTACTGGCTCAGTTCTGCCTCTGCCACGTATTAGCTGGCAGCTGTTGGGCCGGGGCCTGAAATGTCACACTTGCATCTGTAAAGTGGTTATTTCACAGCGTGTCCTGAGATTCAGTGAGGTGGTGAAAAGGCAAAATAATTGCGCGGTGAACGTTAGCCATCTCTGTACATGGGGGCTCACTGGTATTTGGGTGGATTTAAAGGATAACACACGTCCGTCCGCAGCGTTAGCTCAGCGGAGGACATTCATACACTGCGGTGCCTTAAAAGCCCCACTGAGCACCCCCAAAGTCATTAAATTATTTGCAAGTAATGGGGTGCCTGGGTGACTCAGTTAAGCATCTGACCTCGGCTCAGGTCATGATCTCACGATTTGTGAGTTAGAGTCCCGCATCGGGCTCTGCACTGACAGTGTGGAGCCTGCTTGGGATTCTCTCTCTCTCTCTCTCTCTCTGCCTCTCCTCAACTATCTCTCTCTCAAAATAAGTAAACTTAAAAAAAATATTTGAAAGTACCCTCGATCTCCAGAACAGTGGTTCTCAACCCTGGCATGACCTGGGGAGCCTAAAATGCCAGTCCCCAGGCCACCCCAGATACTGATGCAATTGGTTTGGATAACACCTGAGGCATGGGAACTGGGGAATGTTCCTCAGGTGGTTTTGGAAACCGGGCGTGAGAAACTCTACTCAGATGGGGCGCCCTCTTAATACCCAGCTGACTTTTACGGATGCATCTCCCCATGGCTGCCTCTCTCTGTGCCCAAACCCTCTCTTTCCTACTCTCAACTCGCCGACTTAGAGCTGTGGTCCACGCTTCTCTGTCCTCTGCCTCTCCTTCCTCCCTCCACTTTATTTATTTATTAAAAAAAATTTTTTTTTAATGTTTATTTATTTTTGAGACAGAGAGAGACAGAGCCTGAACGGGGGAGGGTCAGAGAGAGAGGGAGACACAGAATCTGAAGCAGGCTCCAGGCTCTGAGCGGTCAGCACAGAGCCCGATGCGGGGCTCGAACTCACGGACCGTGAGATCATGACCTGAGCCGAAGTCGGACGCTAAACCGACTGAGCCACCCAGGCGCCCCCCTCCCTCCACTTTATATTGTCAGCCTCTGCCTGCAGCTTGGGATTCCTTCGTGTTTTTCCTCCACTGTCCAGATTTTGCCCTTGCAAAATGGGCACTCATTCTTCTGGCCAGAGGGAAACATCTGCTGTGTTCCTGTGCTTCCTGCATCTGTCCCCACCTGCACCCACCCCAGACAGCGCCAGCTGATGGGACTCTGCCCGGGAATGGGATCCCGGCACCACCCCACCCCTTGCATTCTGAACCAACATTATTATTCGATCTGTGCCAGGAGGTTGCATCCTTTAGCATTTCAATACAGTAGCCGGTTTAGCCTCTATTTTTAGCTTTTTATTATGTTTTTTTTTTTTTTTAAAGAAAAACTGTTCTCTGTGTTACCATCTTTCCTGGAGATTGCACATGATTAAAATACATTTCATTATAAACAGGAATAAGAGGGCAGAACGTGTTCTTGATTGCAATCACACACGATGAAATGATTTCCTGGCCACTGGAAGCTAGCTGGGATGACCCCCCTGGACTACTAATGTTTGCCAAGCTGACACCGTGGCCATACTGGAAATGGCGTTTGTCTGGTTTTTCCATTCGAATGCTATTGCAGAAAAAATAAAAAGACCAGGGAAGAAAAGTCATGATTTGGGGTTCTCCGTTTACCTCTTTTTTTTAAAAAAATTTTTTAACAGTTATTTATTTTTGAGAAAGAGAGAGACAGGAGTATAAGCAGGAGAGGGGGAGAGAGAGAGAGGGAGAGAGAGAGACACACACACACAGAATTGGAAGCAGGATCCAGGCTCTGAGCTGTCAGCACAGAGCCCAACATGGGGCTCTAACCCATGAACTGTGAGATCATGACCTGAGCCGAAGTCAGAGGCTTATCCAACTTAGCCACCCAGGCGCGCCAAGCGTTTACCTCTTTTAAGCTTTGCAAGACCAAAGAGTGGGTTTTACTGTCTCCATTTTACAGATGAGAAAACTAAGGCTCCGAGAGGGGAACTGGCTTTTCCCATATCATGAAAATAGCAAGTGCCAGAGCTAGGATTTGACTACTGTTTCTCCCCTGCACAAAACCCTTCAGAATGAGCCCAGGCTTTCAGGATGAACATGATGCTCCTTCTCTGGGCACTGAAGGGATCTCACCACTCTACCCACCCCCCATCCCCCACCCAGGAGCTGGCATCTTCCTGAGAGCACTGGCCCTTGCACAGGGTATTTAGTCACCCTTTCTCCGCTCTCCAGGTCCTCCCATTGACTGTTCCCTCCAACCAGAAGCCCCCATTTTCTTCATCTCCCCTTTCTCTTCCCCATCAGTAATTCCTCCTCATCCTTCTGATGTCAGATGATGTACCATTCCCTAAAGTCCCCGCCCCCCATTCCCAGCTCCCCTCCCGGAGCTTTCAGGGTTCATGCTCCTGGTGTCACTGGCCTGTGTCACAGCGCCAATGGCCCTGAGGGTACGCCCTGGGTCGGTCTACCATTGTTCTGTGTTCTGCCCCACCCCCACCCGCATCAGGTGCTTCAACGGATAGATCCTTCCCTGCCTGTCCTACACCAAACCTGGCCATCTTTCCAGCTTGCCGCAGCTGGAGAGATCGTCTTTCTCAAAGCGTCCTCTCCTCTCTTCCCGAGTTGGCCTCGGAAATTCAGAGGTGCAAGTTCTCCTGCCACCACAGTCCCTTGCCTTGGGACACCTGCGGTCAGCTGCGGGGAGCGTGGGGGGGGGGGGGGGGGGGGGGGGGCCTCAGCCGCGCGATCTCGCAGGCAATGCTGCGCCCTAGCGGCGCCTCTTAGCGCTGCAGCTCCCTCCCACCGGAGCTCGGAAACCAGGGGAGCCCGATTGGGACTGGCAATGATCCTATGAGGCAGATAAAGCCAAGGCATTATTCAGCAGCCTGAACTTGGCGTTCTTCTGCTTATAAAAGGAATACAGATGCATTCCAGAAAGTATGTGACACGGAAAACTATAAAGAAAACAAAGATTGCCTGTAAACCCAGAGACACCAACTGTTCACCATTTTGGTGTATATGCTTCTAATACGTCTTTTATACTTATCCGTGCATTTATTATTAGAAAATTGGGGTTATCCTACACAGAGGTTTTAAAAAATAGTATTTAATGTGTCCTGAATTCCGGAGCAGAAGTCTGAAAACTCAGAAGAGCATAAAGGAGAAAATTTGAAAATCACTTATAATCCCATCATCCAGAGATTGACTTTCTTCTCGACTTATTTATATTAGCGACAATGGACTGTTATTAATCCATTTATCTATCTATCTTGCAAGAATTCCAATCAGAAAATTTTTTTAAAAAGTTCCCAAGGGAGGGGCACCTGGGTGGCTCAGGCGGTTCAACGTCGGACTTCGGCTCTGGTCATGATCTGAGTTCGAGCCTCACATCACATCGGGCTGGCTGCTGTCAGCGAGGAACGGGTTTCAGATCTTCTGTCCCCTTCTCTCTGCCCCTCCTGTACTTGTGCTCTCTCAAAAATAAATGAAACCTTAAAAAAAAAAAAAATGAAAAGTTCCCAAGGGAAAACGTATTCTTATATTTTAGATTACCCCACGGTAGAGTAACTTTCTTTTTTTTCCTGCCTAGTAATTTCTCTGGAAATACCCCTCAACCTCCCCCTTCCTCCAACCTCCGCCTGACCTTGCATCCATATGGCTCCTGTGGGAGTAGGCGGGCCTTCCAAGAACCTGAGTGTGCTCATCTGTGGGATTAATTCTTAGAAGAGGAATTGCTTAAAACAGGGCATGTGCTTTTGTAAGTTTTCATAGATACCGCGAACTGTCTTGCAGGGAAATCATAGCAGGTTGCACACCCACTGGCGGTCATGGGAGTGCCTGTTTCTCAGCAGGATCCCCCACAGAGTGTTGTCAAACTTTCAGCCCCTGTGATCTGCACTTGAAGCTTAGCTACAAAGTGCTGAGGGCGTGCGCCCCGCGCCGGGCACCCGGCTAGTGTTGTCTCTTTATTAACACTCCCCGAATTCTCACAAGTAGCCCGTGAGGGAAGCGGTGTTATTTTCTTGCTACAGAGGACACTGAGGTTCAGATTGCTTAGCCTGCCTCAAATCACGGAACGGAGCTGAATTCGACCTCAGCCTTTCATCCTAACAACCCCGCGGTGGTTCATTAACGTTGGATGCATCAGAATCACGCGGGGGAGGCTTGTTCAAAGCTGGCTGTGCCCCACCTTCAGAGTTTCTGATTCAGTACTTATGGAAAGGGCCTGAGAACACGCATTTCTAGTTCCCAGTGTTGCCGCTGCTGGTCCAGGGAATGCATTTTAAGAACCGTCGCTCCCGATTATTTTAATCTGGGACTTTATCTGGAAATGACCTCGCAGACCTACATGTTCCACAAACCTTGTGTGTGTGTGTGTGTGTGTGTGTGTGTGTATGTCTATGGGAATGTGAATAATCTTTCATAGTTCTTTGAATGAACCAACTTAGGTTTGTGGCCAGTCATCCCACTTCTCCAAGTCTGTTTTCCCACCTTTGAATGGAGATGAAAGCTTTGGGGGAATTATAAGGAGTGATACACACACACACACACACACACACACACACACAAAAGGGCGCAACCACTTGGAATATCATAAAATGCTATTCCAAAGTCCGTTATAATTATTCCTATTAATGGAGAAGCTGTGAAATACAGTGGGAACTACTTGAGTTTGACAGGCCTGGATTGAGATGGTGGTTGGGCCACTGTGACACTAGACAAGTTACTGCACTTTGCTGAGCCTCAAATTCTGTTTTCTTAAAAAGGTTATTTTGAGAGAGAGAGCACGCGCTCATGTATGCACGAGCGGGAAAGGGGCAGAGAGAGAGGGAGAGAGAATCCCAAACAGGCTCTATTCTGTCAGCACAGAGCATGGGGCTCGATCCCACGACCCCGAGTTCATGACCTGAGCCCAAATCAAGAGTCGGACGCTTACCCGGCTGAGCCACTCAGGTACTCCTTCTCTTTTTTTTTTTTTTTTTTTTTTCAAAGCCAAGCGGCAAGGGTCGTTTATTGCAGGTTCAAACCTGGTCCTCTGCGCACTCGTCGCCGGTGACGCAAGAGGCCACGAATAGGGTTGGTATAGCGTTTTTATAGACAGAGACAAATAGCACAGGGGAGGTTTTTACTTGTGGCGAGAGGAAGAAAGGGGGAAGGGGGTAGGTGAGGAATGTGCTAAGCAAGCAGGTTTACAGAAGCGAGAAATGCCGGTTAGTTTGTATACAATCACTCATTCCATTACATATCAGACTACATTTAGGAAGTTTTACAGCCCATTTTACAGTGGGTTACAATCAGGAAAGGTCTCACAATGCTCATAGTAAACAGCAAGCAAAACAAACTTCTCAGCAATTGTATTTCTTATCAAAGATCCATAATAAGTAGAAAAGAGAACCTAGCTTTAAACTAAGGCGGGGCTGTCATTTGGATTCAAAGCTGTTCCTTTCATTCCCCCCTTTTCCTTGTGCCTAAAGAGCCAATCTTGGATCTTCAGTTTTTTATTTGTAATGTCTCGAGTGGTTGGTACTGAGTTCGTAAGACCATTAATTGTACAGCATTGAACCTGTCTTGGATAAAATTAATAATTTTGTTTATGATGCAGAGGCCTAACGTGAGAGCGAGAAGTAGAATGGCCAGAGGCCCGAGTAAAGCGGAGAGCAGGATAGTATTATAGACTTTCTGGGTTTTTAAATTAGAAACCTCCCAAGTTAAAGTATAGGGTATGTGGGGGTTGCCTGCAATACTTATGAGTCCGTAGGAGGTGAACAGGAGCACGCTAATGAGTGTTCCTCCGATTATTGTGGGTCCAGAGCTGCTGCAACAGTCTTGGTATGGGACACCCAGGCCTTTGGTCTCAGCTGGTTTTCGGGGTCAGGTTTTCGACGCAGAGTCAATTTTAAAGGATGGGTCTTACTCTGGTCAACCGTCCAGGCGGTGTTGGCTTCCAGCACGAAGTCTTCTCGAACCGCAAAGGGATCAGCTGGTCGGGCGTGGGTGTAATGGATCCAGGTAGCAATCCTATCGACTTTGAGAGCAGTGGGTGTGGTTAGGATCACAATATAGGGTCCCTTCCACCGTGGTTGGAGGGTCTCTTGCTTGTGTTCCCTGCACGTATACCCAATCTCCGGGTCGGTAGTGATGCGGCTCAGGAGGGGGCCCGTTTTCATAAATGGCTCTCAATCTGGGCCAAACTTCCTGGTGGGTGTGCTGGAGTTCCCGATCGGAATCAAATACGACCCGTTGACCAGAAGTCTGGTGGGCTCGGGGGAGATCTCGGTGGGACCTCCAAATGTAATGCCCAAAGTTCTAAAACCTCCCACAAAAGACCACCAGAGTCGTAAGTCAAAGCCAAGCGGCAAGGGTCGTTTATTGCAGGTTCGAACCTGGTCCTCTGCGCACTTGTCGCCGGTGACGCAAGAGGCCAGGTACTCCTTCTCTTTAAAGAGATGGGGATATGATGGGCTCCTTGAGGGTTAAATGTGCATCGTCCCAAGTGTTCTTTCTGCTCCAGAGGCTTTAGGGGCAGTGATGTCCTCAGTGACAAAGGAATGCTCCTGTAACAGTGGTTGCAGCTTGGTTGCTGACAGCCATTTCCCCTCTCAATTTCCAGGGACGGTGTTTGTTTCAGGCTCTAGCCCCAGAAAATCGTACTCCACTCCTGACACATCCTGGTGATGACACAAAATGGATTCTTTTCTGCAAGGAAATGGGAGGCCACTTTTTCAGATTCCTGGAAAGAGTCCAGTTTGAACCCAATGATCACACGGATCCTTGCCTGGTACCGTTGTTCTAGGTGCTGGAGATATGGCAGTGGACAAAACAGAAATCCCTGCCCTCATAAGCTTATTGATACTGGTTTCCTAAGTACGTCAACACTGAGCCTTGAACTTCCTTGGAATCTGGTGGGGGGCAAAATATGCCAATTCATGGAAAATTGCAGGTTGATCTGAAATTGACGCAAGGACACTCAGATCTCCGGGAACACCAAGAGGTTCGGCTACAGCCAGAACTTGTCAAGCTGTCCCTGGGTTATCCTGTTATCCTGCAGGTTCTGGTTTGGGAGGTCTGGAGTGGGACCTGAGAAGTTTCCTTCCTTCCTTCCTTCCTTCCTTCCTTCCTTCCTTCCTCTCTCCCTCCCTTCCTAATGTTTATTTTTGAGAAAGCGAGAGCAAGAGAGAGAGAGAGAGAGAGAGAGAGAGAGAGAGAGAGAATGTGTGTGGGGGGGGGGGGGGAGAGGAAGAGAGAAAGGGAGGAGGCACAAAATCCAAAGCAGGGTCCAGGCTCCGAGCTGGTAGCACAGAGCCCGACGTGGGGATTGAACTCGTGAACCAAGGGGTCATAACCTGAGAAGTCAGACGCTTAACCGAACCACCCAGGTGCCCCGAGAACTTGCATTTCTAACACACTTGTATATTCTGGTCTATGGACCACACTTTGAATATCTACATTTTAAGTGACATCTTATATTCATCACAACAAACATGACCTTATTTTTCTTCAGCTTTCAGTAAAATTCTGCATATGCAAAAAAACAAAAACAAAAACAAAAACAAACCTAATTTTGAGTATTCCAGTGGTTTACTTTTTCAGACAGGGCTGGAAGTCTGGGTGTCTGATCTTGGCTGCCACCGCAGTTTTCTAGTGACCAGGAGCAGCCCTGGGCATGCGCTTCGCCATTGGAAGCCCCACTTTTCTCATCTGTGAGCACAGACTTTTCCTACCTTGGTCTCGTTTAGGCAAAACCTTGTTAGACATTTTACAGGACGGATCCAAGTGTCTCCGTTTGACCATTTTAACCTGGGAATTGTAGTCAGGCTGTGGGTTATCTCTGGGAAGGTTGCTGGGGTTCTAAAATCTTACCATTAATACCGAGGAACTGGTATTCTCTGTATCTCTAGAACTCATAAATGTACCACGGGCAGCCATTCACTGAATGTTTACGAGGTGCCCGGCGATATGCGAATTGCCGTACAGGGATGGTCTTGCTCATGTTTACAACTCTATGAAGTAGCTTCAATTATTTTCTCCACATAAGCAAAGCGAACAAAGAAAACTGAAGGTCACAGAGAACGTCAGCTGCCCAAACACATCGATTGCCACCGTGGGTACAACCAAGATTCTACCAGCTGTGACTTCTGGACCCACGTTCTTGAGTATGATTAATCTAAGTGATGGACGGAGGGATGGTAGCAAAACAGATGCACAGACGTGAACGACAAGGTTACAATGCGCAATCTTTTATTAAGTCTGTTAATAAGGCACTCCCCAATCTTGGGTTAACTTAGGTTTTCTCTCTGAACGACAGAAAATGCTAGTCCCACATTAGCAGCTGACAAACAGTATGAAAGCAAATTCACCTCACCAACCATGTGCAGTGGGACATCTCCCCCCACCCCCCCGTGCTCATAACAGACGTTCCTGGAATGACACCACAGGGCGGGGGGCAGAGGGTGGGTGCCCGGGGCACATGGTGTTCAAGAAGGTGGAAGACTGGTAGCCCCAAACAGGAAAACGTTTCCTGCCAAAGGCACCACAGAAAACTGTTTCCTCATTAGGAGTTCCTGATGGTAACCAGATGTTAAGTCTGAACGAAAGTACCATCGACTGTAACACAAAAACTGCATCGCCCTTTACATACAAATAAGAGAGAGAATTTATTTTCATTCTGAGTTTATTTAACATTTCATCCAGTTGAACGGAAATAATACATTGACTCCAACACTGGCAAAGACACCGTGCTAATACTGAAGTAATAAGATCTGCCAGTCACTAACACGTACAATCATAATTATCACGTGACTAGAAATATGAACAACTATTTACCTTTATAAGCTCATTGCACTTCATGTGGACTTTTCTCCAGAAAAGATATTTCTAAGAGATCAGCGAAATTGCCAATCTTGGTTCATTTGTTCCTTTTTATAAACCACGATTAAATGATACAGTAAATATTTCTATATAAAAGCATCAGGGGTTGGAAGCCTCAGTAAGTGTTTAAAAAGACACATCTCCATGTTCATGATCCGTTCTACAACAGTGCTTTGGTCCTACCTTCCTGGTGTGTACAAAATTTTGGTTAGTTCATCAAGCGTCAAGCCAGCTGCTAGCTGATTTCTCAATGAAGGTTAGGATTCTGAAAGGGACCTAACAGTTAATGGGGGAGGGGGCGGTGAGAATTCTGAGATTAGCTGGGGCAGGTGGGGTTGGCGTCAAGCGCTTAGTTAGGTTAAAAACCACCCTTTCAGCACCTCATGGAGATCTGCCTTCAATTTCAGGCTCTTACCGCTATTTAAAGAGAAGCATCTACGGCAACAAAATACATCAGAATGTCATGGGGAACCAATTTGCCTCAAATGGTTTAAGACAGAAAATCTCAAAGAGAAAATTCTGGTGGCACAAAGGAAGGCTCGAGGTGCCCCCAAGCTTCAGATCCATAATCCTTTCAGAGAAAAAGAGAAACACGGACACAAGGCACACCATTTTTTCTTTATGAGGAAATACAGACTGGTCACATCGTCGGGAAAAACCTGTCGAAACTAGCTTCTACATTTTTCCCCCCACTTACAAGTCTCTGAATTACAAGTGAACTGAGTGGTCTTCACTCAACAGAACAACCACCTAGCATATGCCTGGAACATCTACAGACGTGAAACATAACCTGTTACGTTAAAAATAGGTGAAGCTACTACAGATGATGTAAACGGTGGCCCATGGATTCGTTATTTTCAAACAGGGTAGAATGCAATAGACAATATTCAAGGAAAATTCATTTAGTCACTGATTCACATACACAACATTTCTGCATCTTTCTGAAAGCCAAGGAGATCTAGATGAATGACCAACACATGTAGCTAGCTGGAGCTGGGCTCTCACTTCTAAAGAATCAAACGAACCATATCCAACCCAGTCACACAGCACTGGTATTGAATATACTTCCAAAATCCGACATGTGTAACATTTCTGTGATTTGATTACTTGGTGTAAATAACCGAATCTAAGGTCAACAAGTGCGAGGTAAGATGAACTTCGTAAGAATGTAAAACAGAATAAATTTAGAAGTCAACCAAAGAAATCCCCCAGCAATGTGAATGCATATAATCGTGGCCGGCAGGAACAGCTCACGACACTTGTCTATTACCGTGCCTTTCGGGAAGTACATGGGGGAGCTTTCAATCCTACAAATCCAAAAGACATGTCACTTAGTTGGGGTTGCCCACTGCCCAAACTGGAAGTAAACTTCCCTTAATGTTTATGAGTCCAGTTTTTTCCAGCTTAGCCTCAGAGCTTTGTTTTCACAAATCACTGCTGAGTGATTTGAAACAAGAACAGGATAAACATTCAGTATTTCAAACAGATTTCCTTTTCGCTCACTGATAATCAGTAAGGATTTATTGAGTATATACTGAACATCTACTCTATGCCTAACAGTGCTTTTTAAAACTCTGGGGGAGGGCTGGTATATTGTCTTTGAAAAACAATTACTATAAAAGCCACAGGAAGGGTATTTTTGCAAATTACACCGTGATTCAAATGTAAGGGAGCCAACGGGTGTCGGGCGCCAGGCCCACACCAGGTGCTGTGCTGTAGGTGGCAGCTTGACTCTAAAAGGCTAATGTGGATCTTTAAAAGGTTTCTGCCACTGGGAGAACCCAGGTTGAACAGGCTTCTCCTCACCAGGTCTGCAGTAGGCGGGACAAGCTGTAGAGTTTCTTCCCCTATTTTATAATCCCTTGTTAAAGTACACGCGCCGTAATTCAGGATAGGTCTCTCGGATCTTGGCTTGCAGCTCAGCCTCCAAGCTCGTCACAGACATGGAACTGGGATAACGGAGAAATGACAGGATTATTACATGGGCAGAGCAGGGAACTAGAATCTGCAGACGGCAGAGAAGGGACCTTTCCGTGTCACCCCTCACCCCCCCACCCCGCCATGACTGGTATTGTAAAACAGGGTTCTGTTTGAAAAATGCTTCCTGGGCCCTGAAAGTGAGTGTCCAGTTCCTTTTAGACAATTAGTTGTTGCTAAAAATCCAAGAAATACACTTAAGAACCCAACAATTCTTAGTTTTTTTAATATTTATTTATGTTTTGAGAGAGAAAGAGGGAGAGAGTGAGTCCTGGAGGGGCAGAGAGAGAGAGAAAGAGAGAGAGACAGAGACAGAGAGAGAGAGAGAGAGAGAGAGAGAGAGAGAATCCCAAGAAGACTCCATGCCTTCAGCGTAGAGCCCAATGTGGGGCTAGATCCCATGAACCATGAGATCAATACCTGAGCCAAAATCAAGAGTCAGATGCCTAACTGACTGAGCCACACAGGGGCCCTAAGAACCCAACAATCATTAAAGCTTACAAACTTCTTCGCTGGGAAAAATAAGCAACACCACTTCCAGACCCTGCTGATACTGGGAAACGTGGTAATATGCCACTGCCCAAAAAGAACAATCTAATGTTCACCATTAATAAAAAAGACACGTATTTAGTGGATTTTTTTAAATGTTTATTTATTTTTGAGAGACAGAGAGCATGATCAGGGGAAAAGCAGAGAGAGAGGGAGACACAGAATCTGAAGCAGACTCCAGGCTCTGAGCTGTCAGCACAGAGCGAGATGCAGGGCTCGAACTCACGAACCATGAGGTCATGACCTGAGCTGAAGTCGGACGCTTCATGGACTGAGCCACCCAGGCGTCCCAATTTAGTGGAATTTGTAACACTAACAATTCACTGGCACTAATATGCTTTTGTCCATTGTATAATAACACATGCTTATTGCAAAACTTTTAGAAAACACTAAAATGGGGGCGACTGGGTGGCTCAGTCAGTTGAACATTCGACTTCAGCTCAGGACACGATCTCAGTTCGTGAGTTCGAGCCCTGAATCAGGTTCGCTGCTGTTAGTATAGAGCCTGCTTTGGATCCTCTGTCCCCCTTCTCTCTCTGCCCCTTCCCTGCTCATGTTCTTTCTCTCAAAAATAAATAAACATTACAAAAAAAGAAAATACTAAAAATTGCAAGAGAAAAACATCACTCACAGTCACACACCACTGAGAGATGACCTCTGTTAGTCTTTGATGAATTTTAAAAAAGTACTTGAATGTATTATATGCATATATATATTAAAGCTTTTTTTTGTTATAAATGCGTATTTATTATACAAAAGTACAAAGAAAAACTGTCCAGAATACTTACTACAGAAAACCTGGTAATATTTTGATATGTAATTAATCTTTTACCTTTAAATGTTTATTTCTTTATTTTGAGAGAGAGAAAGAGAAAGCATGCGCTGGTGAGGTAGAGAGAGGGAGAGAGAGTCCCAAGCAGGTTCCGAGCTGTCAGAGCAGAGCCTGACCCGGGACTCGATCTCACGAACTGTGACCGAGCTGAAATCAAGAGTCAACGTTTAACCAACTGAGCCACCCAGTCGCAAAAATAAATAAACATTTATAAATAAATAATAAATAAATAAATACTGGAGTAATATGTTTCTTGGCAGCTGAGTAAACTCCACCTGTAAAACCACCTGGTTCTTGTGTTTACTTTGTAGGAAGAAGTTTAAATAATCCTTCTGCTTCCTTAATGGTGACATGCCAATTCAGACTTTCTAATGTTTTAGCATTGTTAACATTTTCTAGGAACCTGCCCGTGTGCCTGTTTCCAAATCTACTGGTGTAATGATGTCGATAATATTCATTTACCTTTTTAGACTCTGCGAGGTCTCTAGTTATACCTCTTTTTCGTTCACAACACGATTTGTTCTGACTGGCGTCACAAGATGACCATCCATTACTATTTCCAAAGAACCAACTTTTGACCTTTTGTTTCTGGGCCTACCTCCTTCCTTTCTCTTTCCCCGGAGTTTATTCTTTTTGTTCCTTTTTGAACTTCAGTTGGACATTTAGCGCATTGATTTTCAGGCATTCTTCCTTTCTAATATAAACATTTAAAGCCAATCATTTCTCTCAGAGCAACGTTTTTGCTGCTTCCCACAAATTTTGATACGGAGGGTTTTTATTACTTCTCATTTATACAGTAGAATGGGTAACTGTGACATATTTATACAACGGACTATTATATAGCAGTCAGGTAAATGAACTCAGCTACATGCAATAATGCGGAGGAATCTTAGCTGTAGGACATTGAATAAAAAAAGAACGAACACCAAAAGACTATACATAGTAATGACACCCTTGTCTAAAAAGTTCCCAAAGAGGCAAAACTAAACATTAGTAATACATATATGTGTGTGTATATATATTATATATATAAAGTAAAAAATTTTAAGGGGCGCCTGGGTGGCTCAGTCAGTTGAGCAGCCGATTTCGGCTCAGGTCATGATCTCATGGTTCATGGGTCCACAGGCCCCGCGTCAGGCTCTGTGCTGACAGCTCGGAGCCTGGAGCCCGCTTTGGATTCTGTGTCTCCCTCTCTCTCTGCCCCTCCTCTGCTTGTGCTCGGTCTCTAAGATAAACATTAAAAAAAATTATTTTTTTTAAATAAATAAAAAATAAAAAATTTTAAATGCAATTGTATGATAACTATGAAGTTCTGCATAATGGTTAAATCTGCAGAGGAGGCAGGGAAGAACCTACAAAAAGATGTAACTGACCGGTGATCTTTTTATTCATGAGTGGGCAGTGGGTGCACGGATGTTCATTGTATCATTAAAGTAAACAAAATAAAATAGGGTCATGCTGGGACCAATAAGAACAGTGTGTAAAGAACCAAGGAATAGGAGTAATCCTATTCTATGGAACTTATGAGCAAGAAACAAAAAGAAAAATAAGCAAATGTAGAAGCAAAAAAAACCCAGAGTGATAAGCTTCATTTTTAGATAGGGGAACACAAAAGAGTGCCCTTGGTCTCCCAAATGTGGAAACCACGTACTCTCCAAGGACAGGTGACCTCATGGCACCAGTAGTTACAGAAAAACTTTGAAGGTCCATACCTAGAATTTAAATCAATCATAACAAATGTTAGAACGAATACAGTGTTTTTTCTCATAACACTTAAACAAAACCAAGGTCTATGTAAGGAGCTCCTTTATGGATTTTCAAATCCTTTGATCTCACAATTACAAAAGCTATATTTATTAAGGGTTTACTTTGTATCAGGTGCTCTCCTCGGCATTTGACATACACTATTTCTGAGTCACCGAGTACAAGGTCAACTGTTGGGACACTGGTATATACTAGAGAAATAAATTTTTCTTGCGTTAAGCCCTGAGATTCTGGGGTTTGCACAAGTAAATAGGTATGATTAGCCCTCTTAGGAGATGGAAAAAAAATGCATCTGCCCTGGGCTTAGAGAAGAGGTTCTAAAGGTCCTGCCCTCTCCCAGGGGAGGGCAGGGCTCTAGGCATCAAAGTGGTACAAGGCTCCCTCTCCTGGAGATTTAGTGCCCTATTTAGTACCAGTAGGAGCCAAAGACAGAAATGAAAGAGCAGGTGAAAAGTGGAGTTCTCTCTCAGGTGGAGGGGACCTGATACAGTTAGTTCCAGAACACTTCATCATGCTTTGAAAGCCTAGGGCACTAAAGACCGTACGTTTGAAGCCTGTCGGCCCGTGAAGGTGCCACGAAGGCAGCAGCAGCCTGGTAATCCTCAGACAAAAGCCAAACAACAAAACGCTGCTCTCTGTGCTTTCATGTTAGACCAGGAGGAGGCTGAAGACCTAGATTTATCCGATGCCGATTTAATGCCCGTCAGTCCCGTTCTTACATCAAAAGCAGGACTGAAGGGTGGCCTGGGATGAAGGCACACGATAAGGCATTTGAGGCGAAAAGCCAAGTAGGAAGAAGGGAAGCCAATATACCAATCACTGAGACTAAGTGTGTGTAGCTGCTGTCCCTGGGGCGGATCTCAAATTCTAGTGCGTCTGTGTTCCAGCTGCATTTGCTAACGGACTGGGCGGCCAGGAGCCATATCTAAAGTTTTCTAAAAGCACACTTGCACCAGGAGTTAACGTGATTCTTACAAAAGAATAAAGCATTTTCAAATGTGGTGGTAGAGCTGGATCAAGAGTTTTGAAATTAAGCAGATGTGTGTTTGATTTCTGCCTCTGTCTTGTCCTTTGAGGGACGTGGCTTCATTCATCTTTGTGAATCTCAACGTCCATACAAATGAAATGGGACAGCAGCACCTGCGTCTTCAAATGGTTTTTAGGATTAAAGCTGGTGATCACTCCGAAGAAAAGCAAATACATACCTTTTCTGAGGAAACAGAGCACAACACAGCGGCGTAGCAAACACCAAACTTAGAAAAACGGAAAAGAAAAAGACAAGTCAGAGCCTTTCCAATGGCAACTTTCAGATCCTTTGTCTGTCTCACTTTTATAACGATCCTTCAAATATTACATTTCCTCCCCAAAAATACGTCCTGTTTGTGTAATTTTATCACCAGGGACTGTCAAAATAAGTTTCAAAAAAATCAGAGAAATATCCAGAACTTAAAAAAGAATCACACAGAGTCCCAAATGTTGTAGGTTTCCCTTTGCTTCTATCCAATTGTTGGGACCATAAGTTCCCTAAGTTCCGGGATCTGTTCTGGGTCTCACTTTCAAAACCTGTGTCTCACATTATCTAACCATTGCTTTGCCTTTCTTATGCTGTATATTTACCTCCATAAAGGAAATTAAGTATGTAAAAGTGATTCCACTCACCAAAAGCCAACTAATCCAACTTGAATAGGCGCACTCATCCACGGGAACCTCTGTGTGGAGAAATAAATTACTTTGAATGCTTTTTATACAGGCTCTTCGAGACAATTTCTCCTGATTAGTGGGAAGGAAACTCTCCACACTACAAGACCCAGATTAGTGAAATGTGGGGGGAACAATGCAGCAGGCACGTTAGTTCTCACTTCTTGCAGCCTCCTTGATCTGTCAGTAAATGCCCATGCAGAGATCAAGTGGCTTCTCATTTTTTTCTCTTGCACATATAATCTGAGAGATGCGTGGCTCTAAACAGGTGGAGAAATCATTACCATTTAATTGTAATTCACCTCTTGGCTGGGGAGGCTATACAGCCTGGTGTCAAGGTTGGAAGACAAACTAACCTGTACTCAAACCTCTGCCCTGCCAGTTCGCTCCTGACAGTGGGGGAAAGACAGGCAGAGCCCAAGCGCTCCAAGCTTCTGGTTTTCTCGTCTGCAAAACGAGGATCACAGCGGGCTTCCCAACAGTGAATGAGAGAAGATATGTCAGGTATTGGTCATAAGGCACCTAGAACGGTGCCTGGAACGTAGCAGAAACCCAACATTTCCCTCCTCCCCTGCATCTTCCCTTTCTTGCTTTTAGTTGCTGTCAATATGGTTAAAACTATTGCTGGCACAGAAAACTTGTGCCTTTCTCTTTTTTTTTTTTAAATGGAAACGAAGGAGTTGGTTGGTCTTTCAGAGAATAAGCAGTTAGCTTTTTAGTTTTCAAAAAGGAGTGGTACCAAAAAACACAATATAAAGAACGGTGGGGTATATGGTTATAGAAACAAGGCCACTGAAATGTCTGCAACCAAGTTGTGAACTGGTCGTTATGAAATCAGCCAACTTAGTGAAGAGTCAACACAAGCTGTTAAAAAAATCATGACCCCCAAGATGCTTGCAGGAGAGGCATACCCTCGTCCCCGAGAAGACTCCTCTGGAGAACAGGTACATCACGCAGGGTAGTGCGGGGGGGAGAGAGGCATGGACTAGAGAGGAAGGGAGAAATGTCATCAAGAGAGGACACACCCACCCCTCCAAGGACAGTAAGAAAAGGACACACGGTATCTTGGGCAACTGGCTTGGAGTGATGATGGATTTTCATCAGGAGATGTAAATCCTCGCCCTGGCACTGCCCAGACTTGTGACGTCTGCGCTGGGTGACAGGAAGGCAAGCTCAGCAAGGAGATTTTGTGAAGGATGAACTTGAGCCCCTGAGAGCGGCCTTCTTATTTCAAGTGGACTCTTGTCTGAAGGGAAGGGGGCTAACCTGTTAAACCAGGGAGCAGCTGCAAGTAATCTCCAAGGACGTGTGCAAGTGAGAGGCCGACTGTGCCTCATGCCAATGGTTTCCATAGAAAGGCTCTCAGTAGTGACAAGGATCCTGGAGAACTCTGACTTCATCCAACCTGGATGTCATCCTCTCTCCTGACTCCTCTCCAGCAGCCTGTCCGCTCAACTCATCCCCACTTTTTAAACAGCACTTAGCCTGAGACTCAGGGAGCTGTGGATGTTTGGTCTTCCCTCATATGCTTCCACACCTCGAACTGTGCCAACAGAGGCTATCTTAAATAATAGTTTCAATGAATTAGAGACACTACCCATCAATTTAAAAGGTATATATTCATGAGGCCAATGTGCAAAAAGTTAATATGACTCTAAAATCTTCCCTCCGCCAGGATCGTGATCTTTTCCCCAACAGCTTTACTGACTTATGGTAAAACGCACAGATTTGATGTGTAAAGTTTTGATACATGTATTTGGCTGAGAAGCCATCACGACGATCAAGATAATGAACATATCCTTCCATACCTAATGCTTTCCTTGTGCCTTGTGCCCTTGGCAATTTCTCTTTCTGAAACCCCGCACCCCATTCCCTGGCAACCTCTGATCTCTTGTCACTATATGTATCAGTTTATATTTTCCAGCATTTTATGTACAGAATATATTCTTTTGTGTAATCATTTTGAGGTTCATTCAGGTTGTTGCACGTTATCAATAGTTCATTACGTTTGCTTGCTGAGTTAGGTATTCTATTGCATGGATACAGCACAACTTGATAATCTATTCTCTTGCTGATGACCATCTGGGTTGTTTCTGGTTTTTGGAGATTGCAAATAAAAATAAAGCTGCTGTGAACATCCGTCTTTTATAGACACATGCTTTCATTTCTCCGAGGTAAACACCTAGGAGTGACATGGCTGGGTCAGGTGGTAAACATCTGTTTCACTTTTTAAGAAACTACCAAACTATTTTCCAAAGTGGTTGTACTGTTTTTCATTCCCACTAGCAGGATATGAGAGTTCCAGTTTCTCCACATTGCCACCGACATTGGCTATGGTCAGTCTTTTTGACTTTAGCCACTCCTGGAGGTGTTTAGTGGTAGCTCATGTAGTTTTTACGTGAATTTCCCCAGTAACTAAAGATACCGAGCATGTATATGTATATAAACACATATATACATGTATAAATATGTATATATGTATATATTTGGGGAAATGTCTGTTCAAACCTTTTGCTCATTTTTTTAAATTGGGTTGTTTTCTTGAACGAGTGTTGAAGGCTCTTTATATCTTCTGTATAGAAGTCCTTTATCAGATACAAGCTTGCATAGATTTTCTCCCAGTCTGTTTGCCTTTTCAAAACTATAAAGTTTTCAAAAAACAG
Source organism: Panthera onca (assembly GCF_046562875.1). Classification (NCBI taxonomy): domain Eukaryota; kingdom Metazoa; phylum Chordata; class Mammalia; order Carnivora; family Felidae; genus Panthera; species Panthera onca. The sequence goes on along the minus strand of NC_138339.1, from coordinate 64,790,728 downwards.
AACTTTATCATTTTGATGAAGTCCAGTTTATCAATTTGTCTTTTATGGACTGTGCCTTTGCTGCTGTGTCTAAGAAATCTTGGCCAAACCCTCAGTCTCAAAGATGGCCTCTTCTATATTTTGCCAGAAATTTTACAGTTGTAGATTTTTACGTTTAGAGTCTATGAACCATGGGGAGTTAATTTTTATATATGGTACAGTCAATTCCCTATACATAGCCCACAACCTGGCCATCTGGAAGTTTCCCAATAAGCCATGCTGTGTGTCCTCTCTGAGCTTCTGTGGACCATGTATCCTTGGCCACCATTCAAGTCTCTGCCCACCTCCTGCATTTGGGGGAGACATTTCTAATCCCTCTGTGCTGCATTCTGTAATCACCAAGTGTTGGAACCACTGCCTTGTGCCTCTTCCTGTCACTGTGCTTTCTGGCTGTTGAGAGCAGGGCTCTGTCTCTATGACTCAATTACCCAGCACATTCCTTGGATTGTAACAGGGCATTCAGCAAAGGGCTGCTGAGTAAATACATGAGTGAACGAACAAATAAATGCTACACTCACACTTAATTAACAGAAAATCCTGAAAATACACTGAGTAGACAGAGCTGTCTACCTCTGTTAAAAGGAATAAGGAAGAAGCAGAACTAAGGGATGAGGAACTATTATCTCATCTAAACCATAGTAACTTTATTTATTCCTAATGAAAGTGCCAGCAAGGTAAAGAGACCACAGGAGTTATTCTTCAAGAATACCATTCTTCAAAGTGCCAGATTTTAGGCAGTGAACTTTCTGATTTATTGCAAAGGTTTCTGTGAGTCACCTGCCCACAGATGATGCTTTTTTCTAGCTAGCACTCCACTTGGAAAAAGATAAGGCGTGGGGGGAGGGATGAGTCATACCGAATGCTCCCCAAGCTCACCATTAAAAAAGCCAAGAATGTCCAATTTGTTTCATGTTGGCAGAGGAGTTTGGTCATGTCCAAGGTAAAAGCCCAGGCAAGTGCATCCTTACAGAGGGGCACATGCGGCCGCTAGAGCTGTGGGAACAATCAGGGGGCCAGGCGAGGCAGACATCACCCACATGGACGTTACGAGCTGCTGAAAAATGATCTCTGAAACCTCTGTGAAAGGAGCATGGTAAAGCTTGCCTTTCAAGATGCACATGAAAGCGCTCCGAAGATGGAAATGTATGGCTATTAACACAAGCCACCTCTGCCTATGTTTTAGTAGCAGCTACACTATCCCTTCAGTCCCATGGGAACTCTCTACTGCGCAAAATGCAGGACTTCAGCCTAACAGCAACCCTGCACTCTTTCGGGGAGTGGAATGTGTGCATGAATAGCCCAACATTTAGCCACTGCTTTTTCAAAGCGACGTCCTTCCCTGGGGTCTGAAGGGGTGCAGCCACAACCAGACCCCCGGTAGCTAGCGAGACCCTGGGACTGATCCACGAGCTACTCTGACCGCCTCTCCCAACCTCACCCCGGGGATCTGCAACCGGCGGCCTCTGCCAGCTCCAGGTGAGGGGCGGAGGGGTGGAGGGGCAGAGGGGCGGAGGGGCAGGCTGGGGAGCGGGGCAGGCAGAGGGCTTCTCCGTGAAGGATGTGTGGGTGGCACACCTCCAAATTATTATTAAGTACATGGTATCGAGCGAAGCTAAAAACTGCAAACTGAGATGGGGGAGGAGAACAAAATATGTATTCATTTATTAACGTGAAAAAGCCTAAAAGAGAGTGGCAATGGGGGGTTAACTGCCTGGATCATTTGCTGCTTCTTTCATGTAGAAAATGCTGTTAGGCCGAAACAAGAAAATGATGCATTATGCACAACTACGTCCCCTGTCCAGTGTTTGTCACTCAGAGTAACTACAGCAACTTTTCCAACAATGCCGAGACCCCAGGAGTGCCAAGGCACGACTGAACTGGGAGAATGATGTACCAGCCTCATTTCCATGCGTTTTCTCCAGTGATCCAACTTTTCAGCATTAACGTAGCTTCCAATGCAGACTTTCCTTGAGAATTTCTGGGATCCCTAACCATGATCGGGATACGCGTCAGCAGCCACAGGGCACCACGTGCCCCCAGGCTGCAGCCAGACTCTGCAGAATCGAGTCCCACCCGCGGTGGACGCAGCGAGACTCGGAGCCTCTGCTCCAGAGCCAGGCTGCCGAGATTCTTCTGCTGGGTGGCCTTTGAGAGACAGAGAGAAGAGGACGGGAGGGCTTCGGCAGTGGGGATGCCGTCACTGAAGGTGGCCTCCCAACAGCTTTCACAGCCACCTGCAGATTCATGACAATCATAACCTTGTGACACGATCGGCAGAATGAGCCACACTGATGACCCGTCTCTTACGAAAGCGTCACTTTTATCGTCAGACGAACTATATAAGATGACAGCTTCCAGGTCTTGTAACCAACCTAGAAATCTGGTCTTGCTTTAAAAACCTGATTGTTTCTTCAGTTCAGCAGGAGTGGGGGGTTAGATTTATTTTGATCCTCCATTGCTCCTGAAGTTGGCACGCCAGGACCTTAGGAGCCAAAAAGGCTGCCTGGGCCGACGTATGCCCTTGCAGAAACAGTGGGATTCTAATGCCTTCCCAGAGCAAGAGCCGGCAGAGAAGAACACAGGGCATCAATTCAACGTCTGCAAAGTTAGGCATGTACTGTATGGGCCACTCACTACTAGCACCCTGAAGAGCTTTTTCCTTCAAAGCCGAAATCACTTCCCATAAGTAAAGCAGGGATCGACAGAGAAAGGAGCACTGCATTAGTTTTTTTCAGATTTTCTGAAAAGCACTGAGATGTCAAAGCTGATGAATTCCAGATGTGTATATAATCTGGTAGTTTTAGGATACAGTCACTGTTCAAGTACATAAACTAATCCGTTAGCAGCTTTTAAGAGTCCATCTTCTCTAAGCTTTGCACCAGAAGGAGAGATGGGCAAAATTTTTTCATTAATTCTTAAAATAACAGCTTACTGAAGTAGGTAAAATGTTATGTGAATCCACAATGACATTTTGGTCTATACCGATAGCTTTACTGCTTAAATACATACATGCATATAGATATAGATATAGATATAGATATAGATATAGATATAGATATAGATATAGATATAGATAAGTATCTATATCTATATCTATATAGAACTGTTTTGTATCTGGGGACAGTTCAATGGCTACAGGGCCACCATGACATGCTATTGCACAATTCATACTGATGTGCAAGACTGCTGTGGGAGGGTGCTCAGGGAATACAACTCTTTCATGTGCCCACAGCACCCAAGAAAGAATACGAGAGAAGGTGCTGGAGAGAGGGTCCCCTTTCCCTAACATGGGGTTGACGCAGGGACAGGCCACAGCCTGGGTACATGGGTCAAATGAGGCACTCGACGTTACTATCTCCTCACGGCATACTTTCTGGTTTCCTTATCTAAGAACATTAATTGTATTGCAAGTGTTTATGAAGTGTTCACTTAGCGGTGACTGTAGCTTTCCTCCTGGGGCCCATTAGAATTCTCCTAATCTTGAGATTAGGATTAGGAAACCATTCAGGAAGTGTTTGGCCTGCGAACTAGGTCCTTTTTCAAAGCTTTATAGTGTCTCTTCGATGTTACATTTCTGTTTCTAAGACCCAAAACGATTCACCCCAAGACAGCTGCGGTCTTCCCCACAAGACACCTGTTCCTTCAGCAAGGAGCCTGCCTCCTTTCTCCTGGTAGATCTAACAAAGCCACTTTCCAAACCGCATGAGCCACATGAGTCACCTGATTCTACCATATCCCAATTGTTAAAGCATTGGAAAATGAAGATGATGAGTGAACACTATTGCTTTAAACCACAGATGCTACAAACAGCAGTGTAGGAGCATCGAGAGTCCTCGGTCACAGTTTCATCCCGTGATGTTTTCAGACCTTGAAGGGAGGTGGCTGAGAGACTAATGAATTACTAGCTATGATCACCAAAGAAAAATACACGGGGCGCGATATTCAGGGTTCAACAAAGCTACTACTCCAAACGACGTTTCCATTTCCGGTAGTCGGCACAGTGACCTATCAACACATCACTCCAAATTCACACCACGTCTTCATTATCACCTAGCTAGGCATCCCAGTGATGACGAGGATGAGTGTCTCACTCATCCCGAGGGTGTGACCTCTCGAGAAGTGAGCAGCCACCTTCCATTTACGAAAGCTTTTTCAAATATCTGAGATCACAAGTAAAATGTCCCTCGAAACATCTTTTTAGTTACGCGAGTGCCCAAGTGCCAACGGCCTTCAAACTCTTTACTCGCTGTGTAGGAAACATTCTGCACAGTTTGAAATCCGAAAGGGTTGAGGCAGAGATAGAAGCGGGGCTTACCTTTAGGAAGGCTTTCTTCTCCAAAGTGTTCATGATAAATGGAGGGATGGCTGCGAGTAAAGACAGATCCACCTAAGTCTTAATATTTATTTTCAGCTTATGTTTTTTTCAACAATTTCACAAAACGCTTATGTCACTTTTAGGCTATTTTCGCTGGCAGAGTGCAATTATTTGCAGTAATTCTTTAAAATACTTTAGTATTTAAAAAAGATTTTAAAACTAATGTGATGGTCTTTACCAGCCAGAAAATTTTATAATCTTGAAGGGAACTTTAGATTTTACTTTAAGTATGCAACAGCACACACATCAGGAACTTTCCTCTCCTGTGTTAACAAAACACATGCAACCTCCCCCAGGCATCCATCCCACGTGGGGGGAGAAAAAAGAGAAAAAAGAAAAAAAGATTCCTGCCTTGAGTGACCCTAGAAAAGTTACCTAACTTCTCTGAGCCTCAGCTTTCTGTTTTCCTCATTGATAAAGCGGAGAAAATTCTATCAAACTGGCTGGGACGGTCAGATACAATGATGCACATAAAACTTCGGGGAGTGGTAGTTCATTTATTATTTACTCACAATTTCCATCAGACTAAACTGTCACGTCAACCACTTCAATATGGCAATTACCTCTATAGATTTCACTGGGAAAGAAAGATTGTGTTTCTCCTCTGGGGACTAAATAATGTTTAAAATAACCAAGCCTCTAGAAATAGAAAGATCTGTTGGGCTGGCTGAACTCCAAAGGGGAACCTTGTATTTCAAAATGAGAAAGAACAAAACTAAAATCAAACACAGATACGGGACAGAAGCAGGAGTTGCAAGCTTGATTTTGGCAAATCTGGAAATCCGGGCTCAGCAGGCACATTGGGGAGGGCGCCGCGGCCCCTCGTAGGTTGGGGACGGTGTGTTGGTGCCAGACTCGGGGGGACTTCTTGGCCTGTTTCAGGACTGCGGTTTCCACAGTGCACCCACCTCCAGAGCAGACACTGCTGTCTCATGAGGGTCCACGAGGGTGCCTTTGTTGAATGAATTAATGGTGGCGAAATCGGATAATCCCAATTAGCTGGGATGCCACTATCATGTTCCTCAGAGTTTTCCTTCAGGCCCTTTTCTTCAACTTTTGCTGCCTACTCCTACTTATCCCCTGATGAGATTCACAATGACAAAATGAACTTAAAGACAACAAAATATACTACCGGGACAACCTGACAGCAGTTGATTAAGTAAGTAGGCTTCCCCCGAGAGCCCGGTTAATAGCCAAGTGCTTTCTGCATTCAGTTTAGATGATGAAATTAATCATACGAGTTTCCACTTGTTTCTATAAACAGCACTAGACCTTCCAGACCATCTGGTTTCTGAGTAAGTCTGAGAATCTTCTCTCGGCCTTGGGTCTGAGGGTAGCTCTAGAAAGCCCGAGGAGGGGCCCAGAGTTTCTCAGGGGAACTAAACACAATGCAGATTTTGGCTGGCGCTTGTGCTGACTCCAAGCCCTGCGAACAAAACTGAGTAGAAGCTTGGTGCACATCTTAAGAGCTGCTCTAACCAACCCGACTTGGTGTGTGTTCTAAAGGGTCTCCAACTGATACAAATCAACCTCCAGCAGAAATTACTCTGATTCAAGAACTTTTCGAAGTTTCTTTTTAAGAGTGATGAAAATCAAATTCTTTGCCTTCAGGTTCTCATAACCCATACTGTCACCGCCCAGGTCCACACCTGTCCCCAACACTGGTCTGCTGTGGTGGGCCAGCTTCCCGGCCAGTCTCCCCAACCATCCCACCACCACTGCTGGCTCCCTCTGGCCTCCACAGGGCACCCGCAGCGCCAGGTGTCGTGCAGCAAAAGCCTAAGAAAGATGACCCCACGCCCCTGCCCAAACTGCCCCGTGGCCACTCAGACTACAGTCAGGCCTCGCTGACTGACAGCTACTAACCCATGCCCGGGGCTGCCATGAGAATCCTGGAGACGACCACCTGTGTGATGGCTTGTTTTGCAGCATTGGCTGACTCGCCCAAGCGGTTCCCATTCTCGTCTGTGACGGGAATGCCGACTTTGAGTTCCCTGCCGAGCAAACACATGCAAAGAGGTTCACAGACGCCCTCTCGTGAAAAGGCTGGAAACAGCACTGTCCTGTGGAAGATCAAGTCCCCACTTAATCCAACTAGCCACTCAGGTGTCATTTTTGGCACTAAGGGGCCTGTTTTCAAATACCACGAACAAGTTGTATGACGGGCACAAGAGTAAAATAACACTAGCGAACTCCATTACAGAAAGTGTCTTATTTTTAGGTAGGACTCAAAGGGCAAGTATGCTAACTTAAAGATAAAGCTAACTCCTATGCTCACGTGCAAACCTGAGCAACTCTCCAAATGAGAGACACATACATGATATGTGCCATCAGTGACCTAACTGCCTAGACTGACGCAGGACTCACTAGTACGTGGCACTGCTGGATATTTAACTCTAGTTACTAACACTAAAAGTACACCTCCTATTTGTTACCCTTCCTCGTTATCCATTCCAAGCTGCTTTTCCTTGTCCTTTCTTCTCTCCTAGTTTTTTGCCAGGGCTATAAAATACTTTCAAAAATAGACATGAATATTATTTTAAAGCCAAGAAGACGGTTCTGGGCTGTGGTCGGGGAGAACCTATTTTAGAGAATACACTTTCAGTGCAGAGACCTTCTCTGCCTAGCCCTAGCACAAACATTACGTGAGCTTGAGATCCACATTTTAAACGTTTTACTACACAGAAGCAGAAAGAATATTCTATCCCCCCACATGCCCACAGCCTACTTTAGTAACTAGCAGGTCATGGCTAAGCTTGCTTCATTAATGGACCCATCTCCGCGCCCGTGACGGATTATGCTGAAGCAAACCCCACGTCTCCCGTAGTCTCCCGTAATTCCGTCTGCAAAGATTAACATGAACTTGTAATAAAAGTTCCGACAAAACTAATTATCCCAAGCGGCTCCACTGTCAAGCACCAGTCCTTTCGACGACTGCACGTGGATCTTACCTTTGCCGCATTAACGGGATATTAATGCAATTAGCAGCAGCTACCGCAGCAAAGGGAACAAAACGTCCTATGAGTGGTGAGACGTGCTGCAGAAAAGAGAATTCCAAAAGCATTACCTTACTTTGCCTGGATGATAAATGCACTTATTTCTCCCTGAAAACCGCTAAAAACCCAGAGCCTTCTTTGCACGGATGCTCAGGCCAGGAGTACTTTCAAAACTCGTGGCCTGGTGGTGTCCGTCTATTTCCCGCATGGGCGCACTTCCGGGACATGTGACAGCTTAGCCTGGCTGACGGACTGGGGGGCTTTGGAGTCACAGAGTCTGGAGTCCACGTACTGGCATCCCTACCTCTCCGGAGGTGTGGGCGCAGGCACGTTCTTCTGCACACAGCCTCTAGCGGGCAGTTAGGGTCAGGGGACATTGGGCACAGTGCCAGGGACAGACCAGGGGCTTGGCAGACGGTGTGGGTGACGGCACTTCCCAAGCTCATTGGAAGACACAACTGGACCTGAACTATTCTGGGAAATAACTGAGAGGCTTGGAGCCAGGCAGGTGAGAAGAAATTCAGAAGCTCTGCTACAAAAATGAGAATCTGGGTACCTTGGTCAATGCATTGAGTCCCAGAGCTGTTGCTACGGCTCCAGTTGTGGCAGAAACATAAGCTGTTCCCAATTCACTGAAAACAAAGAGAAAGAACGGCGCGTGAGAAAGGAGGGCACGTCAGGAAACTTGGGCTCGCCGTTTTCTGAAGAAATGAGGGGAAGATGTGAAAAAGCGTGACTGAGAGTGGAGAGCCCCCAAAACAACACCTGTTATCGGTCTACACATAGCAACGCCGAAGGGGAGCAGGCAGACCCCGGAGAAGGGGCACCCCTCGCACACAAGCCGCCTGCCACGTACGACGAGCGGCCACAGGGAGCCGGTTCCAGGGTGGGACGCAGGGGCTGTGCGTGCACGACGCCACAGCGCGGGGAGGAGGGAGGAGCAGCCGGGTCTGCGTGTTGGCAGCACGGCTGCTCAAGCGAAAGATACTTCCCCAATATAAACATACACACTGAAAGCAAACCTGCGCTGCTGTCGTTCTTAAAACGATAGAACCTGTCGTATGGAACTACTGAAGGTCCCGTCCTCGACAGTCAGCCAAGCACAGCGCTTTTCTCTCACTTTAAAAGAAATTTTAGTTCAAAGGGTTGGAAGAAACGAAGGTGTGATAAACACTGCTAGTGGCGGATTTCCGCAGCCTTTGTTCCATTTGGGGAAAGAAGACCGTGTGGACCGTCAAAAGCCATTTGAAGTGATGCGACGAAAAAGAAAACACTCTGAAGTGTTGTACGAGTTGAGCTAAAAGCTGTGGTTAGCTAATCACTTCAGGACATTGAAACAGTTGTTTACAGGACTGGCTCTGTAGATGATTTATTTTAAAGACAAATCCTGGGGCACCTGGATGGCTCAGTCGGTTAAGCATCCGACTTCAGCTCAGGTCATGATCTCACGGTTCATGAGTTCGAGCCCCACGTCGGGCTCTGGGCTGACAGCTCAGAGCCTGGAGCCTGCTTCGGATTCTGCATCTCCCTTGCTCTCTGCCCCTCCCCCTGCTCATGCTCTGTCTCTCTCTAAAATAAATAATAAAAACATCAGTAAAACCCCAGAAAGACAAATCCTGTATGAGAGTCCCCCTGATTTCTGCAGAGATCGCACTACTGAGCCTGCTACTTTGGACACTGCTGTCTGGCCACAGGCTCAGGGTAGGTGGGGGCTGTCTAAACTTGCCACAGGCGTTCTGCCGGGGGAGCTCGAGGGTGTGGGAGACAAACCCACCTACCAGCACCACTAACAGCACGAGCCCTGAGAAGGGAGGAGAAGAAACACTACTGAAAACCATGCCCCGTGATATTCCGAACAGTATCAACAATTCGTACGGCACTGAATCAAGGGCACGCTGGAGAAGTCAGGGAACAGTTAACTCTTACAGTCTTACTTTACAGTGAGGGGAGCGTCTCCACTTCTGTTGGTGTAATTGACCACGGCATTGAAGGACTGGTTAATCCACTGCCAGAACAGCACCGCCGGCGTGGTCCTAAAACAGAGCGATCCATCACATACCGGCCATCGCCTGTGACCTAGCCGCTGTGCAGAACAGAAAATGTGAACACCAGTAACCAGAGGGGAGATGGACTGCGGAAGGAGGACGCTAGGGCAGAGACCGTGCGTTCTGGGTCGAGGGCTTCGGACCTGTACGGCGGGGCAGATGCTCGCCCTCTGGTTCTCAGCTCCCCCGTTCTTTAGATACAAGTAACACCAAGCTCAAAGGGTTACAGTCAGGAGCAAGTTATCTTCCTTACATTTTATCTTAAATCTGTAAAGAGCCTGGCATACATACAGTAGGCACTCAACAAATGTCAGGTTCCTTCTCTTGGGGAAAAAAGAAGCCATTTGTAGGCAAAGTAGCCCTAATGCCTCCTAACCAACCACATGCACAAGCCTAAGTGTCCACGTCTACAGCTGCACCTACACTGTGGGTCACATGAACGGATTCAAAAGAGAATCTGCTTAGAGCGTTTTTTAATTTTCTTTCCTCCATCTCATTTTCTTTTGGGTCTCAGATTTAGGGAAACATTCAGTCTCCTTTTGAACAACGAAGAGAATACTATTTATTTAGCACAGGGAAAAGTTAAAACAACCCCCTAGAGTTACAACATCTATACGAAGTGGAACTCAACGTGAAATGACATTTCTTTCAATAAAACTATTCACATACAAAACTGTACTTGAAGCTTCTGTGATGTAAAACGAACTGCTGTCACATTTCCAGAACTTACCTATAAAACGTCATCATACAACCTGTGATGGTCATGTTCATTGGAACCTGAGCTGACATTCTGCCTATCAAAATCATCTTTTCACCAGTGTCGGGATGAAAAGCTGAATCATAGATGTATTTTGCTCTCCATAACTCATTTTCTGTGAGACCAGGAGGAACAATTCCTTGCCTAGGGAAATAAGAAATAACAAGGGAAATTTCATCTTAATTATCTCACCAGCGCTCTAGAGATGTGTAGCTAGAAAGTTCTCGAGTTTCCGCTTACCTGAAACAACCGTGCTTGCAAGTTACTAAGTGAAATTTTAGTAACACAAAAGACAGTAAACACAATGTACATTTCACACCCGTATATCTCAAATCATCTGTAATTTTGAAAAACAAAAACTTACCTTATATCTTGAAGTACTCAACTCTGAAATATCCTTTGTTTTAAATGACGTATTTAAAAACGTATCTTGAGGGGCGCATGGGTGGCTCAGTCGGTTAAGCGTCCGACTCTTGATCTTGGCTCAGGTCATGATCTCACAGTTTGCGAGTTCAAACCCCATGTCGGGCCCTGCACTGACAGCACAGAGCCTGCTTGGGATTCTGTCTCTCCCTTCCCTGTTCTCCCCGCTCTCTGTCTCTCTCTCTCTCAAAATAAATAAGTAAAACTTTTAATAAAATTAAATAAATAAATAATAAAAATGTATCTTGAACTTTGCAAACTCTAAAATATTTTTAGCCAACTAGACAAAAACCGTGGCGATCAAGAACATTAATTTATTTTTATTTATTTATTTATTTTTAAATGTTTTTTTATTTATTTTTGAGACAGAGCATGAGCAGAGGAGGGGCAGAGAGAGAGGGAGACACAGAATCTGAAGCAGGCTCCAGGCTCTGAGCTGTCGGCACAGAGCCCGACGCGGGGCCCGACCCCACAAACCGCGAGATCATGACCTGAGCCGAAGTCGGACTCTTAACCGACTGAGCCACCCAGGCGCCCCATTAATTTATTTTTAAACCTACAGTTCGAAACCCTAGGTTAGAAAGGCTCATTGTCTTGTTATCAAAGAAACGCATGTTCATTGCTAAACATTTAGAAAACACAGAAATTCATTACTGCAATGAAAACCACTCAAGCCTGTAACTACTCATTCCCACCGACACTGTTGTGGTAAATGTGCTGCCAGTGTCTTGCAGGACCTGAATACGCCACTTAGGACCTTTATAAAACACCACACCCACTGCTTTATGACCACCTTTTTAAAACGAGAAATATTTTGTAAACATTTCTCTGGATCTTCCTTCTTCTATATCATCTATACTGGGTTGAATTCATATCCACCCAGAACCTCAGAATGTGACCCTATTCAGAATCAGGGTCTCTGCAGATGTAACAATTAGAATGAGGCTGAATTAGGGTGGGCCCTAAATCCAATGACTGGGGCCCTCAGAAGAGCCATGTGCAGACAAAGATGGCGGTCCCGTGGTGGCAGAGGCAGAGACTGGAATCATGTAGCTCCAAGTCAAGGAACATCAAGGAACGCCTCGGGCCACCAGAAGCTGCATGAGGGGAAGAAAGATTCTCCCCTAGATCCTTCTCAGGAAGAGGGAGATGGCTCTCCCCACACCTTGATTTCAGACTTCTAGCTTCCAGAACTGCAACAGAATAAATACATTTCTGTTGTTTTAAGCCACTCAGCTTGTGGTAGTTGGTTACAGCCGCCTGCCTTAGGAAACTAACACATCATCCTTTCAAATGCTACAGCATTCCACTGAATCTCAGATAGCAGATTATCCCAATCCCTTATTGTTGGACATTTTAATTGCTTCTAATCTTTTCATTTGTAAAGGATGAGGAAGTTAATCTTCTTATAAATAAATCTTTTCTGCATCCAAGATTATTTAGAAACGAATACATTTGCTGTGGCAAAAGTTATATGAAATATTGAGACTCTAAATATGCCTTTTATCCTTTTCTTTACTTGACTGTTTTTTTTTATTACCAGTGGCAGCAGCAACCTCACTGTTTAAGCAACTCACATGTACACTTAACACACTGTGGTTGATCTGGTTAGTTGTGTTACCGGCTGCCCAGAACATGTTTATCTTTATGTGGTCAGGTAGGAACAAATACCTAGAAAGGCCTGACCCACTGCAAGGTTGTACAAACATTCACCTCTACGTCCTATACTTTCAACATTGTTTTGCTGTTGTTGTTGTCAATGAAGTTTTTAGTTTATTTGGAATTTATCTTCAGTTATGAAAAATGTGAAATTTGCTTAATTTTGCTTTCCCCCTGGCTGGTCTACTGTGCTAACACCAAGATTTAAATGTTACAGTCATCATCTGCTGACATCCTGTGAATGCCAGGCTTGGTTTTGGGGCTTTCTGTGCAGTTCCCACTATCTACACCTTGTGGGGCTGATCCCCACCCTTTTACAGACAGTCCATTTTATGCCTGGTAAGAAGGCAGAGGTCTCTCCTACCATGACTCCTCATTTCCCTTTTCAAAAGCCCCTGAATTATACTCATTATTCTTCCAGACAATGCTTAGAATTATTCTGTCAGTTTTGGGGGCGCCTTGGTGGCTGAGTGGGTTGAGCGTCTGACTTTGGCTCAGGTCATTATCTCACAGATCGTGAGTTTAAGCCCCGTGTCGGGCTCTGTGCCGACAGCTCAGAGCCTGGAGCCTACTTCGGATTCTGTCTCCCTCTCTCTCTGCCCCTCCCCCACTTGGGCACACACGCATGTGTGATCTCTCTTTCTCTCTCTCAAAAAAATTAATAACTATTAAAAAAAATTAAAAAGAGAACTATTTTGTCATTTTTCAATATTGATTTATTTATTTTAGAGAGAAAGAGTGGGGGGAAGGGGCTGAGAGAGAGGGTGAGAGAAAAACCCAAGCAGGGTCCATGCTGTCAGCACAGAGCCTGACGTGGGACTTCATCCCATGAACTGTGAGATCATGACCTGAGCCGAAACCAAGAGCTGGGATGCTCAGCTGAATGAGCCACCCAGGTGCCCCTATTTTGCCAATTTTATATGTTAACACAATTGTATTTGGATTGAAACTCTGTCCAGACTGACTGCATGTTTCTCCAGTTACTCAAAGGCCTCTCTTAATGACCCTCCATGGTCGTCTAACTGCTTCACACCTCCAGGCAAGTATATGCCCAGATGTTTCATATACAGGTATATACGTGTTTTGGTCTTAGGAATGATATTAAAAAATATTGTCTTATTATTGCTGGTGTACGGCAAACTATTGACTCTTTGGGTGTAGCCCACTCATCATATTCTCTTATTTGTTCCACTAGCTTTTTAGTTGATTGGTAAGAATATCGAAAGGAAGGAAGGAAGGAAGGAAGGAAGAGGGAGAGAGAGAGGGAGGGAGGAAGGGAGTGTGGGAAGAAAGAAGGGAGAGAGTGAGGGAGGAAGGGAAAAAAAGAAATTGTCTCATGTTTTTAGATCTCTACATCTTTCTTTTTTTAAGTTTATTATTTTTTTAAATGTTTATTTATTTTGGAGAGAGAGAAAGAGCATAAGTGGGGAGGGGCAGAGAGGGAGACACAGAATCTGAAGCAGGCTCCAGGCTCTGAGCTGTCAGCACAGAGCCTGATGCGGGGCTCAAACTCACGGACCCCGAGATCATGACCTGAACCAAAGTCGGACACTCAACCGACTGAGTCACCCAGGTGCCCTTTAAGTTTATTTATTGAAGCAATCTCTGCATCCAACACAGGGCTTGAACTCAGGACCCTGAGATTAAGAATCACATGCTCCACTGACTGACCTGGCCAGGTGCCCCTCTCCTTCCTTTTTTATGTTTACTGAATTAGTTAGAGCTTCTAGAAAAATACTATACAATAGTGAAGATACAAGCATCCCTGACTTGCCCCTGACTTTAGAGAGAATGCCTTCTAGGGCAGGATTTTTAGGAGTGTTCTCCTGGATGTAAAAAGGGCCCATGTTCAAGTTTGAGAAAAAGGATTCAACAGCTTTCTTTAGTCCAAGACTTTGTGGAATACTTAAAAAGTCAATGGGATAGGACATCCTCAAGAATGGCATGCAGGGGCATACCTGGCTGGCTCCATAGGTGGAACGTGCAACACTTGATCTGGGGGTTGTAAGCTTGAGCCCCATGTTGGGTTTGGAGATTACTTAAAATCTTAAAAAACAAAAAAAATGGGATGTAAACTTATTCAAATTTGACTATGGAAGCCACCTTGTCTCTCCCTCTCTGGGTGTCTCTCTCCTTCTCTTGGTCTCTGGTGTTGGGGGGAAATATTCCACAGGATTGCTTTTCTGCAGAACTGTCTGGGAAGTTCAGTTCTCCTGTTTCATCATTTAGTGCGATGCTGGCTGCTACTGTGGAATGTGTGTTTTTTACCATATTAAAGACACACTGTACCTTATTCCCAGCTGAGAAATTACTTTCTGAGAAACACATGGATAATTTCACCTTCTTTTGGGCATCTATCAAGATGTGACTTTCCTGCTTTGGGTGTGATAGATTATAGTGATAGATGCCCTAAAGTAGATCATCTTTTTTATTCCTGGAATAAACCCTACCTGTTCAGGTTTTAACGTAAGTCTGGATTTGATGTGCCAGGATTTTATTTCGGAGTTTTGCCTTATGAATTTGTAAGATGGGCCACTGCTTTCTTTCAGCACACTTCTGTCATTTACAGTACCAGGGTTGCACATGAATTGGGAAGCATCTCCTTTTTTTCAGGAAATTACATCAGCTTTATTAAGGTATAATTTAAACGCAATAAAAGTCACCCATTTTAAATGTACGATTTGATGAGTTTTGGAAAATGTACACAGTGGTGGGGCCACCTCCAGAATCATGGTATGGAATGTTTTCATCTCCCCTAAAGTTCCTTCCGTTCCTTTCTGCCACTTCCTGGCAACCCCCAGTCAGCTTCCACCTTTTCCTCTGTATCAGAACTGGCAAACTACAGCCCATGGCCTGCTTCTGAATGGTTTGTGTGCTAAGAGTGGTTTGTATGTTTTTAGACGGTTGTTAAAAAAAAAAAAAAAGGCAGCGTGCTTGGGAGGCCCAGTCAGTTAAGCATCTGACTCGTGGTTTCGTTTCAGGTTGTGATCTCGTGGTTTCGTGAGTTCAAGCCCCACATCAGGCTCTGTGCTGACAGAGCAGAACATGTTTGGGATTCTCTCTCTTTCCCTCTCTTTCTGTCCCTCCTCACTCATGCTCTGTCCCTCCCTCTCAAAATAAATAAATAAACATTAAAAAAAAAAAAAAGCAAAACAACACAGAAGAATATGCAAGAGAGAATATGCAGACTGTATGGCCTGCAAAGCTGAAAATATTTACCACCTGGCCCTCTGTGGGAAAGGTGGGCCACCCCATGCCCTTCACCGCTGGAAGAGCACCCCGGTTCGCTCCCCACGTCTTTGTTTCTACTCTCTTACCGAGCCAGTTCCGTCATTAATGCCCTGCCACTGCCGGGAAGCTTCATCATGCTCTTACAAAGAACTGTTAGCTTCTTTGCAATGTGTTTATGCCTTTTCAACTCGTCTTTTCCTCTCCACCTCTCCTCTTTTTATGGCGCTTGTTCCAGATTCATAGAACACCTGCTTTTCTGAATTCCTGACTGTGCTTCTGCTGTCCTCCCTGCCTTGTTCTTCAGTACTTTTGTATATGCTTCCAGGACTGCTGTCCGGCTATTCTCTCTTTACGTGCAAGCACATGCTAAGATCCGGCCAGCCTCAGAGCTGGTCACAGAGTTTACAGGCTGCACTTGGTTCCTTCCCCAACCACCCACGTGACCGACCATCAAACTCCCGCCTTGTGTATGCGGCTTGTGGCCCGAGTGCCCACTGCTCCAATTCTCAGCTTCCGGCGGACTCTCCCCGAGAGCAGGAGTCTGTAAACTACTGTTTCTGGCTTGCCTGCCTCACTAGCTAAGAGTGGCTTTTAAGTTTTTAAAAGGATTGTTTATGAAACAACAACAATGCAAACGCCAAACTAAGAAAAACAGGCGACAGAAACCCTTTGTGGCCCACAAAGCCCGAGATATTCTTATGTGGTCTTCGATGGAGACAGGTGTGACCACTGACTTACTAGAGCATCTGTCTTCTCTGACCTCATGACCGACTCTCTGAGTTGATGAACTGCAGCCCAAACCTACAAACCTGCCACCGGGATCTTTCCACCTGAGCTCCTGCCTGTGCAGTTTATTCACTGAGGTTCCAGCTCAGAAGCAACCAACCTACCCTAATTCTTAACAACTTGTTTTCTACACGATGCTGTCTCCATCTGGAGATAGAAAGATACACAGGGGGCTACAGATGCTGGGGTGTACTTAAGAGGAGGAGGCAGAGCTCTGGGAGAGGGGACCTCACAGATTGGTACTTAGGAGTTGGAGGGATGGCTGTCTTATTTCCAGGTTACTGTGAACCCTGGATATCTGCATTCAGGCTGAGCATAAAGCAGGATAAGCCGTGTGTTCCTATTTCCTCTTCTTTTTGGTTAAAAAGAAAGCTGTAAAATCACTAAGTGAAGGTTTAGAGATAATAGGTCACGTGATGACCTATTACTATAGTCACCAAAAAGCACAGCCGTTAACGTTACCTGTAATCATGCACCACTCTTCTAGCATTCTCTAGTTGTTCGTTGCTTAACAGAATATTCCTGGGGTCTGTCACAGTGAAGAAATGATTGGCTCGTCCAACAAAGGTGCTTTGATCCCATCGAGGTTCCTTGATGTTAATGTTTGCTGGAAGTTCTCCAGACATCGTCCTGGACTCTGCAGAGGGTCAAAAAGACAAGTCTAGTCAAGGCTTACAATGTTCCAACATGTTTTACAAACTTAGAGTCACATCAGCCTTCAGGCAAAGATTTATGTACATTCCTATTTACAAAAATAACTTGGCTATAACTGGCAGAAGGACCATCTACATCCAAAGCTTACTTTGTCCATAAATCCCACCTGATCTTAACCAAATTTCACTAATGTCCCACATATTTCTCTTTATAAACACACAGTATCTCATCACTCCTTAACTTCTGGAAGCCTAGAAATACTCTAGAAAAAACAAATATAAAAAGTTAAAATTAACATCAGCAGTAACAGGGTCTGAAGTTTGAAACCCCTTTTCTCAAACTACTACTGTACTCTGGTCTATTAAATTTGTTGTTTCTACCAGTAGAAGTGACTAATTATGCAAAAAAGGGCTAAGTAAATGCCAAACATCCTACAATTAGAACAAGATTCAGATTCAGGCAGGCTTGTTGAGCATATAAGCCACCAATCAAAAATGACAAGTTATGTTCTTCAATCTAACATAGTGGAAAAAGCACAGTGGCACAATCCCATGAATAAGAGTAACACTGTAGCATTTAGTGTAGTTTATGGCTAAGGACCATTACTATTTTCCCAAAAGTAAATAATTTCTTTCTCTGAGTGATACACTTATTTTTAAAACTGCACTGTATTATTAAAATGCATGCTTATGGTAGTATTCTGAATAATGTAAGCTTATTGTAGAAAATACAGAAGAAACAAAACCTCTGCTAATTTAGCCACACTGAAATAAACATCTTTAATGTTTGGGTAATTCCTTGCAGGCATTTTTTAATACATATTATCATATAAATAAAAAAGTAAAGTTGATATCATACTCTGTATTTTAATTTCCTGATTTTTTTTGTTTTGTGCTTATTTCATGTGCATTTCCCACAGCACTAAATATTCGTTTTGGGTATATAACAACACCTTTAATGTTTAAGTTATTTCCAGTTTTTCACCATGATAAATCATGTTGTATCCTTGTCTCTGATCTCTTCAAAGCTGGTGATCTCCTTAGGCTTGATCTCTGCATGACATTAGCAGATTGAAGGACTGGATCACTATGAAGGCTTCAAACCATTGCTTTTGTATTCGTGTCTCCCTCCCCTACATTTCTAATACCAGTTCGAATAGCAGCTTTCTTTTCCAGGTGCTTCACAAGTTCTTAGGTACGGTAAGATGCCAGGTGCAGATGCTAGGCACTCTGGTCACCGGGCTTTATCATACTCTCAATACGTATCACAGCCCACCGGATCAAAAGCAAACGTGTTAGGACAACAGACGTGAGAAATCTAGTGCGTGTGACATAGCTGGTCAGAAGAGTGAGAAGGTAAAAATCAGGTCTGCTGTTCATAAAGCCAGCTGGACTAGCAAACACAGATGAAGCCAACTGCAAAGTTAATGGGAAACCATACTTCTCCCAAGGTCATGATGCAGCTGTAAAGTGTCATAACACTGTCCTTCTTGGAGTGACCACTGCTTTCTTATCTCACCCAGACACCTTGTTTTCTATAATCACACACTGTTAGAAACTTTGCTATTGGAAATCCAACAGAAAGAATGAAACATTCCACTCTTCACAAAGAAAAGGAGCCTGCTAGTATCCAAAATCTATAAAGACCTCACCAAACCGAAAAAGACTTCACCACACCCGAAAAACAAACAATCCAGTGAAGAAATGGGCAAAAGACATGAATAGACACTTCTTTAAAGACATCAAGATGGCCACCAGGCACATGAAGAGATGCTCAACGTCACTCCTCACCAGGGAAATACAAATCAAAACCACATTGAGATACCACCTCACACCAGAGTGGCTAAAATGAACAAATCAGGAGACTATACATGCTAGAGAAGATGTGGAGAAACGGGAAACCTCTTGCACTGTTGGTGGGAATGCAAACTGGTGCAGCTGCTCTGGGAAACAGTGTGGAGGTTCCTCAAAAGATTAAAAAATAGCACCGCTAGGAATTTACCCAAGGGATACAGGAGTGCTGATGCATAGGGGCACTTGTACCCCAATGTTTATAGCAGCACTTTCAACAATAGCCAAATTATGGAAAGAGCCTAAATGTCCATCAACTGATGAATGGATAAAGAAATTGTGGTTTATATACACAATGGAATACTACCTGGCAATGAAAAAGAATGAAATATGGCCTTTTGGAGCAACGTGGATGGAACTGGAGAGTGTGATGCTAAGTGAAATAAGTCATACAGAGAAAGACAGATTCCATATGTTTTCACTCTTATGTGGATCCTGAGAAACTTAACAGAAGACCATGGAGGAGGGGAAGAGGAAAAAAAAGAGAGGGAGGGTGGCAAACCATAAGAGACAGGGGAAAGTGGGTGATGGGCACTAAGGAGGGCACCTGTTGGGATGAGCACTGGGTGTTGTATGGAAACTGATTTGACAATAAATTTCATATAAAAAAAAAAAAAAGGAAAGAAAAGAAAAGGAGCCTGGATTCCCAGCCTAGGTATGAAGTTTATCACAGAGTTTCTGGATACAACATTCCACAAATTTTCAACTCTGTAATTTCCAAGGGAACAGGGCAGTGGGGCCACTTCAGGGTCTAGACCTTAACACGCAGCCCTGGTTGAAGCCAATCAAAATACCATTTCACTGAACTTCATCTAAAGTCCACTGTTCTCCAAGATGCTCTATAAGATTTATCTCCTCCTTTGTTGGTTCCTCTGGTGTGTGGTCTCCCTCAATGCAAGAAGCCAATGAACGTGACTTTGTTGACTACAGCTTTGTCCCTGCTGGGTTTTGGCTGACTGGGCTATGGTAAGAGAAAACGTCTTAAATTTCAAACTAGAACACATCAAAATCAAGGGCTATGTAGTACACATCAAAGAGTTGTGCCACTGTTAAGAGAAATGTCTAAATTATGAATTCGAATACATCAAATGTGTTACTTACAAAACATACAAAAAGCAAAACAAAAACTCCAATTCACACCCAGGAGAGCAGTAGCTTCCAGACTTGTCTGCTGAGACACCTTCGTGCCCCAAGGGAGTGGAGGGGATTCAGCAGGTGGGGCTACAGCAGAGGATGTT
This sequence comes from Panthera onca, assembly GCF_046562875.1. Taxonomy (NCBI): domain Eukaryota; kingdom Metazoa; phylum Chordata; class Mammalia; order Carnivora; family Felidae; genus Panthera; species Panthera onca. The sequence goes on along the minus strand of NC_138339.1, from coordinate 64,770,675 downwards.
GACAAGGAGTGACCAGCATGAGGAAAAGCAGGACAGGGTGTGTCCTAGAAACCAGGTCGAGTGAATCCCTTGGTAGTCCAGCTGGCCAAAATGAAGAACACCTTGGTAGATGGTTACTCCCATTTTGGGAATGTGAAGACGGGAGAATACAGCCCCCTGAGGAGCCAGTCTAGGGGGAGGGGAACACTGCAGAACTCTGCCCGTTCTAAAAACTCTCAGCAATGGTGGCTGGAAGTAGGGTGAGATGGTACACACACGTTAAGTGTTCCTCCTTAGGGAACGGTTTGTCCCGGCAAAGGCAATTACTATCTCCTGTCTAGAGATTCTGACCCAGTAGGCCTAGCAGAAGGCCAGGCATGAGATTTTTTTTTTTTTTTTTTTTTTACATTTATTTGTTTTTGAGAGACAGAGAGACACAGAGCACAAGTTGGGGAGGGGCAGAGAGAGAAGGAGACACAGAATCCGAAGCAGGCTCCAGGCTCTGAGCTGTCAGCACAGAGCCCGACGCGGGGCTCGGACCCATGAACCGTGAGACCATGCTCTGAGCCGGAGTTGGACGCTTAACCGACTGACCTACCCAGGGGCCCCTGACCCACCATTTTTAATCGCACCACACAGATGAGGAGACGGAGGCCCAGAGGCTGCAAATAACTTGCCCGGGTTGTGTGACTGGTGCTAGTGGCTGAAGACAAGCTGGACAGCCCAAAGCAGGACTGCACTCCTGGGCATTGGTCTGCCAGCTCTCTCTACTCTACTCTACCACTCTCATTTAGCTATTTTTCCCCTCAAAGTACATCAATTAATGCCTGCACAGAACTGGTACCTTTGAGGCCCTCCTTTTTTGTTTAAATACTAACATGTCTACGAACACTATGAAGTTCTGCACAACAAGGACCCTGTGGTAACCCTAGAACATGTGAGCAAGAAGAAAGCTGTGGAGGTCTTCTTTGCCTAAAGGAGGAGTCCTTCTTTAGGCAAAGGAAAAGGGGAGAGATGGAAGAAAGGAACCCCAACACGTCTGGAGTTTCTATTACATGCAAGGAACTGGGCTAGATGCTAGCCTAAGAGTGCCAGCTCCTGCTACACGCCGTGGCAGAAGAGTCTACCTCAGCTCTCCTGACAGCGTGCTCAACGAGGAGGAAAGCAAGATTCTGAGATGCTACTCACAACTAATCCTCACCTACCCAGCAAGGGAGCCAGGAGGCTGATCTTCAGACTCCCGGCCAAGCCCACCAAAACCCCAACCCTGAAAGCTTTTAGTGATGGGCCCTGTAAGGACCTGTGGTAGGCAGAATGATGCCCCTCCCCAACATGTGCACGTCTTAGCCGCACGCACGGTCACCTTCTGTGACCAAGGGACTCTGCTGCTGTGACTAAGGCAGGGCTCTTGACACTGGGAACCACCGGGGCTTACTCAGGTGGGTCTGATACGATCACAAGAGCCCCCACGAGACAAAGAGGAGGGCAGGTGAGGCAGAGCCAGAAGAACAGATGTGAGACGAGCAGAGACTGGGGTGACCTGAGGCGGTGAGCCAAGGAACATGGGCAGCTTCTGGAAGCTGCAAAAGTCAAAGAGCCTCCAGAAGTAACACAGACTCATTTTAGACCACCGGACTCCAGAACTATCAAATAACGTGCTGGTTTACAAATATTAATTTTGTCGTGGTCTGTTATAGTGGCAAAAGGAAACTAATACAGCACCGTTCTCCCTGCTTAGAAAGGATTTCAAATAGCACTGTACATTGGCATAAGACATACCAATTAGCCTTGATAACCTGTCTCTGCCCCCCATGCATTTCAAAAACATGAAGCCTCATCAGGAATGTCATATTAACACGCTTACCAAGACAGCTGGTCTCAAACCAGGTAAATTTTTAATTATTAACTGTGATGCCCATGTTTCAATTAGACAAGCCTTTTTGACACATGAACCTTCAAGCACATCCACTTTCTCAACTTTAAACAAATCAACCAGTGTCTAGAATCAGGAGTTCCACTTTCGGGTTTTTTGGTTGTTTTTTTTTTTTTTCTTTTCAAAAATGTATTTCCTATTCCACATTAAAAACCAGTAGGGCCATGGGGCACCTGGGTGGCTCAGTCAGTTAAGCGTCTGACTTCAGCTCAGGCCATGATCTCACAGTCCGTGAGTTCGAGCCCCATGTCAGCTCTGCACGGACAGCTCAGAGCCTGGAGTTTGCTTCAGATCCTGTGTCTCCCTCTTTCTCTGCCCCTCCCCTGCTCATGCTCTGTTTCTCTCTCAAAAATAAAATAAAAACATAAAAAAAGGGGGGGGGCAGGAGTGGTCCCGCCACTGCCCTGGAGTACTTGTCTCCCCTCCTGTCCACGCCCGGGCCTGGGTGCTCTGACTTCAGACCAGACGGCAGCACTTTGTGCACCGAGCCAGGGTGCTGGGGGCTGCAGGCTGAGGTGGCACCGAGGCGCTGCTGGGGACCCCTCTCATCATTACCCCAGGCACGCTCCATTTTGTACCTGGAGCTGGCTAAGGGAGGGGGCTGAGACCCATCTGGGCCTCTGATCACACAGCCATCTCCAGGGTGAATGAGCCAGCGTGGCCTCTGCCACCACGCGGGGGTCTCTGAGGCATGCCCCCTTTCTGCCTGCTTGCTGGGCCATGACTGGGCCTGACCGCTTGGTCAAACCACCACGTCTTGGGTGCCCACTGACTGGCAGATGGCACTGGCCCCCACATACTGGGTACTGACCAGCTGTTTGCGCTGGAGGGTTGGGGGTGCCCCCCTTGGGCACCTCTGTAGGGAGGAAGCCGAGTCCCCAGGGGTGGGAGGAGAAGGAATGAGCTTGGTTTCCTCACAGTCTGGTTCACCCATAAAATGAGCAGTCATCTGAAGGTCTGGGGTCCCTGGGCTAGCTCCCTGGGCTAGCTCCCTCACCCTGACTGGCTTGAAACTGGTCCAAGATCAGACACCTTTTTAGAGAGATGTTCTCAAACACAGCTGAGCACATGGTTCTGACAGTTTTTCATGAACAACAGATGCTGACAGTTTTATGACAGATACTCATCAACCAGGAATTTCTGCAGAGAACACCGGAGGAAGTCATCATGATGTACAACCTTGTGATACTGGTGGCAGGAGGAATGATCAAGAAGCCAAAATGGTTCAGAAGAAAGTTTCAGAGAACAAGATGCAGATCTCTGGACTGCCAAAGCAGCACGGATAAGGAAAAATGCAATACCTTAAAGGGATGCCTGCACGGGACACCAAAGAATGTGTTCAAGAATGCGTGAGTTTACCAGCTCTATCGCACCTGAAGTGAATGAAAGAGTCATCTCGAGAATCAGAAGACAGCAGTGGGGAGGATGTCCCCTTCGCACGTCTACCTGAGGCCTTCACAGTTACGTAGAACTGCTGAAATACCTTCAGAAATTCGGAGATGCCACGGAGAGAGAGACACGACTGTGGAACATCACAGCCACGGAGGCCGTAAGTGAAGACCTCCCCCAGCAGGAACTTACGAGCCAGTTCCCGGCCAGTGTGACAACTGCACATGCCCAACAGCAAAATGTTATGGTTTACACAACACCATCTTGGCACACTTCTGACGTTCAACAGACTCAGCTTGCACAATCTGAAATGATGGAATAGGGGTTGCTGAGGAGGGAAGGAGGCTGTGAAGAGTCCAGAACAGAGATATTACGAGGAAACGGCTGGTGAAGGTGACCTCTTTATATGTTTAAGTAGCTGCAAGGAGCTTCCTGAAGCCTGACCAAATGAGGTATGAATTCTTACTCAACAATCTTTTCCATGAGGGGTGCCTGGGTGGCTCAGTCAGTTGAGTGTCTGACTCTTGACTTCAGCTCAGGTCATGATCCCAGGGGGTTGTGGGATTGAGCCCCGCGTTGGGCTCTGCACTAAGCATAGAGCCTGCTTAAGATTCTCTCTCTCTCTCTCTCTCTCTCTCTCTCTCTCTCTCTCTCTCTCTCTCCTTCTGCCCCTCTCCTCAGCTCATGTGCTCTCTCTCTCTCTTAAAAAATACATACATACAGGGGCACCTGGGTGGCTTAGTCGGTTAAGCATCCGACTCTTGGTTTCGGCTCAGGTCATGATCTCACGGTTTGTGAGTTTGAGCCCCACACCTGACTCTGTGCAGGAGGTGTGGAGCCTGCTTGGGATCCTCCCTCTCTCCCTCTCTCTCTGCCTCTCCCCCACTTGTGCTCTCTTTGTCTCTCTCAAAATAAATAAATTAAATAAGCAATTAATTAAATGATAAATTAATTAAAAATATATATATATAGACATACTTTATAAGTTTTCTGTGGATGACTGACATCACTTTGCAATTAAAAGAAAGCCAAAGCTTTATCACTTAAAGACAAAATCACTTGGAATGAACTCAGGTTGTGGCTATCTGGCACCATTAATAATTAGAGAATTAGACTGAATTTAAATGACATTGCCAAAGAGATTATTTTACAAATTGTATATGTTGATTCATTAATTAACCCATGAGAGGGGACAGAAATAATCTCTTAGGAGGAAAACTGTCAGAATTCAAACCCTTGGCTAAGGGTTTGCGTAAACATAGTATCGGGGAGCCTCATCAAAATACATTTCTCCAAGCCTTTTTATTCATTAATTCACAAACAAAACTACTTGATATATTCAGTATCCACTGAAGGCCTCTCTTGTACCCAACACCGGCTTGGTCTTGGGTTTGGAAAGACCCAATACATACTGTGAACGGTAGTCGAAAAACAAACATATTTTAATGATCACAACCTAAATTTCCCCCCCAAAACCTGCAGACATCCTTCGTACATAGAGCTTATTATGCATGGACATCGCCTAACTCTGCCGATAAAGTCTTTAACAGAGTTATCAGATCACAAACCTTGCTGAGTGACTCTGGTCTCCAAACCTGTACATAATTCTCAAGAATATCCGTTATATGGAGTAAGCCTGCTCTGAGGTACACAATGACTAAGTCACAGAATCCATAAGCTTTTAAAGCCAGAGTGGCATGACCAAGTTCCTCTACTCATAACACAGGACTACATTATCTATCATAGGCCTACTGGCAATGTTAATGAACTCCGTCTCCTTCCAAGTCATTATTCAAATTACATCACAATCTTCACGAACAATTATGGGAGGGCATTTCTGTTAGATGTCACACAGTCAGTGCACAGCTATACAAAGGCGAAAACCACCACCCCCCCCCCCACCCCCGGGTCCTAGAACCAGGACCACCTTCTACTACAGATAAGCCTTCACGGCTGCTGAAGTCTGCACCAATTGGGCAACGGTGATCGTTTGGTTTCCATCCGTCTGGTTGTACTTAACCAACTGTCTTATAACTTGGGGGATCCCTGAATGGAAGGTATAGTGGTTAGGAGACTGTGTTTGTGGAGGCAGCAGATCTGAGTTCAAATCCCAGCTCCACCAATGACTCTGCGACCTTGTATGCATTAGCCCACTGTTCCTAGTTTCTGGATCTTTATGGATGAAACTGGGATATTACCTAATAACCACCACTAATATTTAACAACCATCTGTTCTAAGAGCTTTCCTTAGATGACCAACTCTTCTAACCCTCACAACAGTTGTTTCCTGAGCTAACTTGCTCAAGTACGTAGGGGCGTTGGAACGTTAACCTAAGTCCTCTGGCTCCTCCAGAACCCTGCTCCTGGGAGAAGGGGTTGTAACCAGGATAGCATTTCCCCGGAGATTCCGATTAAGTAGAGCTGTGGATGGGGCCTCGGAAATAGATTTTTAAGAAGTACACCAGGGGAATCCTATGATTAGGTAAGTTTGGGAAACACCATGGGAAGAAGATAAAAATAATAAATAAATAATGACCAAATGCCCTCCCAGTTAAGGGAAGATGCTTACCCTTTTGCAGGGCCAGTGTAGACATTTAGATGACTCCCTGGCCGTTAATACTGGTTGCTGGGTCTGTTCTTTCTGACTGGTTCCTGATGAGAGTAGCTTCCTGCCCTATGGCCTGGTCCTGCGAGCACTTGCCCTGACAGTGTATGGAATCAGAACAGGACTGGACCAAATGCACTCTGGACTAGAGTCCTGATTCTGTCACTTCCTTTGTAGGCATGTCACTGGGTGACTCACTTCACATCTCTGAGCCTCAATATTATCATCTATAAAATGGAGATAAGAGGTGGCTCATAGAGCAAGCTGAGGTACACAAGAGAGCTTTAAACCTTTATTAATTGCAAAATGCTAAATAAAGGTAGGAAACATTTCTAACAAGCCAGTTTCCTGTGAGTGGATGTCCTCACTGGCTGAAGTCCTGCCCATAAATACAGTCACTGGCAATGGTGGTGGTGATGGGGTTGGGGGAGAAATGGACTGGAGCTTGGCTGCCTGAAGATGATGATCGAAAATGTCTATCAAAAATAACTTCCCTCCAAGATAAACTTTGTTTCAAACTTTTAGCTACATGCCAAGAAAATGCTTAAATATTGGAAAAAATTTTCTTGCCAAAACTTTGCAGGAACCAAGTTAGCAGAGAATATGCTTTTTATCAGGGACTTAGCAACAAAGACCTTTAACCCTGGCTAAAGATTAACGATGGAAATTATTAAACTGTACCCTTGCTGTTGATTAAAACAACTGCAGTTTGAAAGAGGTAAGAAAGCCTAGTTGCCCTGGTTTAGTTAGGGCCAGGCAGGTGTGAAACACCCCATCAAAGTCACTGTCTGGGCGATGTGACTGAGTGCCCACTATGCCAGATGCTAGGCTTTCCGGGATTATTCGATGCCAAACCCTCATTTCTGTTCTCCAAGAAAACGTCCCCAGTTTTGTAGAGTTGCTCAGAAAAATCAAGTTCCACACCCAAGATGGCACAACCTGGAATCTGTGCTTCTGTCTGACTTTCCACCACATTTCTGACCCCGAGGGGCCCACAGGTGATGTGCCTGCCAGGGGCAATCACCCTAACTCAAGAAGCCTACACAGCACATTTACTAATTTGTTTGGGCTGGTCGTCCAGGCACAGGGTTCCTTTCTCGAGGGTGTGGCCACACAGGAGATCAAATAACAGACCAGAAAGTTGAATCCTGTGCAAAGAACTAGATTCCTTCAGAGCGCATTTCCACTCATCAATGGCTTTCTGTTGCACACTCTCCTCTATTCCAGGGGGCTTTTCTAGAACCGAGGGAAGACATGGAGAATTAACACCTTCTGCCTATCTCCCTGTCAGCACCCTCCCAGCCCCCTACTTCCCACCCCACAAGGCAGATCCCACTCTTGGATTAACTTTAAAACATCCCAGTGACAATACAATCATCAGTCATATTCCAGCAGTCAAGATCAACTTTGGGTATGGGTTTCTTAATCAATTTCTTAGGATGGGGTGAAGTTCTCATCCATTTTCTTTCTTTTTTTTAATGCTATTGGTTTCTACTTGAGATGGTGGCATCAGCCTATACAAATGTTAACATACTATTTTAGACATATTCAGTTGACTATTTTACCACCCACTTTAAAGAATCAAATCATGGGGGCGCCTGGGTGGCTCAGTCGGTTAAACGTCCGACTTCAGCTCAGGTCGTGATCTCGCGGTCCGTGGGTTCGAGCCCCGCGTCGGGCTCTGTGCTGACAGCTTGGAGCCTGGAGCCCGTTTCGGATTCTGTGTCTCCCTCTCTCTCTGCCCCTTTCCCCGTTCATGCTCTGTCTCTCTCTGCCTTTCAAAAATGAATAAATGTTAAAAAAAATTAAAAAAAAAAAAGAATCAAATCATGTTATAGATACTGTACCTGAAAATATGTGACAAAGTAACAGTTAACTAAAATGTCAATAACTTTGAACTTTGTATAATTACATACAGGTTTGATACTTACTTTCATTTTTCACTTTCCAGATAAGTCAGCATTTTTTTTTTTGATTACTGCTACCGATGTCTTACCTTTAACCTCATACAAAAGGTCAGTTCCACCCATGATTATACTCCAACTAAATACATCTGACCACTGCCTGCATAGGAGGATGGACGTAGATGCCATCCATATTTTTATTCTAAGGCACTGGAGAGCAAAGAAGTTGGATGATGGACCGATTCGTAAGGTCACTGCTGCTCTGGTCGTCCTCTAAGATTTCTGCCCAGGAAGCGAAGAGGGGGAGGGATGTTTCCTCCCTGTTGGCATCTTCCTACATCCATCTGCATGAGATTTCATGAGACTTCTACAGAGCATTAAGAGCATTCTAAATATATGACCACCTCTGAAGTCCAGCCAGACTTTGCTTTGCTATGCAGGTTCCTCTCTGACAACTACACCAGATACTGTCCCTTTTCTGAAGACCCACGGGGCTTAAAAGCCCGCACCCTCAATCTAACCCTTGAGGGCATACTTAGAGCAATTATACGTACGACTAAGACAGGATCTGATAGATCTTCCCTTCCAAACACTGTCATTTTTGCAAGCTGGACACCTGCAGTCCTAGGGAGAAAGGACCGGCTAGAGGCCCCAGAACTTCTTGGTAGAGCCTCCAAGCATCTTTTCAGAGATCCCCCCCCAATCCTGTACACCTTGTATGTCAAGTCTGACTCCAGCACCGTAAGAGTCGCAGAGCCTCCTTATTTACCTGCATACCCACCTCCCACCTATTGCAATGCCTGGAAGCAGCTCAGTGAACCGGGGATGGACCAAGGGAAGAGAAAAGCAAGAGGCACTTGAGTCAAAATCTAGAAGGCGAGGCAGAAGAGAGATTATGAGTTTGAGAGAAGTACAAACAAAATGCAGTGGGGGTTCAGAAGGCAGCTGTCCATGAGGTGGTTAAGTGCTTACGCTCCGAAGTTACTCGGAGGTAGGCGTTGTCATTCAGGCACCCAACGCATATTCATTGAGGGTCTACCTGGTACTGGAGATTGCTGGATGTAGGTAGGGACAGATAGGTGAGCACGACAAACAGGCCCTGATCACAAGATGAGAGAAGAAAACGAGCAAGTAAACACAGTTAATTCCAACTGGTGACAAATGCGATTGAAGAAAACCCACAGGGGTAACCTAACAAAGAATGGATGCGTGAGGGGTCAATTTTAGACAACACAGTCATGGGCAAGTAACACTTAAGCTGATGGCCAACTGTGCGACCTTGTGCTGGTTACTTAACCTCTCTGAGTACCAGCTTCCTCATCTGGATCATGGACAACACCACCAAGCACCTCACGGGGCTGAAAGAATGTAAAAGTAAATGGACCGAAAGAAATCACTGCACAAGCTTAGCAGATACCGTGGTTGTCATTCCGGGGAGGTTGGAGACCTGTGACACGTGGGAAAGATCAAGAGGGCATGGAGATGCAAGGTGGGGCCAGGACCACTCGCTCCCCTCTTGCCTGCAAGATCGCGAGTTCTAGGGCAGGGGCCGGGTGGTCTCTAACCCGATCAAGGAGCCCTGCTCTGCGCCGGGAGGAGAAACCAAGAGCTAAGAGTGTGGGGACATGAGGGTAGGGTCGGTAACACCCGGTCACCAGGCAATCACTCGCGCCCGTAGCGCGGTGGCCTGTCCCCGCGGCAGCCATTTTGGGTGTCCTCACCGCGGGGAGTCTGGTCACGCGGCCGAGCACAGCGTGGCAGGGCGCGTGCGGGCGTGGATGGGTGAGCCCCTTCCCGTCCGGGGCAAGACCGCACTCCACCGCCGGGGCTCAGGGGGCCTCGGGGACAGGTCGGGCTGCTGCAGGTGGGGGGCGGCCAGACAGCGGGAGGGCAGGGGTCCCCAAGGTGCCGGGACCCCTGGCCCGGGAGTCCCCGGCACGGCGCGGGGGTTCCCGACCTCCGGCCCGGAGGGGGAGGGGGGGTCTCCGCGCAACCCGCCCGCCGGCCCGCGCCCCTCCGCCCCTGCCCGCGCCCCTCCGCCGGGCTCCCCGCGCGCTTCCCACCCACCCCGGCTCGGCCCGACGCCCGCAACTCACCGCTCCCCGCCACCCGCCGCCCGCGCCGCTGGCACTCCCCGCTCAGCGCTGCCCGCGCCGCCACCGGAAGCGATTCTCCCGCCAGGGCGGCCCCGCGCGCCGCCGCCGCCCCGCGCGCGCCCTCGGAGCGCGTCCCCGTGCGGAGCCAGGCGGCCGCGTGGAGCCCCGGACCCGCCCCCGACTCGCCGCGCCGTCCGCCTGGCCTCGCGCTGCGCCCCGCGCGCTCCCTCGTGCCCGCGCTCTCGCTTCTGGCCTCTCCCCGCTCTCGGGCCCCGCGGTGAAGTCCCAACTTGGGCCTCCAGGCGGTCGGGGGCCCTCTCTGCTCAGGCCGGTGCCAGCGCTTTCCATTTGGGCTTGCCCAATGGAAATTGGGCAAATCATTTCTTCAAGGCCAGCGTCTGGTATAGAGTTCGCAGCCGCTCATTCAGTCGCTCATCCATTCATTTAAACCCGGGTTCCCCCGAGTGTGGAGTGCCACAAGGCCATTTTAGGTGGTACAGGTGCCACGGTCTGACTTACTTCTTTGAAAAGACTCGCTCTGGCTACGGTATGGAGAATAGGCTGCAGGACATGGAGACAGAAAGAGGTCAGTAGGGTGGCTACCCTGGTTAGCCAGGGAAATACGATGGCGGCTTGGACCAGGTTGATACAAGCGAGGCGGTGAGAATTATTGGGTTCTGGGTATATCTTGGGGTTAGATGAAATGCAGTATATGGTGAATTACATCATGTTCACGGAGAGGAAGACTCCATTTTTTAAGTCCTAAATTCTTCCCCCAAATAACCTATAAATATAATGCAATCCCAAACAAAATCCTGACAAAGCCAGTGCGTATAAGAGTGTGTACGCACAGCTAGATAAGATGACTATAAAATGTATAGAGAAAAACAAAGAACCAGAAATAGCCAAAACAATTTTGAAGAAAAAGAGGAGGGGGGAGTGATTCATGCTATAAATACAGAGAGGTAGTATGTATGTGTAACAAATAGCTTAGTGCAGCCAAACAGCAATACCTTACATGGACCCTGCACGTATAGAAATGTGCTCTGAGCTGGCATCCCAAGTGAGGGGCGTAGGTTAAATATTCACTAAATAATACTGGGGCAATTGAATCTTTACTTGTACCATACACAAAACATAGCTCCAGGTGGATTAAAGACCCAAGTATGAGAAACAAAGCTCTCAAGTTCTTAGCAGACAATAGAGGAGGGTATGTTTATGACCCTGGGAGAAGGAGTCATTCTTAAGTAAACACAAAAAGTACAAAATAGAAAGGCAAGATTGAAAAGTTAAACCTTATTAAAACTCAAAAATTCATGCTCACCAGTGATACCATAAAAAGTGAAAAGTTCACAGACTGGGAGGAAATATTTTCAATGCATGGGTATGGTAAAGAATACCTATCCAGAAAATATTTTTAAAAAATTTACAAACTAATAAGAAGAAACCACCCAATGGAAAGACATACGAAAATCATGGCTATGCAACTCACAGAGAAGGAAAAAGAAATCGTCCCGATGCATAAGTAAAGATTTTCAAGCTGGTCAGTAATTTATTTGGGCACTCAGCACGGGTTTCACAAAATTTTTGGTAGCACTCCTTATCCTCAGAATTCCTACGAATGTTGAAGCAGTTTATGTTCCTTACCAAACCCTGTGCAAGTGTTTGGCTCAAAAAGATGGAAAAAAAGAAAAGAAAAGAAAAGAAATCATTCCTTCACAGGGCTTATTGGCAAGGAGACAGAGATGTAAACAAGTAATTACAAGAAATGATTACAATTCAATATAAGAATTGCAACAGTATAATGAGGGCTGTATAGCTAAGTGCTGAGAGCTTGGAGGAGGGACTGACTAGCTTGCCTGCAGAATGGGGTTGCAAGAGAGTTAGAGTAGATACAGAGCGTATCAGTTATCTGTTGCCACAGTGATGTTCCAGCACAGCCACGAAACCTCAGGAGTATACAACAATGAACATTTATTTTTGTGCCTGAGCCTATGTTGACTGGAAGTTGTGCTGATAGGAGCTGGGCTCAGCAACGCTTACTCATGTCTGGTCAGCTGTGGGCTGTCAGTGGCTTTGTGGATCTTAGCAGGGCTCTTTTACATGTCTGGGGACTCAGCTGGGACAATTGGACCGACAAGGGGGTGGAGGGACAGAGATAGAGATAGAAGAAGGAAACTCAGTGCTTCTTGAGGCCAAGGCTTAGGAGTGACACATCTTCAGGATGCCTGGGTGGCTCGATAGGTTAAGAGTCTGACTCTTGATTTTGGCTCAGGTCGTATCACAGGTCATGAGTTCGAGCCCCGTATTAGGCTCTTCACTGACAGCCCACAACCTTCTTGGGATTCTCTCTCTCCCTCTTTCTCTCTCTCTCTCAAATAAATAAATAAACATTAAAGAAAAAAAAGAGAACTGACACGCCTTCACTTCCAATTCATTCCCCTTGTTTCATTTGATCCTAGTCAGATCATCAATCTCTTATCTTCTCATACCTACCACGTTCTGGGTACGAGACCCAAGCTGGACCAAACAGAATCCTGTCCTGTGTTTATATGTAGACTCGTCGCCCTCCCTCACCCCTCTTGGAGTTACAGAGCTGGGAGAACATGGACAAGGGGCTACTGGTCAGGGCGGACTTTCTGCCAATCTACAGAAGAGAAACTAAGCTGAAAGATGCAAGGGAGACAGAGTTCAGATGACATCATTTCAGGCCTTGGAAAGCTACTCACATACACTCTTTTCTTTTTCTTTTCTTTTTTAAATCACAAAGTTCTTTCAAGTTAGATTTCCATTCCTGATTGATTTGGGGGAAGGGGACTCCCAGAGATGGTGACATCTGAGCTGAGTGCAACCAGATTTGAAAAAGTAGGAAAAGGAGGCAGAGGAAGGAAGTAGAAAGGAGCTGAGGATGCAGAAATAAAAAGTGTCCATTGTTTCAAATAAACGGCCTTTGGAAACAGCTTCCATGGAAACTAAGATCGTAGTTTTCAGTTTTGTTGATAAGGAAGCTGAGTGCTTGGGAATTCTTGCGAGGCTTGCATCAACAAAGGTTGCAAAACCCTTGCATTTTAATGTGGACTTTGAACTGTTCAAGGCATGGCAAAAATAAAACAATGCTTAAGTCAGCAAAGAAGGGGGTGCATTTCTGAGCATAGTAAAAGTTCAGTGAGCTGGAGAGAGATCTTGCTGAGTATCTCACAAGATGACGTTTTCCTCACGGTAGAACAGGGAATTTGGTGAGAATCTTTTTTTTTTTTTTTTTTTCCTTTTATGTTAACATGCTAGTGAAAACTTTAAGCTCCAGATTATATCGGCAAAGTTATTTATGATGATCAACTAAATACATAATCGTATGAATGTGAAGAGAATGGAAAAGTTCTTGTACACACTCCGTGCTATTCCCCAACGCTCTCCCTGACAGACTTTTTTTAGTAAGTTTCCTTCCAGTATTTCCTTTTCTTTTCTGACCCACCAAACTTCGGTTCATCCCGTGCTTCGGCTTCTGTTTTCTGTACATATAACAGAAGCATGTGGCCCAGTGCTTAAGAACACAGGCTCTGGACGCAGACCAACCTGACTTCTGGTTCCATCTCTGCCCTGATTGGTTACGAGACCCAAAACCAGTGGGGACCTTAGCTTCTCTGTCTCTAAAAACTTCGCGGTGCTGCTCTGAAAATGACCTGAGCTGATCCTCTCCTGAGAAGGAAGGACCTGGAGGCTGTGTGTCCAGCAACTCAGCAGAGCCTTATCGAAGGGAGGAAGGGCAATAATAGTAGTTGTGTGCCCACTGTGAGCCGGGCACAGAGCAGTCCTTTTCACAATGCTCTTCTCTAGTTGGCACAGAAACCCTGAGGGGTGAACTACTTGTAGCGGTCAGGGTTCACGAGTCAGTCAGAACCAAGAGGATACATATCTGTTTCTTTCTTTCTGCCCCCCCTTCCTTCCTCCTTCCCTCCCTCCCTCTTTCTTCTTTCTTTCTCTTTCTCTTTCTTTCTTTCTTTCTTTCTTTCTTTCTTTCTCTCTCTTCCTTCTCTCTTTTTTTCTTTCTTTCTTTCCTTCCTTCTTTCTTTCTCTTTTTTTTCTTTCTTTCTCTTCCTTTCTTTCCTTCCTTCATTCTCTCTCTTTTTCTTTCTCCTTCCTTCCTTCTTTTCTTTCTTTCTTTCTTTCTTTCTTTCTTTCTTTCTTTCTTTCTTCCCTTCCTTCTTTCTCTCTTTTTCTCTTTCTTTATCTTCCTTCCTTCTCTCGCTTTCTTTTTCTTTCTTTCCTTCCTTCTTTCTTTCTCTTTCTTCCTTCCTTCCTTCCTCCTTCCCTCCCTCCCTCCCTCCCTCCCTCTTTCTTCTTTCTTTCTTTCTTTTTCTCTTCCTTCTCTCTCTTTTTTTCTTTCTTTCTTTCCTTCCTTCTTTCTTTCTCTTTTTTTCTTTCTTTCTCTTTCTTCCTTCCTTCCTTTCTTTCCTTCCTTCTCTCTCTCTTTTTTTTTCTTTCCTTCCTTCCTTCTTTCTTTCTTCCCTTCCTTCCTTCTTTCTCTTTCTTTTTCTCTTTCTTTCTCTTCCTTCTCTCTCTTTCTTTTTCTTTCTTTCTTTCCTTCCTTCTTTCTTTCTCTTTTTTCCTTTCTTCCTTCCTTTCTTTCCTTCCTTCCTTCTTTCTCTCTCTCTTTTTCTTTCTCTTTCCTTCCTTCTTTCTCTTTCTTTCTTTTTCTTTTCTTTTCTTTTCTTTTCTTTCTTCCCTTCCTTCCTTCTTTCTCTCTCTTTTTCTTTCTTTTCTTTCTTTCTTTCTTTCTTTCTTTCTTTCTTTCTTTCTTTCTTTCTCTTCCTTCCTTCTCTCTTTCTTTTTCTTTCTTTCTTTCCTTCCTTCTTTCTTTCTCTTTCTTCCTTCCTTCCTTCCTCCTTCCCTCCCTCCCTCCCTCCCTCCCTCTTTCTTCTTTCTTTCTTTCTTTCTTTTTCTCTTCCTTCCTTCTCTCTTTTTTTCTTTCTTTCCTTCCTTCTTTCTTTCTCTTTTTTTCTTTCTTTCTCTTTCTTCCTTTCTTTCTTTCCTTCCTTCTCTTTCTCTTTTTTTCTCTTTCCTTCCTTCCTTCTTTCTTTCTTCCCTTCCTTCCTTCTTTCTCTCTCTTTCTTTTTCTCTTTCTTTCTCTTCCTTCTCTCTTTCTTTTTCTTTCTTTCTTTCCTTCCTTCTTTCTTTCTCTCTTTTTCTTTCTCTTTCCTTCCTTCTTTCTTTCTCTTTCTTTTCTTTTCTTTTCTTTCCTTTTCTTTCTTCCCTTTCTTCCTTCTTTGTCTTTCTTTTTCTTTCTTTTCTTTCTTTCTCTCTTTCTTTCTTTCTCTCTTCCTTTCTTTCCTTCCTTCCTTCTTTCTTTCTCTCTCTGTCTCTTTTTCTTTCTTTTCTTTCTTTCTTTCTTTCTTTCATTCTTTCATTCTTTCATTCTTTCTTATGAGAGTTTCTGATAAGGAATTAGCTCACACAGCTGGGGGGAGCAGGCAAGTCTGACGTCTGTAGGGCAGGACAGCCCCAGACAGGAGTTGATGCTGCAGTCTTGAGAGACGAACTTCTCTAGGGAAATCAGTCTTTGCTCTCAAGGCCTTCAACAGATTGGATGAGGCATACCCTCATTGTGAGGGTCATCTTCATTATGTAAAGTCACCTGCTTGTAGGTGTTAATCACATCTACAAAGCACCTTTGCAGCAGTATCTCGAATTGTGTTTTGTGGAATAACTGGGTCTATAGCCTAGCCTAGTTGACACTTAAAACTAAACCTCGTACTCCTCTTCACCTGATTTTACAACTCCACTTCCACTCGTGCCTCTAATAATCCATTCTCTGGTCTTTTGAAAAAGTGAATCAGATCATGTCATCTCTTGTTTTAAAATCCTCAGGATCTCTCAATTTTACTAACCATAAAATATGAACTCTTCACCATGGCCTGTGGGCCCTCATGCTCTGTCTTGTCCTATTTGTCCAGTGAGACCATATGCCATCCTTCCCCTTGTCCGTGTTAATATTGCCAAACTTTCTGAACCCTGAATAGGCCAACTTATTCCTACCTCAGGACATTTGCATATGCTGTTCTCACTGCCTAGAATGCTTTCAGGTCAAATGTTTCCTCCTCAGAGAAGCCTTCCTTGGCCATCTGAGTAGCCTCTCCCACGCACACTGGAGCTCATCGTTCTTTTCCTTCCTTTCCTGTATGGTCACTATCCAAAATGACCTTGTTTATTTGTTGACTTGTTTCTTCTCTGTGTCATCTACCATCAGAGCAAGTGTTTTATCTGCTGTATTCTCCACTGAATCACTCCAGAAATTTCCCTCATGCCCTTTCTTAGTACATTCCTACTCCAAATGTAACACTATCTTGATTTCTCTTACCTACTTTCCATGATTTCCATCACTTGTTTCTAACTGGTTTTGTCTGTTCTGAAACTTCATCCAAATGGAATTATACAGCAAATGCTTGTGTGTGTGTGTGTGTGTGTGTGTGTGTGTGTGTGTGTGGCTTCTTTCACTCAATATGTTTTTGGGATTTACCCGTGTTGTTGGATTTAGTTGTAGCTAGTTTTTTCTCATTGTGTAGAGTTCTGTTTTATAAGAATTTACGACAGTCTTGGGGGAATAGACATTTACAGTGTTTCCAGTTTAGGGTCATGAAGAAAGTTGCTATGAACATTCATATGATTAACTTCTTATGGATATAAGAACAGATTTTTTTTTTTTTTTTTTTTTTTTTTTTTTTTTTTTTTGCATTTAGTTCTCAATGTGCTTTGACCCATAAGCTCTGCCTCCGGGGTGATATTTCCAAGATATGAAGCTCATGTTACACTGCAGCTGAAAGCCTGTTCTTGTCCTCCAGTTAAGTTCAACCTCCTTGGTATGGCATTCAAGGCTTTTTGACACTGACCTCAACCTCCAATCAGTTTCACCTCCTGCCTTACACCTGCTACAGGCACATCTTCCAGCTCACTGTTTCCAGAATGCCCCAAGCTGTTCTCCTCCTCCTGCCTTTGCATACACTTCGGCCGGAATAACTGTCTCCCAGAGAGTCTTGATACATGGACAAACTGTTACACGTCCTTCAAAGCCCAGCTCGAAAGACACCTCCTCCAGGAAGCTGCCCATCATCTGCCAGGCACTTTATTGTACTTGCCATTGGGTGCTTTAGTGTTAATCTCTGGCATTTATCATGCTTTGGTTTTAATATTGTGAAATCACTTATTTCATCACATATATTTCTGTAATCGCGGTCTGTTTCCTCTTCTTGTCTGTGAGCTGCTGGAAGGCAGACAAGGAGCTCGGAGTTGTGAAGTGACATACCTAAGGCCACGCAGCTGCCGTGACACTAGGTCAGGTGCTCTTAACACTACAGCACACGGCGGAGTGCGGGCCAGTCACCACGCATGAGGCTGAGACCGGCGGCTGGAGCTCAAAGGCCCTCGAGGGTCAGCTGGGTCGTGAAGGCAGCAGCGACTATGGAGCTGAGCCCAGGGAACGTGGCAGAGTCTGCCCAATCCGGCAAATTATTGCCATGGAAATATGGGCTTTGGGGGGGCTCCCTGTCTGAGAAGCCAAAAATCTGTAAAAGCTGTAGAATTTCCTAATTGTTGAATGTTGACAACTAAGTTCTTATTTTATTTATTTTTAATTTTTTAACAATTTTGTTTAAATCCAAGTTAACATAGAATGTAATAATGATTTCAGGAGTAGAATTCAGTGATTCATCACTAACATGTAACACCCACTGCTCATCACAGGTGCCCTCCTTAATGCCTATCATTAAGCCTTTAGCCCTTTGGCCCTTCCCCCCCCCCCCCCCCCCCCCCGCCTCCCCTCCCACAACCCTCCGTTTGTTCTCTGTATTTAAGAGTCTCTTATGGTTTGTCTCCCTCTTTGTTTTTATCTTATTTTTCCTTCCCTTCCCCTATGTTCACCTGTTTTGTTGCTTAAACTCCACATGCGAGTGGAATCATATGATACTTATCTTTTTCTGTCTAATTTATTTCCCTTAGCGTAATACACTCTAGTTCCATCCGTGTTGTTGCAAATGGCAAGGTTTCATTCTTTTTCATCACCGAGTAGTATTCCATTTTATATGCACACCACATCTTCTTTATCCATTCATCAGCTGAGGAGCATTTGGGCTCTTTCCATAATTTGGCTCTTGTTGATAAGCACTGCCATAAACATTGGGGTGAATGTGCCTCTTTGAATCACATTTTTGTAACTTGGATAAATGCCTAGTAGTTCAATTGCCAGGTCATAGGGTAGTTCTATTTTAAATTTTTTTTAAGGAACCTCCATGCTATTTTCTGGAGTGGCTGTGCCATTTTGTGTTCCCACCAAAAGTGCAAAAGCGTTCCCCTTTCTCTGCATCCTCACCAACATCTGCTGTTGCCTGGGTTGTTCATTTTAGCCATTCTGACAGGTGTGAGGTGGTATTTCATTGTGGTGTCGATTTGTATTTCCCTGATGACGAGTGATGTTGAGCATCTTTTCATGTGTCTGTCAGCCATCTGGATGACAACTAAGTTGTTATTTTAAATACAAGGTAAGACAATCAGCAGACATCTGTGGGCTGGATTAAGGCCTCTGTTCACTAATTTGCTCCTTGCACACAGAGCCTTATGGTACTAAGCCTACCATCTGATTTTTCTTACCACGAGGATGCTAATCTTTAGAAGGCTAAAAACAAAAATGATCACTGACTGCCTGTGGCCCAAGCACAGATTCCCCTGTAAACCAAGCGAAATCTCCTGGTTCTCCCTGACATCCCATTCGTTTATCGGTCCGCTTGCCACATTCTCTGATGCTGCGCTGGGTCGGGGCACAGGAAGGTGCTCTGGGCACCAGGACGAGTTAGACAGTCTTGCCGGTAAGACGCTTCGGGTCCAGTGAGCCAGTGAGCACAACGCAGGCAGGGCCAGGTGGTCTAAGCAGCCGACCTAGAGCCCAGAGTGAGGAACAACTGGCCTGTTCTGGGTACACGTCAGGGAAGGGCTCCTGCAGAGGTGATAGGCAAACCAGGGCTTAAGCGACAAGGAAGAGAAAGTGAAGGGGTTTGAAAGGCTGTTCTCTGCAGAGGGAATAGTATGTGCAACAGTGTAGAGGCCCAACCCGTTGGGTGTGGATGAGAAATCTGCAGCTCATGTGGGCAGTGCTGTGCATGGGGTGGGCCTGGGGTGGCCGATCTCAACGAGCAGGGGTGGGTGGAGAAGGGGCAGGCCTAGCCCTCTCCCCACCCCCGATGGGGGGTGTGTAGCTAGGTGACATGCGGGAATTCTGCCTGGGAGAAGGGTTGAGGTCAAAGCTGGAGGGAGTGGGGTCCCCGAGTGGCTCAGTCGGTTGGGTGTCTGACTCTTGGTTTTGGCGCAGGTCATGATCTTATGGTTCATGGGTTCGAGTCCCGCATTGGGCTCTGCACTGACAGCACAGAACCTGCTTGGGATTCTTTGTCTCCCTTTCTATCTCTGCCCCTCCCCTTCTTGTGGGCTCTCTCTCTCTCTCAAAATAAATAAATAAAACATTACAAAAAGAAGAAACAAAGCTGGAGGGAGTATCCTCATGGGGTTGCTTTACTGAAGAGGTTAGGAGAGAGTGGGGTCAGGGCCAGAAGTCAGGGACCAGGAGTCGTCAGCAAAGCAGAGAGGCCTGAGTAGCGAAGTGGACAAGTGGGGAACCAAGGGCATTTCTCCAGGCAGAGTACAGGCAGCATGAGATTTCACGTTGTTTTGCCCAAGTCCTATGAGGGACCTTTTAAAACAATGACTTTCAACCCCAGCTCCAGCTTAAAATCACCTGGGAGCTTTGGAAAATTCTCATTTTTTCTCCTATTCCTTGGACAAATTACATCAGGATCTTAAAAGGTGGGACCTGAAATCTAGATTTTTTTAAAAAAAATGTTAATGTTTATTTTTGAGAGAGAGAGAGAGAGAGCACAAGCAGGGGAGGGGCAGAGAGAGAGGGAGACACAGAATCCGAAGCAGGCTCCAGGCTCTGAGCTGTCAGCACAGAGCCCAACGTGGGGCTTAAGCTCAGGAACCTGAAGATCTGGGCCGAAGTCAGATGCTTAACTGACTGCGCCACCCAGGCGCCTCTGAAATCTGGATGTTAAAGCTTCAAAGTGCAGCCAGGGATGGAAGCTGTTGCTCTTAACAGGATGAACCAAACACCAAAGAACCAACAAAGTCGTCCTTCAATTGATTCAAAGCGGCCCTCCATTCTGGAGACACAGGGGGTCTGCCTCAGGATGTAAAGTGGTAACTGTAAAGACTTGACCTGCTGTTCCCCCCTCCCACCCCCCCATTAATAAGGCTGGATTGTGGTCAGCAGGCGAACAAGCCTTAGACTCCTGCTCCTCAAATGCACAGACAATCATCCTAAGAGCATTCCTGTTTGGGGGTGAAAGCCCAGCGTGTCTCACATACAGAGCATCTGAAAAACACATCATGAATTGGCTCTTTGTTTAAAAATAAAGCAACACTAAATATCTCTTGGAAGCCAATTGTGTCTTTAAATAGGTCCTGGAGGCTAAACATAATGTTGATTATTCTGAGAAAGCTGACTCACTCCATTATGAGTTTTAAGGGACTGCTTCATTAGTCAAATTAATCTTAACATAATAGGGCAGAAGTGAGGAAGAAATAACACTTCACATTTCTTTTTGCTCCGGTGAAGTACGTGCTGTTCCATTTCTTTAACTCTTCAATGAAGAATCCATATCCTGCTTACTCTTTAGATCCGATCCATTCATTCGTCCGACATCTACTTACTGAGCAACTGTTCTGTGCCGGAGCTAGACAGGCACCCGTTGAGACTGAGCCCCTTCCTTTGTGCAGTTTACTTTCCCACTGGGGAGATGGGCACTGAGCCAATACATATGGGATTTCAGGAAGTGAATAGTGGAATGAAGAAAGCTGGTTAAGAGGACAAAGCAAGGTGAGGGGCACCTGGGTGGCTCAGTCGGTTAAGTGACCGACTCTTTGATTTTGGCTCAGGTCACGATCTCATGGTTCACGGGTTCGAGCCCCACGTTGGGCTCTGCACTGATGGCATGGAGCCTGCTCCGGATTCTCTCTCTTCTCTCTCCCTCTCTGCCCCTCCCCACTCATGCTCCCCCCCTCCTCTCAAAAATAAATAAACATTAAAAACAAGAGATCAAAGCAAGGTGAGGATGGGGTTGGAAATTCAGAGGGGATGTTCAAGGAAGGCTTCTCTTTGGAGGTGATGTTGGAGCAGAAGCCTGAATGAAGGGAGAGAAGGAGCCATTCAGAGGTCAGGGGAGGAGCATTCCAGACAGGTGAGGGCAAGTGAAATAGCCTTAAGACTGAACTGAATGCAGAGGCTGCAAAAATACCTTTGAGTCGATATGTGAATTTCTGAGAAGAATATTGATGAGGCAGACTCAGGGCTCCAGCTGGCACATACAGTGCCTCTGTAGGAATTATAAAAAGTCACCCTCTTTGGCAAATGAGTTGCAAAAAGCCACTCCTACCTGTGATTGAAGGAACCCCAGGTCAGCTGGCTTATAAGCAGAGCCCCTGCTGGATTCTAGCTCCTCCTCATTCTCTTGAGTGGGGAGGCATATTTGTGCAGTGCACAGACTATACGACTGCACATAGCAGCCCTCACTGGGATTCATTTAAAACTGACTAACCTAAGTCGCAGGAAAATGGCAAGATGGAACACTTTTTTTCTGGTTATTTTTTCTGGGTTTTAAAACTCTCCCCGAGAAGCCTGAAACAGTTGCAGTAGAATAATATTTTGAGAGTTTAGCTGGTTAGCTGATTAACTGATCTCTTTTCCCAACACTCTTTGCTGTCTCCCTCACTTCTCTCCGAATGACCAGGCTGTTCTGCATTAATTTCCTCAGTGGAAAGTTGCCACAGGGCAGAAAGGAAGTTTTTTGACTCTGATCTTCAGTAAACCTGAGCTCTTAGGGTAATGCAAAGAGGTTGAGTTGGAGACACTCTGTTTGGATTAAATATACGCTTATATTCATTCACTTTATCCCCATTCTCTGCTTTTCATTTTCCTTCCCTTGGTAGGCAACAGTTCTAACATGTTACTATGTATCCCGGTAGAAAGTGTAATGTTGTTTTGGCCGCATGGTTTTTAAATGATACAAATGGTGAAATCGTGCTCTGCTGGACACCTCCTTTGGTGTCTTGCTTTGTAACTCAACACCAAGTTTGGGGGATCTGTTTACATCGTTTTGTCTGCGCCTCGCTTGTTCCTTCTACCTATGGATAAATTCTGTGGTGGAGAGCCACTCTCTATATTTTACTTATCCGGCACCCATTACGAATACCCAGGGTGCCCTCCATGTCTCGGTGCCGTAAACAAATCTGTGATGAATATCTTCTCATGTGTCCAGTGATAGTCTTGCTTAATAAAGACTCTGGGAACGCGCTCAGGGGGAAGGTTTCTGTGCATACAGACATGCTCAATGTGGATGAGCACTGCCAGAGGACCCTTCCCAACGGTGGCAATATCGAAACCCGCCGGCAGTGTGCAAAAGGGCTCCTGGTTCTCCACCTCTCACCAAGAACTGACGTCATTCTTCTCTCTGATCTTTGCCCCTCCAGTGAGAACAAAGCACCGTGTCGTTGTTTTACTTTGTATTTCTTTAGCTGTTGATGAATTTGAAGATCTTCGTATCCATTTATTAACACTTGCTTGGGCATATTCTCTGCCTATTTTTTTCAAACAATTTCAAAAGCTTCCTGCTTTTGTTACTGTGCAGATATTCAGTGTCTGTTACAAACACGACAAGTGCCTTCTCCCAGTCCGTCATCTTTCTCTTAACTCTGTGGACAGTGTGGTTTTCCGAGCAGAAATGTTTAATGTCAATGTAACTAAATCCATCAATGTGTTACCTTATGTTTTGAGCTTTTGAGGTCTTGATTTAGAAGGTCTCCCCAGATATCCTCCACTATCTAATTCTTAAGTTGTGTAGTTTTATGCTTCACATGTAGGTCTTTAATCCATCTAGGTTCTACTTTTGTATATAGTGTGAGGTAGGGATTCAACTTTATTTTTCTATACATCCTTTGTATCATATAGGTGTGTGTGTGTGTGTGTGTGTGTGTGAACACTTGAATCTGTTCACTTCATCCTACTGCTCGGAATCCTTCAGTGGCTTCCTGTCACACATGGAATAAAATCCAACCTTCTCACTTGGCTCTTGAGGTCCTTATGCTCAGGCCCAGATGTCTCCCTAGCTTCATCTCTCACCACTCTTGTCCACTCCAGACGCTCAGGCATTGTTTCCTCAAATGTGCCAAGTTCTTTCTCACCTCAAGGTATGCGCACGGGCTATTTTGTCCTTTCTGGAAAGCTCTCCTGTCCCACTCTTTACCTAGCAGAATCCTTCATTCAGGTCTCAGGTCCTCTGTTACTTCCTCAAAGGAGTCTTCACGGACCCACACTCTGGTAAGAAGGTGTGTGAGTTAGGATAGGTTGTGTTATGCTGCACTAACAGATCGCCCCCAGATCTCAGTGACTTATAGCCACAGCATGTCCATCAAGGGTCAGCTTGATCCACAATGGCTTCACTCTGGGACAGACTGATGGACAGCCTCTACCTGGGACATTGCTGGACTTAGGGAAAAGAGAACAGAGATGATGAACCATGAGCTGGATTAAAGGAATCCGTCTGACAAAAATGCATGTCGCTTCTAGCCACATTCTAGTGCTCAAAGTCATATGGACACATGCACAACAGGGTGTGGATGCTTAATGTTCCTATATGGAGGGTACCATGAGTTCTATGGACAAGCCTGAAGTCAGTGAGCTGGAGAAGTAGAATCTTCTCCCAGGAAAGGGTAGGAATTATTTTGAACGATAATATAATCTACCAAAAAGGTTGTTCCCAGCCTATATTCTTATTTCCTCCTTTTTTTTTTTTTTTTAAAGTTTGTTTATTTTGAGAGAGAGAAAGAACCTGAGCAGGCGAGGGGCAGACAGAGAGGGAGGGCGAGAATCCAAAGCAGGCTCCACGATATCAGTGCAGAGCCTGACACAGGGCTTGAACTCAGGAACCGTGAGATCGGCCTTGAGCCGAAATTGAGTCAGACGCTTAACCGACTGAGCCCCCCCCCCCCCCCAACCCCACCAGTGCCCTCTTATTTCTTCTTTTTTCTTTCTTTCATGGCAAGTTATAGTTGTCAGTTTTAAATACATCCACACTTATTTAAAAACTGTGAGGGGGTTCATGGAAGGTTTTCGATAAATCATTATGGAATGAAAGAACACATAAATATGAAAAAACACAGAAAGAGCCCACGCTTTTCAATCAGATGGAGTTAGGTGGGAAGCCCAGACCTGTCTCTTATTAGTATGTCGTCTCAGGCAAATTGACAAATATTACTGAGCTTTCGGTTTTTTCTTATTTAAAATAAAGACAGTAAAACTTCCACTGGGGCTGTCCCATAGATGGCGCTAAAGACATCAGTTTCTTCCTACATTGTTGCTTTAGTATTAAGAATTTAGTATTAAGTATTTAGTATTAAGAATTTATCATTCTTCTGGTGTGTGTTTCATTTTAGCCCACCTGAGCATGAACACGACCCACCGTTATTATACTGCAGCAAATACAAAAGAACCTTTTTATACTGCTTTGACTCAGAAACATCATTGATTTGGCATTGGCTGTGCTTTGCAATAATTTGACCCAAGTGGATCTTCGTGATCTATGGCTTTGCCACTGTGTCTCACATTCTCTAGTTACCCTGCTAACTCTGGCTTTAAAAAAGCAATGACATCTGGGGCGCCTGGGTGGCTCAGTCGGTGGAGCGTCAGACTTCGGCTCAGGTCGTGATCTTGCAGTTCAAGAGTTCGAGCCCCACATCGGGCTCTGTGCCGACAGCTCAGAGCCTGGAGCCTGCTTCAGATTCTGTGTCTTCCTTTCTCTGCCCCTTCCCTGTTCATGCTCTGTCTCTCTCTGTCTCTCAAAAATGAATAGACGTTAAAAATTAAAAAAGAAAAAGAAAAAAAAAAAAAAGAAATGACATCTGGTAAAGAAAAATGCAGTTTATTTATTTTTTTTTTCAATGTTTTTTTTTTATTTATTTTTGGGACAGAGAGAGACAGAGCATGAACGGGGGAGGGGCAGAGAGAGAGGGAGACACAGAATCGGAAACAGGCTCCAGGCTCCGAGCCATCAGCCCAGAGCCTGACGCGGGGCTCGAACTCACGGACCGCGAGATCGTGACCTGGCTGAAGTCGGACGCTTAACCGACTGCGCCACCCAGGCGCCCCGAAAAATGCAGTTTAAAAACCTTCCAGGAATGATAGATGCCAATTTGAACAGTGTTTCCTATGATGGCCAATGATTACGAAAGGCCTTGTGTGAATGAAGGTGTATTACACTGGCAAGACCCTGAGCTCAGGCATCACCAAAGAGACTTTTATAGATACTTGAGGCCCCTTGCATGGTCATTAAACAGAAAACTGAGTTAGATTCTTGTAAATATTTCCTTCTTCCAACCTTATCTAAATGTGTTTCCCCAAAGGCTGTATTGTTTAGGATTTCTTCCCCTGAGTAGAGCTATGGGCAGCTATTTTTTTGTTCCTTTACCTTTAATTAGGAGGGATTCCTCTGCAAGCCTGAAGATAAAATTCCTCTTGCTAGGATTAAATCCAACAGGGTGATGCCTAAAGAAATATAAGACCTAATAAAATAATGCATTAAGGGGCGCCTGGGTGGCTCAGTCAGTTGGGTGTCCGACTTTGGCTCAGTCATGATCTCCCAGTCTGTGAGTTCGAGCCCCGCGTCGGGCTCTGGGCTGATGGCTCGGAGCCTGGAGCCTGCTTCTGATTCTGTGTCTCCCTCTCTCTGGCCCTCCCCCGCTCACGCTTTGTCTCACTCTCTCTCTCAGAAATAAAATAAACATTTAAAAAAAAAATAATACATTGGGAAGTAATAGATTTTTTAAGGGGCAAAGGGTGAATAATATTTGCTGTGATATCTGGTAGCCTCAGGTAACAACATGGAGGGAACAGTGAAAGATTCTGCTCATCCCTGCCAATCCCAGTTCACAAGGTGGCTCTGACGATTAAAGCTATATATAACCCATGACTTAAAAACTGGTGTCCTAGGCATATGATTGGGAGGCTGGCTGTGGGAACCAAGTGAGAAATGGTGAGACCTGAATTAGACGAGTATTTGCAGAAGTAGAGAAAAGGGGGCAGATGTCTCCGTGAATCCCAGAAGAACGGGCAGAGGTGTATGACTTTGAACATCCAAAGTCATATACGAGATGAGAAAAGACAACAGGTAATGCATAGGTTTCTGTTGTGGTACCTGGGAGGGCAGAGGTGTCTTTGACCAAGAAAGGAATCATGAGAAGAGCAGCAAATCTTGAAGGAAGATGACGAATTTAACAAAGGACACAGCTGTATGACCTGGTGGAGATGTTGAGTAGACAGTGTGCAACACAAGAGTTTCCGAGAGGTGGGCGGCCAAACACTGGGGCTACACAACGTATGGGCAGTACGGAAAGGAAACCCGTTCCCGAGGCCCCCAGGATTCTGGCTGCAAGGTTATTGGCCATTCTCCCAGCCCTTCTCAAAGTTCCTTATCTCTTCCAAACCGGAGCCGCTGAGACATATGGGGGCTTCTGCGTCACGAACGCAAGACCTATTGGATATGCTTGAGACTCCCCCTCCCCGTAAGCCTCTGAATAAAAACATATTGGCCTTAAAAATGCTTTTGGGTTTCCAAAGAAGGGGTGGGAGCTTTTTACATGTCTTCCGATCGTCCGACTTCATCTTTCATTTCTTCTCTTCTCTCCCCGACCATCACTTTCTCCAAGTCTTTGCACATATCGTTCCCTCGGCCAAACATACCTTTCCCTCCTTCTTCACCTAGATGATTGCTGCCTTTATTTTGCCATGAGATTGAGTGTTGTCTTCTCTGGGAAGTCTCCCTTGGGCCCAATCCAGCCTCCAAAAGCTGGGGTGGGAGCTTCTACTCTTTGGAGAAGCAGTCAATCAGTTAAAAATCCCAGTGTCCAAAAGTGGGGATTTAGTGAACGTTGGCTCCAAGGGTTCCAGGTGGAGGTGGCTGGGGCAAGTCAAAGGATCACTGGAAGCAGGTGGGTACGCTCCATTGTTCACGGAATCTACTGAATGTGATTGTTGGAGGGAATGGCGGCGTTAAATGAAATAAGTCAGTGGGAGGACCCACCACTATAGAGAATATACAGGCTCTTCTGTTAATTAGGAAGATTCAGGCACTTCCTGTATCTACTATTTCTCCTTGTGGGCCAGGCAAGTAACACTGGTGTCTCTCGTTGATTTGAATCCAAATAAAACACAAGATGCGAGTTTTGTTGGTTTTTTGCTCTTTTGTTTCTCTCATCAGATAGAGCTCCCTGTTGTAAGTAACAGAAATGCACTGTGGCTGACCTCAATGAAAACAGATTCCCTGGAAAGTTAGCACTGGACAGAGGGCAAGGTGGCAGGACAAGCCTGGGAGTGGATGGGGAACAAAGCGTTCTCCGGGGGCAAGAGTCACACAAAGTCTCACAGCAGACGGTCAGGGTGATCCCGATGGGATGGGTGACTGCCAAATGCTTGCAGCCTCTCTGTCCTCCTGCTTGCGAGTCAAGTCTCAGGGAGGAAGCATCCCCGGGTCATTGCCCACCCTTTCTGCTACAGAGGGTCAACCGACCTTATCGCACCAGGAGAACGTGATCAATAGAGAACAGGAAACTCCCTGCTACAAATCTCGATGCTTCTACCAGAAGAAGGGGGACCGGTTGCTGAGCTGCCAAAACCCAACAAATGACATTTGACCAACAGCATGTACTAAGACAGAATGGGAAGTGAGGTGACATTTCCTGATCTCCGCCTGCCTACCTACCTGGCATTTCTTGGCCGGGATCCCATTTAATCTCAACAACCTTGTACGGCAAATAGTAGTGTTTGCATTTTCGGGGCGGGGTGAGCAAAGGAGGTCAGAAAGGTGAAGGCTCTTAGACTAAGTTCCCACAGCTAGATACGAATGGAGCCAAGATTCAGGGCCAGGCCTGTCTGACTCCTTGTCCCTTCTTCTGCAGTCCATGCTGTTTTCTTGAAGAGTTGGGACACCTGAAGCTGGGGGGTAAGACTGACTGGTGATTATGTCCTGAGGAGGGGACGTAATGTAACCAATGGCAGAGGTAGGCTGGGAGACGGGCCTCAGCTCACGAAGTTTGTTCTGAAGGATTCTCTGGGCCTTTCCAATCATACATTGTTTCATGGACCCAACAGACAAATCATCAGCTTTTGTTCTCCACAGAGCATCGATTTACTGCCTTAAGAGCCTGCTGAGGCATTTTCTCTGCAAAGTGTCTCCCCTGGGCTTCGTGTTTTCTGTAAATGGCCTAAAGAAGTATCTTTAAGGTGACTTAAATAGATTCTATATTTACACAGTATAAACAATTTTCTCAAATTAGGCTGTCTTTCATCTTAACTCAGTTTATGATTTTGCCAGCAAGAGCATTAATTTTTTTTTTCAACGAAACTGAGACTCCTAGCAAGGCTATATTGTGTTGTGTGAAATGTATCTATCATTTATCACAGAAGTATAAACTCTGTGAGGATAAGAATGTTTGTTTTGTTTGCTTCTGTATTCCCAGCACCTAGAAAAGTGCTTAGCCAATAATAGACACTCAATAAACATTTATGGAATGTGTGACGGCATTTGTAAACATTCCGTCTTTTCTCAGAGAGTTGACTCTGTCCACAGCCCCAGAAGACCATGCTTGGCCAAACTGATTCCTTGTCTCCCTCAAGACTGAGGGATTTAGGCAAGGGGAAGGGAAAATTCTGTAGCTACAGTAACAAGTGAGCCAGGGCTAGATTTAGTGCTTGTGGCAGCCCAGAGCAGTGGGCCAGTAGCAGTCTTAGGGTGCAAAAAAACACAGGGAAAAAAAAATCAGTATTGTTTAACAAGTCTCTACTGCCAATCCCAGTTTCCCTTGCCGATTCCTTTGCTTTTAAGATTTGAAATCTAAAATGTCAACACTTCTATTCTTTTGGGATGAGCACTGGGTGTTGTATGGAAACCAATGGGGCAATAAATTTCATATATTAAAAAAAATAAAAACAAAGGCACTTTTGCTAAAAATAAATAAATAAATAAATAAATAAATAAATAAATAAAATAAAATGTCAACACTTCTATTTCCAAACAAGATGGCATAACCGGGCCTGGATCTATCCCGCCAACTGAAGCAGCCGATAAAATGGGCAGAATCTACAAAACGAAACAATGGTTTTCAAGACAGCAGACAGCAGGCGACAAAGGACAGGGACCCCAGAGAGACCGGAAACAAATAAGGCCCGCCCGACAACCACCCTTGCTTACTGACTAGGGATTTCCGGGCCATGGCGTGGGGCGGGGGTGGGGGGACACAGGTGGAGTCTGGTGGACTCCTTGAGTTGGAGAGACAGAATTGCAAGTCCAGGAGCACCAAGGCATCTAGAGGATCTAGAGGTCGTAGAACAGAGTACTGGAGAGGAGAGACATGCAGAGAAAGAGACAGAGAGAGAGAGAGAATTCCAGATTCCTTCAGAGTCCTTTTGAGCATTCGGCAGAGAACCCATCAGTGCATGATATGAGGAAATGGGAGTGTGATGATTATAAGGGACAGTATCTGGAACTCATACCGGGCCAGGAACAGTACTCGTTCCCACCAACCAGACTGGAAAATCTCAAAATTTGCAAGGTGTTTGGTAGAGTTCACAAAAGAATCTGGCCTCAGTCATGGCAAAGAATTAGCCCTGGACTAAATTCTGCTCTGGTTCTATCAAAGAGCCTTAAAAGCGATACCTGAAAGGATCAAACTGTTCTTAAGTATAAATGGGTTCTGGAGCAAAGCTCAAGGATATTTGTAGGAGTGTTAAAAGACCTAGCTAGCACCCAGACCAGATAAAATTCACAATATGTAGCATCCAATCAAAAATTGCCAAGCGTGAAAAGAATCAGAAAATTACAACCCATAATGAGGGGAGAAAGCAATCGATTGAACTGACATACAGGTTGGAATTAGCAAACAGGGACGTGAAAATAATTAGAGCTGTATTTCATAGAGTCAGAAAGTTAAGTGGGGGCATGCAAAATGTAAAAAAGACACAAAAGGAACTAATAGAAATGAAAACTACAAAATGTGAATGAAAAATACTCTAGATGAGATTAACAACAGTTTAGACGTCAAAGGAAAAAAAATATAGCGAACTTAAAGATACGGCAATAGAAACTATCCAAAATGAAACACTAAGGGAAATGAGTAAATAAAAGAGAATGGCATCAGTGAGTTGTATGTCAACCTCATATATACATCCAATATATACGTAATTGAAGAACCCGAAAAAGAGAAAAAAAAAGGGAGGGGGGAAGACAGAAAAAAAAATATTTGAAGAACTAATAGCCCCCCAATTTCCAAATGACACAAGAACTATAACCGGAACAAAAACATCTCTCAAAAACGAAGGATGTCATCCTGCAAGTGGGAAAGATGATACCAGAGGAAAGGAGGAGTCTACGCAAAAGAATATGAAGAACATCAGAAATGATATACAGGTATTTTCTCCCTACTATTTAAATCCCTTAATGACATAATTGGCTGGTTAAAGAAAAATGATGGTGTATTGCGGGGTTTATATCATGTGTAGAAGTAAAATGTATGCTAATTGGGGCACCTGGGTGGCTCAGTCGGTTGAGCGTCCCACTTCAGCTCGGGTCATGATCTCATAGTCCGTGAGTTCGAGCCCCACGTCGGGCTCTGTGCTGACAGCTCAGAGCCTGGAGGCTGTTTCGGATTCTGTGTCTCCCTCTCTCTCTGCCCCTTCCCCGCTCATGCTCTGTCTCTGTCTCTCAAAAAAGAATAAACGTTAAAAAAAAATTTTAAATGTATGCCAATGGCGTAAAGACTGCCGGGGAGACATGGAAGAATATTACCTTAGGAGTCTTAACTGTACATGAAATGACATCGTATCACTTGAAGACAGGCTTTAGACAGGATACATGATGTAAGATATAGATATGTACCCTCTGTGGTATGATACAAAATACGTATCGTATATATTCATATACACCAGTGCCTTATATAGATACATAATATATATCATGTAAATTGCATCATAAAACTCTTACCATATATATGATGTCAACTCTAAAGCAACGGTGAAAATAACAAAAAATGGTAGAGCATAAGGCAATGCAGGAGGTAAAATAGAATCTTAAAAACTATTCAGTTAAGCTTTAAAAAAATTTTTTTTTAATGTTTCTTTATTTTTGAGACAGAGAGAAACAGAGCATGAATGGGGGAGGGTCAGAGAGAGAGGGAGACCCAGAATCCGAAGCAGGCTCCAGGCTCAGAGCTGTCAGCACAGAGCCCAATGTGGGACTCGAACTCACAAATTGTGACATCATGACCCTAGCTGAAGCCAAGAGTCGGATGCTTAAGTGACTGAACCACCCAGGTTCCCCTCTAACATAATTCTTTTTTAAAAATTATTTTAGTGCTTATTTATTTTAGAGAGAGAAGGACAGAATGCAAGCAGGGGAGGGGCAGAGAGAGAGGGAGACAGAATCTGAAGCGGGTTCCAAGCTCTCAGCACAGAGCCGCATTCGGGGCTCGAACTCATGGACCGTGAGATCATGGCCTGAGCTGAAGTCGGATGCTTCACCGACTGAGCCACCCAGGCACCCCAGTTAAGCTTTAAGAAGGCAGAAGAAGAAGAGGAAAAAGGGGACCATGAACATAATGCAGCAACAGCACAAAATAGCGTGCTGAACTGCATCTCAACCATTATGCAAAGTAATATGTGTTGATTTAAAAATTTTTAATAATGTCGATTTTTGAATTCCGTAATAACTACAGGAGAAGAAAATTTGACATGGGATTAGAAGTTTCAGAGATGCTATATTTCTGGTCGAAAACAAGCATTCTGGTTACTTAGTCAAGGGCAGCCAAGCTTTATTATACTTTTTTCATTGACATTATAAACAATCCTTTTTGGTACAAAACCAGCTTTAGTAATCCTAAAGCCTCCCAAATTTATCATTTGTTATACCTGACGGTTCAGTTGTTTCATTTATTCTTTTATGAGCTTAAGACACCCCCGTGATAACATGCCCTTTGTATTGATTTACTTTTACAAACTCTAAATAAAAACTTGTTTAAAAGCATCATTTTCACTTCCTCCTTCCTGCAGTGCGTAAATCGCAGCAGAGCTTAAAAGACATGCCAATTTGGGAAATAAAGGTGCTTTTGTGTTTGGGTTTACATTCTCAGCATGATCTAGTGCTAATACCTGCTTGCATTTATATTCCTGTTCTTGATGTCTGTGGGGGAGATTTTTATAGAACAAAACGGAAGCCTTTGTTTCACCTTAGCTTCAAGAGAGAAAAAATGGAAGAAAGTCCAAATCTCTAGCCAAACTGTAAGTTCCTCTGAAATTCACCCTCTGCAAAGTGAAAAAAAAAACCATGAGATTTAAGCTACATCTTACTCCTTCCTGTTCCCTCGGCAATCGTATTCAAAAATCAGTGAACTAAGTCTGCTGGAAGGAGAGCTCAGGTATTTTGTCTTGGAATCCTAAGAAATGGTTCAACCCTCTTGTTTTCCTGATGACAAGAAGTAAAATCACCCCCTTGGGAATTCTTTCCTTCTGTAGGTGAGTTCCTGAGTTTTTTTGTGTGTATTATGGGTAAGGAGGAGATTTGATGGTCTGACACTGAAAATGGCAGACATTTACTTGTAGACGAGAAATACCTCTCAACCACCCCAGCAGTATTGTAGGTTGATTTGATCACCTAGACCTGTTGGGTGAATGCACTGAGAGAAAATGACAAAGGTCAGCGTGGGCTAGTTTGGAAAGAATTTAAGGGATTTTTCAAGCAAAGAAAGAGAGATTTTTGTTTTTCTTTTTCTGGAGCAGCTGCCTAGATTGGGAGAAGCGAGGGCAGGAAGGAGTATGTTATGAATGTCATTTGTTTCAAACAAGCTTTTGGGTGGTAGGTAAATTTCATATCAAATATTCCATATCAAATACCACGGAACTGGTATTTCATTAAATGTGATGCCACCTGAAACCTGTCACCACGGGGCTTTATTTAGATGAGACACCCCCCCCCCCCCCCCCCCCCCGTGTTTCCTTGTGGTTGTTGTCCTTATTTTAATGTTAAAAAGCAGTGGGCCTTGCTGGGGCTATAGGCTCCGGAGGACTTAGGCATCGGAGGCACTTCTCAAGGGCTATCACTAGACAGAAATTTCCCCCCTCAGATTGGCCTTATCCTGACCCCTGTCACCTCTATCTTGGTAGTATGTTCTTTTGGGGGGGTCTTCCCATATGGAAAATGCCAGGGATGCTCTCCCTCCCCTAGTCCAATCCCATCTACCCCTTATCATGGGAAAAAGACCCCACTCTTTCCAATGTTCCAGGGCTCATGCTGAATTTCTCCTACTCATGTATTTCCAGGTAGAATGTATTGAAAGCATTTCAGGATGGGGCAGTTAGAATGGGAGAGTTAAATGTTCAAGCTCACACGGCCATCTTGCATCAGCAGCCTATCCTGTAATTTGGACTTAGTAGTAAAAGGGAAAGGAAGAGGAAATGAAGTCAACAAGGGACTTGGGGGAATGATTGCTTTAAGGAAAACGATCTGGAAGTATTATGTTAAGCATGGCTTAAGTCTCTATAAGAATGTGGTTTTGGGAGCATGTATGTGGCTAATTTGTCTGTGACCTGGGCTCGAGGCTCATGGTGTCCCTGTGTGCGACAGCGAGGCTGAGGGTGGGAGCACAGAGGTGGGGGCGGAAACACCCCAAGGTCTGTATCAGGAACACAGTCCTTTCATTTAAAGCCAAGGTGCAGGTTGTACTGATTACTTGAATGGAATTATTAGGTTCTGGATTTTTGCAGAGAAAATTGTAGCTTCCGATGTGGTGCCGGGTTCTCACAGTGGAGCTAAGGCTATTGGTTTCCTAATGAGCCCTCAGGGATTTCTGCCCTGGAGGACTGAGCACCAACTAGGCTCAGGACCAAGCCCTCTGTAAATATCATCTCATTTAATACTTAGAACCATCCTGCTCTGTCCTCACCGTTTTAAAGAGGAAGAGTCCAAGCTTGGGGAAAAAAGAGAGCCCACACAGCCAGCAGTGGCAGGGTAAGGGCTGGAGGCCAGACAGTCTGGCATGCAAACCCCCTGCACAGGAAGGCGTGACGATAGCGCCATTTATGTACGATTAGCTCGAAGTCTGACCTGTGAGGCATAGTCCAGGGCAGCTGGGAAGAAGCTGGGGAGATCCTTCTCCGCTAGGCCCTCTTGCCTCCATCCTGTGCCCTATTTTAGACCTGTGGGTAATTACTTATTTAGCTTGTTGGCTCCGGCACTCGACCCGGAGCTCCCCGGTATACCGGCAGTGACGCATAAGTGAAAAGAACACGCAGGCGGGAGTCAGGCAGCCAGCACCTGCCCTAGCCCTGTGACTTTGAACACCTTTCTGAACCCCATTTTCCATTTGGGCAAAGGGGAGGTGAGCGGGCCTATGAGGAGGGATTGTTTTAAGGGGTGAACAACAGAAGGCGGGCGCCCGGGACACAGAGGCTGCTCAGCCAATGCCAGTTCTCTCTGGTCTCCTTGAGAATAAGGCTTGCATCTTGCTAACCCTATCTATCGCCCCTGCTCTTGGCACCTAATGAGTGCTCAGGAGAATATATCCATTCAGTGAATGCAGCTCCAGCAAAAGGAATTTTTCACCCTTATGAATTTTTAGGGGTGTCTCAAGCCCAATGAACCCTGAGTGAGGGATATTGCGCATCCCCTTTTCCAGATTCCGGCAGTGCTGGTCGAGGAAGTGCGGGTCCCGCGCGAATCAGGGAGGGAGCCCGGGCGGGTGAGGTCTGTACCTGCGAGGGCGCAGCCGGGCCTTGGGTCGCCGCCGCCGCCGCCGGCAGAGGGCGCCCCCGCCGCCGCCGGCAGAGGGCGCCCCGGGCCCGCTGAGCTCGTGGCGCTGGGGCTGGGGCGCTCGCCCCGCGCGGGGCGCAGGCTGCAGTCCGGCGTTGACCGCAGCCCGCGACGCGCCCGCCGCCCGGGCGGAGCTTGAAGTGAGCGCCCTCGGGGCGCAGCGGCGCGCGCCTGCCAGGCGCGCCGCTGCGCGGAACCCTCTCGGAACGGTGAGTGCAGGCGCCGGCGGGGCACCCCTCACCCTGGTTGGGGGACACTTGGAGACGCAGGTCGGACGGACGCGGGCTGTTGCAGGGTTTGGTATGCGTGGGAGAGTGGGCAGGGTCCCTGCTTGCGTCGGTCTTTGGGAAGGGCTTGGGGTCGAGCCCGGTGGGTGTCCGGCCGAGCTGCGCTTTTTGGAGACTCGGGCTTACTTGAGGTTCTAACACGGGGATCTCTCTCGCGGGCCCTGCCGCATGCTGTTCGGGGGTCCGGGGGTCCGGGGGTCCGGGGGTTGGCGGGTAACCCAGGGCGTGCGAGCGCTCACCTGGGCGTTCCCCACCCCGTTTCGCCCGCGACATCACCCAGGGAACCACGTGCAGGCTGTCGCCCGCAACTCTGCCTGTCAAGCGAAGCCCGCCCCCAGGGCAGGGGAGGGGACGCGGGGGCGAGGTGGGCTGTGCCCCGCGGGAACCCGGCTGGCCCGTGCGCCCTCCGGTGCCAGCTCGGCTCTCTTCGCCTGGTGTTCCCACGGGCTCCCGGGAGGTAGCGGACAGTGCGGTGGAGAGGCGCAGAGCCCTGCCTCGAGGGGCCGGAGGCCACCCAAGGGGCGCCCGGGCGCTCGGCCCCGGGGAAAGGCAGCGAGGAAGAGAAGCTGCCCAAGTGACTAGTCTTGGAGGTGCCCTCTCTCGAGGAGGAGCTGAACGCCCGGGAGCCCTTTTCCCGGGTGTCATTGGCTTGAACAGTCTCTGGCCGCTGGAGAGGTAGGGCAGCGCCGGCTCTGGGGGACCTGGCCCGGGATCATTTTCCGAACCTGCCCCGCGATTTTTGCGCATCAGAAGCCAGACCCGGGCTGCGCGCGCCGGGCAGGACTCCGGCGCGCCTCCTGGGCGTTGTGGTGCTGCGGCGCCTAGCGAAGCCCGCTTTCGGAGCTCCGGGGGCTTTTTGGAGACACAACCTGGAGGCAAGGTAGGTGGCTCGCTCTGCGTTGAATTGGGGTTGATGTGGGTAAAGCTGCGATCTGCTCAAGGCTTGGCGAACGACCTTTGCCTTCTTTTTGCTTTCTAGGGCGGATGGAGGGCTGCTGTGGAGCCAGGGACTTGGAGGAGTGAGGCGTGTATTTTCAGCTGCACCTCAGAGAGGAGAGAATTCTGTCACCACCAGAGAGGCAACCGCCCCAAAATGTGACCACGATTGACTAGATCCGCAGAGGCCTGGGAATCTCCGGATTGATAGCCTAGAATATGCTAAAAAGCCAGTGCTTTCCACTGGGAACTGAAGGGTCAGCTGGTGAATGCAACAGTGACCTGGAGCAAGGGAGTCAGAAGACAGTTCTAGAGAGCAGGGAGGACCTTCCAAGGGGCTGACGTGGGTGGCCAAGGGTAGGCTCCTGCCCCGCGATAGTTGCAGCCCTCTGATGGGATGCTGGTGAGGTCCTGCGGCCCCGGGAGCCGGTGGGGCTGTGCGAGGGGCCGCCCAGTGGGTGAGAACTGCAGGTTTGACTGACCTCTCATCCCTGCTTAGGAACTGGAGGGTGTCAGAGCCCCCCGTGTGCACCCCCTCAGCAAGATGAGGACTCTGAACACCTCTACCATGGACGGGGCTGGGCTGGTGGTGGAGAGAGACTTCTCCTTCCGCATCCTTACAGCCTGCTTCCTGTCTCTGCTCATCCTGTCCACGCTCCTGGGGAACACGCTGGTCTGTGCGGCTGTCATCAGATTCCGACACCTGCGGTCCAAGGTGACCAACTTCTTTGTCATCTCCTTGGCCGTATCGGATCTCTTGGTGGCTGTTCTGGTCATGCCCTGGAAAGCAGTGGCGGAGATCGCTGGCTTCTGGCCCTTTGGGTCCTTCTGTAACATCTGGGTGGCCTTTGACATCATGTGCTCCACTGCGTCCATCCTTAACCTCTGTGTGATCAGCGTGGACAGGTATTGGGCCATCTCTAGCCCCTTCCGGTATGAGAGGAAGATGACCCCCAAAGCAGCCTTCATTCTGATCGGCGTGGCATGGACCTTGTCGGTACTAATCTCCTTCATCCCAGTGCAACTCAGCTGGCACAAGGCCAAACCCACAAGCCCCTCCGATGGGAATGCCACTTCCCTAGGTGAGACCATGGACAACTGTGATTCCAGCTTAAGCAGGACATACGCCATTTCGTCCTCCCTGATAAGCTTCTATATCCCCGTGGCCATCATGATTGTCACCTACACCAGGATCTATAGGATCGCCCAGAAACAAATACGGCGCATCTCAGCCCTGGAGAGGGCAGCCGTCCATGCCAAGAATTGCCAGACCACTACAGGTAATGGAAACCCCGCGGAGTGTTCTCAACCAGAAAGCTCCTTTAAGATGTCCTTCAAAAGAGAGACTAAAGTTCTGAAGACCCTGTCGGTGATCATGGGGGTGTTTGTGTGCTGCTGGCTGCCTTTCTTCATCTTGAACTGCATGGTGCCCTTCTGTGGGTCTGGGGAGACCAAGCCCTTCTGCATCGATTCCATCACCTTCGACGTGTTTGTGTGGTTTGGGTGGGCTAATTCCTCCTTGAACCCCATCATTTATGCCTTTAATGCTGATTTTCGCAAGGCATTTTCAACTCTCTTAGGATGCTACAGACTTTGCCCTACCACGAATAATGCCATAGAGACGGTTAGCATCAATAACAATGGGGCTGTGGTGTTTTCCAGCCATCACGAGCCTCGAGGCTCCATTTCCAAGGACTGCAATCTGGTTTATCTGATCCCACATGCGGTGGGCTCCTCCCAGGACCTGAAGAAGGAGGAGGCGTGTGGAATGGCCAGACCCTTGGAGAAGCTGTCCCCGGCCCTGTCTGTCATATTGGACTATGACACTGATGTCTCTCTAGAGAAGATTCAGCCCATCACACAAAATGGACAGCATCCGACCTGAGCTCTGAGACGAATCCTGCCAGACAGGCTCACCCCAAAAGCCGGAGGAGACTTTCGGTGGCTTGTTCTTAGGAAACTAAGGTGCGGTGAGGCCCTGAGACGTCAGGCAAGCCCCCCTCTGCTGCTTTCCCTCAACACACAACTAACCACGTTTTAAAATACATTCCAGTGTGTTTTCTGTGTTGTTCGTAGCGAATCAAAGAGGGACATATATGAAGTGAACGTTCACAGGGACATGTCTTTGGCTCCAAAGTTATTTTTAGAAACTGATTCTTATCTTAGGACTTAAAATATAGGGCAAAGAATCAACAGTGAACGGCATCGATTTAGAAAATTAATCCTTTCCAGGACGGAAGGAAATGAGAAGGGTTGAGTTTGCTGTGTACAAACAGGTGCTAACAGATGTCCAAGCAAAGTTTTCCGATTGTAAAGGTAGGTGCATGCCTTCATAAATTATTTCTGAAACATAATTAAGCCTTACAGTAGGAATGGGATTTTTTTTTTCTCCAGACTTGAGAGATGCTTTGTTGATACTGGTTTTATTTATTTATTGTATTATGTGGGTATTTTTAATTATTACAATAAATCTATATTTATCATATGTCATAGGATAAACTTATGAGTTATCTGAGACCTTGTTCGTCCATCTAAGTAGTACCTTATTGGCCAGTGAAATAAACACACAAACTCTCTGAGATGCTAAATGCCCGTGTATCACTTCCAGCAACACAGCAAAGACTGATAGGAAATGAAGTTGTGATAATTCCTTAAAGTTCATGGGCATAAATAAATAAGAGGGGAGAACTGACAAATGCCGTGGATGTTTTTCTGGAAAGATTCTGAAAAACTTAAAAAGGCATAGCTACTACTGTGTTCAGATGTTTTTTAATGACAGAGACTTTCGCAGGAGAATGATTTGCAGTTCTGTAAATATCTTTAATAAAAACCAGCTTAAGAAGAACCTGACTTGAAACTCATGAGCTTAGGTGGTAATAAAAAGTATGTGCCACTTTGTATTTATGTAAAATAATTGGCCCTCTGTGTCTTTTCTCATTTCCATGTCAGATAGCTTTTCCGAACCAAACAAATTGCTGTCCTGGTTAAACATGTGTAGTGAAGACAGTAGGTTTCCTTAACTCTTGCGTGACAACAGTCGCACCAATGGACAAAGGTCAAATCCTGCATTTCCGTCTTACCAGGTCAAAGTGCACCACTCAGTGGGGTGACTTTTTGTAGTGCTTTAATCTGAAATTAGAATTGATTTTTTTTTTTTTCCCTAGTCTAGATGTTAATAGTGTACTAACTAACGAATAGTGCCTCATTATCATCCTCGAGTTAGACACTTCTCTGGGTGGAAAAAACAGGAGACCCCTTCTGGGTGGGTGTGTTAAGTGCCCCAAAGCCATCAGTATCTCTTGACAAATGCTAGCTCCTTCTCTGTGCTTCAGAATCAAGTTCCTATCTCATCATCTCAACTGTATAAAGTATCAGTATAGAGTCTCTCTTGCCAGATACTCATTCACGTGGGGCGTTTCAAGAGGATTTCTTTGAAATGTTTACAAAGTATTGTTGACAAGCAATTTACTTAACATTTAGATGAAATGGGTCACAAGAAATAAATTGACTGAAAAGTATCTCCTGCATCAGGTCCGTGTTATTTATGCATTGTGAATGTTTCTTCCTTTTATTGCCTGTATGCTTTCTTACATATAATAAAATTATTTTGTGAACTCAAATCAACCCTGAATGGGCTGTGTCGTGTTTGTTAAATGTATTTTAAAAACTAGGCTGCTTCAGACCTACAAGTAAGAAAACATGAGCATTTTTGAGGATAACCTTACTTTTGTTTTTCTTTTTAATGGAAATTTCTCCTGTTACGTATGTCACATGTTGCCTTTGAATATTTAAACAGGAAATGTTTTTGATTTCGACTATATACTCTCAGGGTGTTTTTTTTTCTGTCATAAAACATTTTTTAAAAAGAAACTCTCCTCACGTGAGGGATTACTCTACTTTTCGTTTCACAGGTTTGAAAGCTTTCTAAAATCTCTGCTTTTTTCTTTCGAAGAGCCCAGAGATGTTAAGTAACATAAAAATCACAGAAAAAACTGTGGCTCTCTGTGGGTTATGTGGGCCCTCAGCTTATGTGGCAACCACTGTATTTATGGGTAGTGCTTGTTTTAAGAGTAAAACATAACAAGAATTTCTTTCTGGAGGAAATACACAGGTTGTGATGTTGGGCTTATCAAAATACCTTACAGGGCATATCCCTCAATCCTGCTTAACCTGCTTAGTTTTTTTCATCCGGAAGAAGGAGAACGCCTGAACAGCAGGGGAATGTAGAAATTAAGGGTTAAGTTTATAATTTGGAACATCACACAACAGATGGTCTCTTTTTAAATTCCATATTTGCCTTCCCCAGGCTTTGGCATATAATGAACATATCTAGAATAAACACCATGAAGCATGATGCCTCTTCTCTCTGCTTCCTGGCTTTCTGGATATCTTTATTCTTTGCAGTTTGATTCTGTTCCTTAATGAATAGTCTGGCAGCACCAACTGTGACACTCAGGGTTGTCGTTGTCCAACCACTGGAACATGGCACAAAAGCCATCACTGTTTATTTCCTCGGCAGAGCGAAAAAGACATGACATGTCTAGAAACGGTATTAAAGAACTGTAAAATTTAGTACACCGTGGATGAGACGGTACTTTGGGTTCCTGGCACGCAGGATTGATGGAAGTATTTTATGATGCATTGGTTCCCCTGGCAGAATCAGAGAATTTCCTGTACAACCATAAAAGTGAAATCACCTGATGATTTTCATTTCATTTTTAGCTTAAGGCTTAGTAATGCTAACTGTACGTGAAATACTTTAGCAAGATAGAGGCAGTTGAGAAAAGGCGTGCTTTCTCCCTTTCTTTCTAAAAGAAGATGCCTTTCCTGGTCACATAGAGGCAGGACTTTTGCTGGTGATGGAACAACAGGAAGTCTTATGGAAGGGGGACTGAGCACGGGGCTCCAGTGGGTGTGTGGCAAAGTCACTGGTTTCTCTTGGGACCTACGCAGGCACAGTCTCCGAGGCTTCCTTGCCCTGATTTATTACCCAGGAGGAACAAAACCTGTGCATCAGCTTCTTCAGTGGAGGGATCAACCCCCGAAAGCAAATCGATATGTAATCCAACTTCAGGGACTTTCTGAATTCTCCACTCTCGGGGGGGGGGGGGGGCTCCGACGTGACTCCCGCCCCAGCTTGTTCCAGTAGCATTTCACCTCGATCATTCCACCCCCTTGGAGCCAGTTCACGGACAGGGGCCTGGAATTCAGAAAACACAGGCTTTGTTTCTGACAGACAAGGGTTCACCTTGCAGCTACCACTTACAAGCTGTGTGACAGTAAACAGCTGTCTATACCTCTCTGAGCCTGTTCACCCATTTTTGGCATGGAAATAAATACGCAGGCTCTTGTGAGGGTTTAAATGAAGCTAGTAATGTCCATAAGGGTCCAGAGCAGTGAAATGTTGGGCTCACTGGTTCTTTACGGGATCTCTAATTTGAAGGAGTTGATGATGACATTTATTGCATTGGTAATAATGGACCTGCTTTTCATTTGTCTTCTTGCATGTTTGCTCGAAGCAAATGGAAATGTACTTGTGGTTTGGGATTTTCCCAGACACTATTCTAGTTTGCTGTGGTTCTCTGGTATTCCAGAAGCAGGCAGCTGTTAATATCTGCGTGGTTAAGAGAACTGCCTTAATTTATCATGAGATACTGACTTAAGAAACCTTTATCCATGATGTTTCAGTCTATGAGACCGACTTACCTTGCAAAATTTGTTACAGAAATAATGAGCTGATGGCTGGTTGCCTCTGGGCTGTTAAAACTAGGACCTGGTCCTCTGCAGGATCTGGTTACTGTGGTCATTTGAAGGAACGAACCCAGTGGATCACGAGATTGTAGCATTATATAGATTAGATGCACCTCTGTGGATTTCTTTGAGATTTCCTGGATGGAAACCTGATATCATTTATTTTTATAGAGGATTGAGGGATGGCGAGTATTATAGCACAGAGAACCCCCCTGAGATTTTGTTACCAGGCCAATCTAGCCATCTTGCCTTCTGTCATGTTAAGTAACTTCCATGTGATGTATAGAATTAAAAAAAAAAAAGCAGCATTTGGACTTTAGACTGTTACATCATTCAAGATTTGGGAGTTGTAATTTAAATAGTATTAGAAGCTCAAGAATAATCTCTGGTTTAAAAGGGTTTAACTTTTTAATCACTATGCGACCATGTACAAAACCACTTAAATTCTTTTTTCGTGCTCATGGAAGAGATATCCTACTAGCTCTCAAAATTGGTAAACGTTTTTAGCCACCAACGAGGAATTTCCCTGAATTCTGTCCGCAGAAGTGACCCCACCTAGCAGAAACACTAGCAAAGTGGCAGGTGGTAGTGGGACCTAGGAGCACTGAATTGAGGGGCAGAGTTTTTTTTTTATTTCATTTAAAAAAAATTTTAGGGGCGCCTGGGTGGCTCAGTCCATTAAGCGACCCACTCTTGATTTCAGCTCAGATCATGATCTCACGGTTCATGAGTTCGAGCCCCACATCTGGCTCTGCACTGACAGCTTGGAGCCTGCTTGGGATTCTCTCTCTCTCTCTCTCTCTCTCTCTCCCTCCCTGCCCCTCCCATGTGCACCCTCTCTCTCTCAAAATAAATAAATAAATAATTTTTTAAAAAGATAAGTAGTTTGGATAAACTACAGCCCTTGAAAATAAGTGTTTTCATCTCTGTGATAACGGGGTTCGAAGAGATGATTTCTGAGATATGATTTTGGCTTGACAATACTAGATGTGAGATCCATCATGGACAAAACAGGGGTCTGGTGGGTTTCCCATGATGCATTTCCCAAACCTCCATTCTCTTGGCCATTAGAGTGATACTTATAAAATGTAAATAAGACTGTGTTATGCCCTTGCTGAATATTTTTCAATGACTCCCAATTACTTGCAGGCAAAAACAGTCATGCAAAGCCCGTCGTGGTC
Source organism: Panthera onca (assembly GCF_046562875.1). NCBI lineage: Eukaryota > Metazoa > Chordata > Mammalia > Carnivora > Felidae > Panthera > Panthera onca. Next base: position 64,727,673 of record NC_138339.1, on the reverse strand, counting down.
ACGCCCCTGGTGGCCTCTGATCCCTCATCTATTGCCATTACCCCACTAACACTGTTCCTACAGACATTCCAGACTTCGTATACAGTCTGTGTCATGTGCAAAGTCCTTTCTTGCCTTTTATGCCTTTGCACAGGCTGTTCCTTCTGCCCAGAACACCCTTCCCTGCTGCTTTTGTCTGCCTGATCCTACCAATCTTTTAAGACACAGTGGGACACACTTGCAGAAGGCCTTCTTTGCCACCTTCTTCTTGCCTCTACTTCTCTTATTTCTTTCCAAGGGCTTACCTTGCTGTAATGAAATAATCTCCTTGCTTCCCTATCTTTCTCCCTAGATGATGAGCATTTTGAGAGCAAAAGCTGTTTGATTTTCTTTCCCTTTCTCTAAATATTTCTAAGCACCCAGCTCACTGTCTGGCTTACAGGATTTGCCCAGTAAGCGTTTGTTGAATGAAAGAATGAACACGTCCAAACAGGATATTGGAGCCACACGTTTAGTGAAATTTATTTCGGTGGGGGGGTTAGTACAGACGTGTAGGTCTGCCAGTCTCTCTCTAATGTCTTTGGTCTCTCATCTCCATGTGGTCTTTGAGGCTTGCAATTCCCTGATGTCTGACATGACATGTGCACACACACACACACACACACACACACACACACACACAGAGTGTTTTGTATGTAATTGATGCTACTTGCTATCAGTAACATTTTTTGAGCGCTATCTGTGATTCAGGTCATGTGCCAGATGCTAGAAATGAACCCGACGCCGTCCCAGTCTTTGAGGAGTTAGAAGTAGAGACAGATAGCCAAATAAGCCATCACCAAAGAATGTTTTAAAAGTAAGATGTATGAAGAAAGAAAATGGCTTTTTCCAGGCGGTGCACATAGCTTCATTCTATTGAGTGCCGGTAACCATCTGCCCGTATCATGCCAAGCACTGTCCATTCATCGTCTCATTCTGTCCTCACAGCCATCCTGTGAGGTGGGCACCAGTATCGTCGTCCCCACTTTACAGGGCAAAATAACAAGTATTCAGAGAGGGCATGCAATGTGTCGAAGGTCACACAGCTAGTAAACTTTTTTTTTTAATGTTTATTTTTGAGACAGGGAGAGACAGAGCATGAGCGGGGAAGGGCCAGAGAGGGAGACACAGAATCCCAAGCAGCTCCAGGCTCTGAGCTGTCCACACAGAGCCCGACGTGGGGCTCGAACTCGCAGACGGCGAGATCATGACCTGAGCCGAAGTTGGAAGCTCAACCGACTGAGCCACCCAGGCGCCCCACACAGCTAGTAAATGAGGGGGCAGGATTGAATCTGGGCCCCACAGGCTGTCAAATTCATTGCTTTGGGGTGGTCTCCACCCTCTGCAGGAACCCCCTTCCAGTGCATCTGGAGAGTTAACCAGGTGGTCTGGTGATAATTGTCGGGCATGCATACAAACCCCTCCTTCACATCCTCCCTGCAGCCCTATGTACCTGTTTATGGCTCTCAAATAGACTCTGATGGCACCCCTTTGCTCTTCCTACAATGGGGACACCCTTTCTCCTGTCGTCTTCATCCGTTGGAGCCTCATCTCAGGTGTCAGCCTGACTGGGAATCCTTCTCTGGCCTTCCATCCCCAGGCTGGTGTCCTGCAACGGGGCATGCATTCTGTCGTGTGCTGTCGTGTCTCCTGTTTCTCAGGGCAGCTCCCGGAGGCACAGACTGTGTCCTTTTCAACCCTCTATTCTCAGTGCCCAGCACAGCCTGGCACACAGGAGGCATCTGAGTTAATATACTTTTTCAGTGAACGAATAACTTTATGAAAAGGCTTAGGTAACTGCTTATCCACACACCTTAATTTTTACTTAAGGGCTGAGCCTGCTAAAGTTATAAGGGCTGATCTCTACTGAGTTAGGTTTCTCCGTCAAGGACACAAGCACAGAAAAATAATTGGAACGGTCTTTAAACGGCAAGCTCGGACTCTCTCTCGCATCGATGTGCACGGATAGTGGGTGACCAGCTCTTTCACACGGGAGAGGAAATGTCAACCAAATGTCACCAATGTGTTCTGAGATTATCTAGCCGCATGCATGCTGTTTTGAGACTCAGTTTTTAGGTCAGATGTATTTAGCATCATAAACATGTTGACTGTAATTTAGATAATGTCCAGTCCCATTTGTAAGATGCTGCTTTAACACACATCGCTGTTGGCTGTTTAACTGGGTGGGGGGGGGGGGGCGGGCAGGAGAGAGCGCCACGTTAATTCTGCCAAAAACAGCTGTGGGTTTTTCCTAGCTTGATGGTGGGGTCACCATAAAATAGTGCTTCGGTTACAGGGGAAGATTAAAGAGAATCTGCTCTGAGAGGGGACCAGGGGCAATAAGGTGACAGTTGGTCTAAAAAGCTTGGCCATAATACTTTCAAAGCAAAAGCAAATTTTAATGGCATTTTGAGTAAGAATCCATTGCACCCATATTGAAATTAAAGCCTCCTTGTTGGCTCATGCAATTTAGAATGTCGCGCCGGGACGAAGCTCCATCAGCCGGGTAGCAGAACCTCTGGGCTGGGCTGGCCAACAGGCAGTTTCCTGCTCTGCTCACAGGAGTGTGAACTGATCTGGCTGATGGGAAGGGGAAGCTGGTAATAGCAACCAAACTTACAACATGCACACGGTCTGATCTAACAGTTCCACTTCTGGGAGCCTGGCTTACATCCATCCTCACCTACGTGCTCAGGGATGCCCGTGTGAAGGGCGCACCCCTGCTTGTAAGAACCTGCCAAAGGCAACCTAAGGGTCCCGTGAGAGGGGAACGCATAACGAAGATGTAGGATGTCCGTGGGGAGTGGTAATTAAAAAGAAAGTGGATCCATATACACTGTGACAGAAAGGTTTTCACGAAGGGGAGAAGCAAGTTACGAAATTACATGGATGATACGATCCCTCGTATTTATTTATTTACTTATTTATTTATTTTAACGTTTATTTTATTTTTGAGACAGAGAGAGACAGAGCATGAACGGGGGAGGGGCAGAGAGAGAGGGAGACACAGAATCGGAAGCAGGCTCCAGGCTCTGGGCCATCAGCCCCGAGCCCGACTAGGGGCTCGAACTCACGGTCCGTGAGATTGTGACCTGAGCTGAAGTCGGACGCTTAACCGACTGAGCCACCCAGGCGCCCCGATCCCTCGTATTTAAAACAATACAGGGATTCTATGTTTCTTATGTAACGTCATAGAAAAAGATGTGGGAAAATGCCCACCCTGGTAAAAACAGTAGTATCTCTAGGGAGAAGAGTGAGCTTTGGGGACAGCTTTCAATGTTTTTACTTTGTATATTTCTTGGTTTTTATAAGAAGCGTGTGTTTAGGTATATTAGGCCCGCAGTTAAACGATGTTTGAAAGACACAGGCTGAACTGATGTGAGGCGTGTTGAGTTCTAGTTGTGGCTGCGGGGGGCAGAAGGGGAGGCTTGGGGGCGTCCTGGAAAGAATGACCTGTCATTGACCACCTTATGTGCTCACGTGTGAACATTTCTGGATTGATCGGCCGGGCCTGATCTGGCTGAGGCTGGGTGAGGCTCTGGACTGATTCGTGGATGCTCAGGGCCCCGGGCAGGGTGGGAGCTCCTGAACTGCCAGCTCCAAAGCCCCTTCCCTCCCCTCAATCCCCGGACACGACCCTCCTCCACTACACGGGGGTCTTTTCCACACAAATCTCCTTTTTTACTGAGCTTCCCCGGAGCTCAAATTTGGAATAATTTTGTTGATCAAACGCATCTCATTTAGAAAATGATAGGATGTGTGGACTTTCGATTGGAAAAACAGAAAGCATTTTCTCTGTTCGGCTTTTGGGAAATGATGAAACCCCGGCTTGGGGGTCACGAGTGAGAGCCCATCTGAAGTCCTGGGAGCTGACAAAAAGCAACCCTTTCTGGAGCCTGGGCTGTTTTAAACCTTTGCAGACCCTACGCTACTCTTTCATGTGTTGTCCTGTCACGCATCACATCAAATGTATAAAGTAGCTCTCATGTCCTCTTAAATGTAATTTTTTTAAATGTGGTTTTGAAATTATTCACAATTTCCATCTTGGAGTTATTTTGTCATATTTTGAACCAATGCGTCCCCCCCCACCGCCCCAGTCTCAAACATTTCTGGACCCCTGGCAGGGCAAGAGAGGCCACTGCAGCTGAAGTCTCTTGCTCTCCAGCTGAGTTATCGGCACACAAGCGTTTTAGGGCCTCTTCTAAAATGCGGTCTACAAGGTTAATACAAACCACTTCAGATTATTTTGAAACTGAAAAACATCCCATCGTTTGTTCTCAGGCTTAACCTTTTGGGAGACTGTCAAATTCTATTTTTCTCATCGTTGACATAGATATTAAATGTTTTAGTGATATTTTTACGTTAAATGCTCCCACAGGCTCATTTTAGATGTTTCCAGAGAATAGAAGGAAGGCTTCAGGTGGTAAATTCAAAGTTTGAGGATAAAAACGTTTAGGGCAGGTTTGAAGGAAAAGACAGCCTTCCTTAGTGGATCTTGTATTCTAAGAGGAGGAAGAAATTGAAGTGTGAGAACTCAGAGTCAATAACCTAGAAGAGAAAAAAACAGCAAGTCAGGTGCGCAGGGGAGGCCGAGGCTAGATATTGATCAGGGACAGTGGCTAATGTTCAAATGTGGACAGTGGCCGTTAAATAAGTTATTTCAGGCACAAGGTTTGTATGGGAGAGGGTCTTTGGGGACCTCGTACGAGGATCAGTTCATGTTAATGGCTGATTTCCTTGGGGAGACTGAGGTTACTTGTCACATGACCTCTGCTCTGACTTCCTCTGGCTTCACAGTAAGGAGCAGTGAGGGGTAGGTGGTCAGCTTTATTTCTCTTGTTTTTCTGCCCGGGAATTTTCCAAATTCCAGAGAAGGGGGTAGGGGGAGGAAGGAGGGAAGGGACGGAGGAGGAGGAGGAGGAGGAGGAGGAGGAGGAGGAGGAGGAGGAGGGGAGAGCTGGCAGAGCACCAAGTTTGAGATTTGTCAAGACAAATCTCATCTCACTTTTTAAAACTGACTTTTTACTGACATCTCACTTTTTAAAAACTCAAAACTGGGGGCGCCTGGGTGGCTCATTCTATTAAGCGTCTGACTTTGGCTCAGGTCATGGTCTCACGGCCTCATGAGTTGGAGCCCCACATCAGGCTCTCTGCTGCCAGCATGGAGCTGGCCTCAGATCCTCTGTCCCCCCACCCCTCTCCTGCTCACACTCTCTCACTCTCTCTCAAAAATAAACATTAAAAAAAAGAGAGAAATCCTGAAAAAAACGTTATTTTAAAATAGCTTTCGACTTATAGAGAAATTGCAGATAGCACAGAGAGTTCCCAGGTACCCCACCCCTGTTTTCCTATTGTTAATGTCTCACATTAGTATGGTTACAATGAATGAGCTAATACTGATGTTTTCTCACTTACTAAAGTCCGTGACTTACTCCGATTTCTTTAGTTTTTAACTATGTCCGTTTTCTCTTCCACAACCCCAGCTAGGATACCATGTTACATGTGGTCACTGTGTCTTCTTAGGCTCTTCTTGGATGTGACAGCCTCTCACACTTCCCCTGTGTTTGATGGCCTGGCAGTTTTGAGGGGCATTGGCTAAGTATTTTATAGACTGTCCCTTGGTCGGAAACAGCCTGTTTTTCTCTCTTCCTTTCCGAAGGCACTTAGGTCAGCCCTTTTTGTTCTCCACCCCCTTCCATGAGGTTATTTCATACGTTTACACTCCAGTTACATTCTTATGTTACAGTCTGCATTTCATCCTGGAATCCTCTGACCTCATGTTTGATTTTTTTTTTTTTTTTTTTTTAATTTCCATACACTGGGAGCATCTGGCTGGCTTAGTGGGAGGAGCACGGGACTCTTGATCTCAGGATCATCAGGTCGAGACCCGTATTGGGTGAGGAAATTACTAAAAAAATAAGTAAAAACACGTAAAAATTTTTCTATACATTAAGATGTGTTCTTGGTGCTGTTCGAAGGGATTTGAAAATGGCATCATGGCTTGTATCTGGCATCATAGTACCATACACAATCGTTGTTTTATTTTTCCTTTTTTTTTACATTTTTTAATATATAATTTATGATCAAATTGGTTTGCATACAACACCCAGTGCTCATCCTAACAGGTGTCACAATAGTTTTAATGCCCTTACAGTTATCTCCTCTATGCTTTACTTATCCAAGCCTCCCCCTGCCAAGCTGTTGGTAACCACTAACCTGTTTCTCTCTAGGTTCACCTTTTCTAGAATATCATATAAATGGAATCATACAGTATATGGCCATTTCAGACGGGCTTCTTTCATTTGCTGAAAGATCCTTGGTTGCTTCTAGTTTGGGGAAATTATGAAAAAAAGGTGCTATAAATTTTTGCATGGAAGTTTATGTGTAGATGTAAGTTTTCAGATCAGTTGGATAAATACCTCGGGATGCAATTGCTCATAAAATTCATAGAATGAGCTAGGAAATATTTTCTCTCCTTCTGTTTTCTGGAAGAACATGTAGGGAATTGGCATTACTTCTCCTTTAAATATTTAATGGAATTTAGTAGTGAAACCATCTGGGCCTAGTGCTTTCTTTTTTGGAAGGTTACTAACTATTGATGTGATTTCTTTAACAGATAAAGGGATTGTCAGGCTGTGTGAGTTTGCGTCTTTCCAGAAATCGGTCCATTTCATCTCAGTTATCAAATTTGGGGCATGGAATTGTTCATTTATTATGCTTTCAATGTCTGTGGAATCAGTCGTGATGAACTTTCATTTCTCAGATTGCGATTTGTGTCTTCTCTCCTTTTTTCTTGGTTTATCCATTTTTTGTCAATTTTATTGGCCCTTTCAAGAATTGCCTTTTGGGTTTGTTGATTTTCTTTAAAGCTTTTCTGTTTTCAATGTCATTGACATTGATTTCTGCTCTCTATTTGTTATTGTTTCTTTCCTTTCGTTTACTTTAGGCTCATGTTACTTATGGTTCTCTAGTTTCTTAAGGTGGAAGCTTAGGATATTGATTTGAGATCTTTTGTTTTTTTGTTTTTTTTTTTTTCTTCTTCTTCTGGAATATGCATTTAATGTTATACATTTCCCCAGGAGAACTGTGTTTGCTGCATCCCACACGTTTTGGTAATTGTACTTTCTTTTTAATTTTTTTTAGCGTTTATGTATTTTTGAGACAGAAACGGAGCACGAATGGGGGAGGGGCAAAGAGAGAGGGAGAATCTGAAACAGGGTCCAGGCTCTGAGCTGTCAGCACAGGGCCCGACGCAGGGCTCGAACTCACGGACCGCAAGATCATGACCTGAGCCGAAGTCAGCCGCTTAACCGACTGAGCCACCCAGGTGCCCCTTGATAATTGTATTTTCATTTTCATCTAGTTTGAAATACATTTAACTATGCTTGAGCCTTCATTGACCGATGCATTCTTTAGAAATGTGCTGTTCAATTTACAGATATCTGGGAGCTATCTTTTTGTTCTTGCTTTCTAGTGTAATTGTATTGTGGTCCGAGAGCATACTTTGTATGTTTCTATTCTTGAACAATTTTTAAAGAGGTGTTCTGGTCTATGGGCTAGGAAATAGTCTATCTTCGTGAATGTTCCATGTGAGTTTGAGAAGAATGTGTACTCTGCTCTTGTCTGATGAAGGATTCTGTACGTTCTACACATACAAATAGGCTAAGTGGCATAAACAGACTCAGAACCAGGTCTGTCTGTCCAAGTGCAGTAAGTTCATGTTATGTTGCACCTATAAGTCAAGTTTTGCCCTGGAGATTTTTCAGGTTATTATTATTTTTTTTTTTTTTAGTTTATTATTTGTTTTGAGAGAGAGAGAGAGAGAGAGAGAGAGCGCGCGCATGGGTGGGGCAGAGAGAGACAGAGAAAGAGAGAAAAGAGAGAAAGACAGCCTGACACGGGGCTTGAACTCACAAACCATGAGATTATGACCTGAGCTGAAATCAAGAGCCAGACGCCTAACCAGCTGAGTCCCCCAAGATGCCCCTTTTTTTCAGGCTATTTGCAAATTTGTCAAAAACGTTAGGACTGATGGCATTGCAGAGGAAAAAATTGAGGCACATGAAATGAAAATCACTTGCTTGAGATCTTTCTGCTCCTAGGTGCCACGTCCCAGGACTGACAGCAGCACTGCTGTGCTTTCTACCAAACGCCGTCGCCCCAGTTGCTCTGGTTCTGGGATGATTGATTAATTGGAGTTTTATGGAGGAAGAACTCATCCTCTTTTTCAATCTAGCTGATTTAATCAGTGTAGGTGGCAGCAAGACTTACACAGGTGAAAAGAAAAAGTCATCTTTAACATGAACAAAAGGAATGTGGGAGGAACCAGGCAAGAATGGATTAGTAACAGGGTATGGGGCTAAAGAATGTGACATTTGAAGTCAAGGGCAATTAGAAAAGAAGTTTTAGTTCCAAAGAAAATTAAGTATTCTGAGGAAGAGGGAAGAGAACTGAAGTTTATTGGTGTCTATGTATCGGGCACTGCTCTGGGCACCTTTGCGTCCATCTCCTCCCGTAACGATCAGAACAAGCCTATGAAAGGTACCCACAGCCTGTAGAGTCTCCCTCCCACTGCATAATAATGCTTTCCAGGGAAGAAGGGGAGGATCTCGGAAAACGAGGTGGTGGAAAATTTGGAAAAGAATACAGGATGGTGACTGGGCATCTCAGATTGGGGGACATGTGCCATTATCAGTCTTTCGGAAAACAGGGATCAAGAGAACGGCCATTCCAACAAACAATTATCACGGGGCAGGATGTAGATGGGCCAGGTCTGGGGGAGGGAGGGACTTCTTCTAGACCAGACAGGGGCGTGCGCAGAGGCCAAGCCGGGGTTCTGGTGGTGGGATGAGCCCCTTGGCCTTGTGAAGAACCAAACATTGGGCCCAATGATCTGACTCACCTGCTTCTTTGTGTAAACTCCCCTAAGAATAGTCTACGGCCATACCACCCTGAACGCGCCCGATCTCGTCTGATCTCGGAAGCTAAGCAGGGTCGGGCCTGGTTAGTACTTGGATGGGAAACTCCCCTAAGAATTTAGAGGAGGACTGGTGCTAGGCAGAGCACATGGTGTGATACTTGGGTTTTTCTAACACAGACTTCTTGGATCATGGATAATGCATGGAAATGTGCACACATGTGGTATGTGTAGAGAGAAATGAGTCCCCGAGAAGCTTTGCTCAGGACGGTAGAGGATTGTTGCTACCATCTAGCTGACTCATAACACTTGGGAAGAGGGGAAGAGCCCCATTCTCGCTTCCCTCCTTCTTGTGCATCTGGAGAAGCAGTAGAGGCCCAGCCGTGGGGACGCCTGTCCCAGGCAGAGACGGCCCTGATGTCAGGAAGCCTGTGTCAGATTTACAGTAGTGTGGCCCCGTCAGCTACAAAAGCTAGACAGCCACAGTTAGGCCAACTGTTAAGCCAAGCAGGGATTTTTGTTTTCTGACCTTTTGATGATGGCTACCAGACCTGTCTCCTGAGGCTGAACTGCCTGCTGGGTCATCCCGGGAGGGAGGAAAGATACTCCCTGAGAAGTAGGATGGGAGGTTGGCCCAGTTTCACCTGAATATTGGGAAAAGTATGTATGTCTCAAGCTAGTGAAGTGGGATGTGTCAGCTGTAGATCGAACTAGTCAATTTGCCTTGGATGAGGATTGATAAGTGTCTCATGAGTAAATCCTTCGCTGTTGGGGTGTAGTAGACGTAGAAGGTAAATGTATTCTGGATACTGAAAATAAAAGGTGTACGTTTTGTGTTAAGACCTGTCAGAATCCTTTTATGCCCCTCTAGCACCCAGTACAGAATTCAGTCTGCACTTCAACCTGGTATTATTATAAAGATTTTGGCAGTTTCAGCAGGAGGAGGCAAAGAGAATAATCTCCGTAAATGTTTGTTGATGGGTGGGTGACTGGGTCGATGGATGGATATATGGATGGGGGGGGTGGTGAGTGGATGGGTGGGTGGGTGGATAGATAGATCTATGGATGGGGGTTGAGTGGATGAGTGGGTGGATATATGGATGGGGGTTGAGTGGTTGGATGAGTGGGTGGATAGATGGATATATGGATGGGGGTGAGTGGATGGATGGGTGGGTGAGTGGCTAGACTGATGCAGGGAACCATGTTACTAGAATGCTGAGACTCAGAGGCAATAGCAGAATTGAACAAGACCAACCTCTTGTGTGTCTGGTTGTCAGCAGCCTTTCACTACTGTCCTATGGTGATGGCCCTTCTGAATTTCTACTTGTGGGACACGATTCAGCTAGAGCATGAATCTTGCAGGCAAATGTGGGTACAGAGCCCAGCGGCTAAAAAATGAATTAAGCTGGGCTAAATTCAACTTTTCCAGAGGCTTCCCCAGCCATAGTCACTTTGTTGCTCTGAGCCTCAGTTTCCCCATCCTCCAGAAGAGGACAAGAACCCCTCAACCACAGGATGGATGTGAGGCTTTGATAAGGCAGTAGTAATAATTACTCTGGATACTTACAGAGAGGCTCTCACTGTGTGCCGGGAATTGTTTCAAGTGCTCGACATGTCCTGCCTGGCAATGATCCGATGAGGTAGGTACTGTGCGCCCTCATTTTACAGAGGAGACACTGAGGCATAGAGAGGCTAAGAGACTTGGCCAAGGCCTCCAGTCAGTAAGGCAGATGTGGGCTTCAAACCCAGACAGGCGGGTTCCTGAGCATGCACATTTAGCCCTTTTGCTATGCATCCTCCCAAACGTGTGCAGTGCTGAGCACAGCCCCTGGCATGTGGTGAGTCTGAAGGAAGGGGTAATCCCTTTCTTCTTGGTTCATTAGTTGCTCTGAAATGGCAGTGGTGGCCTGTCCCCCATGGCCAGCGCTGACAGGAGACTCGAGAGGCAGCCGGTGAATCTGTCTTGGCCAGCCAGGCAAAGCCCCTCAACCATGACTTTTCTTTTTTCTGCTTTTAGCTTGATCCTTAAAAAGTGAAAGGCGTAGATTTCAAGATCATTATGAATACAATCAATATGCCTCACCTCAGTCCAGGCCTTGTTAAGGAGCAAGGAACACATCGCTTCCAAAAGCATTTTAAGACAATTCTGGATGGGGTGCCTGGGTGGCTCGGTCGGTTAAGCATCCGACTTCGGCTCAGGTCATGATCTCACGGCCCGTGAGTTTGAGCCCCTCCTCGGGCTCTGTGCTGACAGCTAGGAGCCTGGAGCCTGTTTCGGATTCTGTGTCTCCCTCTCTCTCTGCCCCTCCCCTGTTCATGCTCTGCCTCTCTCTGTCTCAAAAATAAATAAACGTTAAAAAAAAAAAATTTAAAGACAGTTCTGTGAACTCTTCTGCAATTTGGGCGCAAAGGCACTTTCGAACAAAGTCATAAGGAAATTTCTTTTTCAAGCGTGTCAAGGGTTACGTTCAATAGCAGTAGTCAGTAATAGTATATCTTGTGTGTGTGTGGGAGAGATACATGGGGCAGTGGTCAACTTTAGATTCTTTGCTACTGTAAGTTCAGCGGATATATTATAATGAGATTAGTCATTCAGAATCGGAAATAAAAGATGCATATCAATCCAGGCGGGAATGAAGCTCCTAGGAAGGAAGCGGGCAGGGTATCCGAATGGTTAGGACCATTGTCTTAGAAGGCTGGATACAAACCTTGCTTCCTCGCTGTGTGACCCTAGGCTAGTCACTGTCCCTCTCCAAACCCTACCCTCTCCTGGAACATGGCAATGGTTTTGTGGGGCGTTGCTGTGGTGATCGAACAGGATACCGTTACGTTACTATGAATCAGAAATGCTGGAAAAACAGAAGGAATAGCAGTCATTTCTGGAAGGCATCGGTGTCCGGAGTCAGGTTAGATCCAGTTTGAGTTCCTGCTCCGGCACTCTCTTGCTGAGCCTTGGTTTTCTCATCCTCAAAAGCCAGATGGTGATACTCACAGAACAGTGTATTTTTTTTTTTTTTTAAAGATTCAATGAGATTAATAAAATGCATAAAACGTTTGGCACAGTACACGGTGCACAGGAAACGCTCGGTAAGTGTTCGCAGTTATAAATGGGTTATGACCGCTGCCTCAGAAAGGATGCAGTGCAAGGAAAGAAAGAAAAAAGAGATTCAAACTTTGATCGCTCCCCTGAGTGTTCTATTTATTTCCTCCTGTGTGTGTGTGTGTGTGTGTGTGTGTGTGTGTGTACACTCACGCACGCGCCTTAGCATGGTAAATGACACCGATGACATGGTGAGAACCGGATGTGTCCCAGAATCATTTGCAACAACTGAAAACACCAGGAAGCGAGTTCCCCTTCTGGAGGCCACGCCCACTCTCGGCCACCTCCGTTTCAGCCTGCCTGCTAGATGGACCCTGACTCTGCTGTAATCTGTCACTCTACCAGTGTAAGTTGTGCTGCCGGCCCCTGCAGTTCCCACTGGCTGCGTGTCCTTGTAGACTGGCTCTGCAGGGGATGTCAGAGAGCCACTGGACGCACCTCTTTCTTCCACTCAAGGGACAGTCACTAGAATGCGCATCTCACCCAGAGTAGGCATATCGTCCTCACGCGCGTCTGCCTGCCTGACTCCCGGCTCCTAATGGTCTGTAGCTGCCACCCCACGATCACCCCCACTGTTTACACACCCCTGTCTGATCATGGCCACTCCCCAGCCCGACCCCTTTCACAGGATCCCCGTCACTCTCCAGGGAGAGTCCCGGCGGCGGCACAGTTAACAGACTTTTTCTGAGTTGTCCTCAACTTGCCTCTTCAGCCCCAGTCCTGCAGGCCCTGTCAGCTGTAATTATCTGTGCAGGCATTTATGTATCCCACTCCCTAAAAAAGACCAATTTAGACTTAGATGAAATAAACAATTTTCCAGGGAAGTGTGATTTTTCAAATCTTATCTTAGAAGAGATTAAAGTCTAAATAAACTGAATATAAAGTTTTGAAAGAGCTACTATCCCTTCCATGGGGGTGGGGGGGGGGAAAGCTATGAAGTTTCTAGAGGAATTTTTACCAAACTATTCAAGAACAGATACTCCTTAGGGGGTGGATCTGGTAGACACCACATTCATCAATGATCAAAGTTAGCACGACTTGTTAACAGACGAACATTCATGTGTCTCCAGATACCACGCACTAAAAAGGACATAACCGCCCCTCCGTGGCATTTCTCACACAAAATGCGTAACTTGAATCTAGTCACGAGGAAGCATCGGACAAACTCCGGTGGAGGATATTACACAAAAGAAATAGCCTGCACGCGTCAAAATGTCAGGCTTGTCGAGGACAAAGACTGAGGAATTGCTCCAGATTAAAGGGGACTCAAGAGAGGTGGCAGCTAAGTGCATGTGTGATGCTGGGCTGGCACTAACTAGAAAACAGTATTTCTATGAAAGACACTTGAGAAAACTGATAAAACTTGAATAAGGCCTGTGGATTAGATGTTAGCACTGTATCAGTGTTAATTTCCTGGTTTTGACGATTGTATCGTGATCGTTGTAAGGATATATCTTTGTGTTTAGAAAACACACACCGAAGTATCCAGGGCTAGAGGGATATATCTATAATTTACTCTCAAAAGATTCAGGAAAAAAAATGATATATGCATTTCGGGAATCTGGGCTTATGGTAAAGTCATACTCTTTTTTGTTTTTGTTTTTTTTACAATTTTTCTATAAATCTGTAATTCTTTAAAACAGAAGGCTACATAAATAATGGATCGTTCCGATTTTATTTGAGCTAATCTAGAGCAAAGAAAAAGGAAAAGAATCACGTTTTCCATTTTTTTACGCAATAACATTAGTAAATATGATCAAAATTGAGACAAAAAGAAAACTACAATGGCACTTGTGAATAATAATACAAAATTCTGAAGTATTAGAAGCCATATGCAACATCTAGTTAAAAGTGAAAGACTTAAAAAAAAAAAAAGACCTCTCAGAAATGAAAGAAAACATAAACAATATGATAGGACCAAGTAGAGTTTATTTCAGGAATTCAAGGGTGAGTTCATATCAGAAATTGACTGAAATTTAATGACTTAAAGAGAAAAATCAGGGAGTGCCTGGGTGGCTCAGGTGGTTAAGCAGGTCATGACTTCGGCTCAGGTCGGTGATCTCACAGTTTGTGAGTTCAAACCCCGAGATGGGCTCTCTGCTGTCAGCACCAGAGCCTGCTTCGGACCCTTGTCCCCACTTCTCTCTGCCCCTCCCCTGCTCACACGCTCTCTCTCTCTTTCTGTCAAAGATAAATACACATTAAAAAAAAAAAAAACCCTTTCAAGAAAAAAATCACGTGATCACCTCTCTGCTGAAAGGCCTTTGCCGCAATCCAATGCTTAATAATAAAATAGGAATTCACCAATTCTTCCTTAACGTGATAAAAATATATTTATCTCAGTTCCCAAGCCAGTATTATGCTGAATGGGGTAATGCTTCCAGCATGCCAACGTAAGTGAAAGGGAAGGCTACCCTTCACTGCGTGTTGATTACACACTTGATGCTCTCCATGCAAGACTTAATTTGTCTCCATTTTAGTGAATTAATTTCTGTTCTTTATTATTTCCTTTCTTCTATTTCATTTGGGTTTAATGTGCCCTTCTTTTTCTAACTTCTTGTGACGGATTCTTAGAGGAGGGTCTCCCAGACTTTCTTCTGTTTAAATATAGGCATTGAAAGCTACGTATTTGCTTCTGAGCACGGTTTGAGCTGTGGCTCACGACCAAGTAATATTTTCCTTAGCATTTAGCTCAAGGTGGTTTCTTATTTCAATATGCTGTAGAGCGAAATAAAATGCCCAAGATATATTTGTGTAAGTTTTGATTTCGTGTTTTTTTTTTTAATTTTTTTTTTTTTAACTTTTATTTATTTTTCAGACAGAGAGAGACACAGCATGAACAGGGGAGGGGCAGAGAGAGAGGGAGACACAGAATCGGAAGCAGGCTCCAGGCTCTGAGCCATCAGCCCAGAGCCCGACGCGGGGCTCGAACCCGCGAACCGCGAGATCGTGACCTGAGCCGAAGTCGGACGCTTAACCGACTGAGCCACCCAGGCGCCCCATTTTTTTTTTAATTTTTTTTTTAACTTTTATTTATTTTTCAGACAGAGAGAGACACAGCATGAACAGGGGAGGGGCAGTGATTTCGTGTTTTAAGCAAACAATTTCCACTGCCAATTGCTTTGAATAAGGTAGGAAACTTGAACACCTCTCTGTCAGTAAGAGAATAAACAAAGCGCAAACTAGGGCCACTTGTAAAGTGTTGTTGGAACACAGCCCCACCGTCTGTTTACCGATTGTCCCTGGCTACTTCTGTGCGATGGACTAGGATGAGTAGTGACAGAAGCCATGTAGCCTGCAAAGTCTAAAATACCTACTATCTGGCTCTCTATACAGTTCACGAACTCCTGCTGTAGATCAGGAGCTACTTAGGGCAAAGGTCAGGTCTCCTGGAGCCCTGTCCCCAGGCTAATGGCTAATAATCTAATGACTAATGACTAGTAATGGCTAATGCCTAGTAATCAGTGAGTGTTGGGGGATGAGGGGTGGGCCTGCACGGTGGGAAAAACAGCAAGTCGTTGACTTGCCCACAAAAGTGCAGGCCGCAGCTCAAGTTCAAATCCAGCCAAGCTCCCCTCTTGCTCCTTTCTGCCACGCAGTATTTTGATAAGACGTGACCTTTTCTCACGTGGCTCAGCTGATTTAAAAATGAATTATCTAAGTACTGCTACCCTCTGGGAAGCCTGAGTGGTGCTGGGGAGAAAAAAAAAAAAAGTCCCCGGCTTAATGTTGATTTTCAGAAAGTGGAAGCATTTGCTTCATAATGAAAAATTCCAATGCTGTAGACGCATCTGGGGACCTTCCAATGCTGGCTTTAGTTGCGATCTTGTTATGAAGCACTCATTACCGGGCTTTTTTAGACCTATAAACTTTACAGCGCCATGAATCACAAAATAGCAGCTAATAGGAGCTGAGCACTTGCTGTATTGTGGGTATTATCTAGTGGCTGATATGCATTAGAAGAATATTACGAGGTAGTTCTGGTTCACCCCCATTTTACGATTTGGAAAACTGAGGCTCCGAGAGGGAAGGGACTTGGTCAACGTGGCTGCCCAGTGGGGGAGCAGGGTTTGACAAGCTTTGTTAGGCTGCAAATCCAATGTTCTCCCTATTCAATCAGGAGATTAATAGTGATAATAATAATGGAGTCGCCGTGTTTTTCGGAAACCAGATTCCAAAGACCAGGCTCCTTTTGAATGAAGAAAGAGCGTAAGGAAGTTTCCCCAAACTAGGAAATGAGATTCCCAGGTTTTAATGACGTTAAAGGGAAATGGGGTTGCTTTCAGGGTAGAACTCATGCACGAGAGTCCCCCTTGAAGCTCTGGTCTTCACGCCATCTGTCCAGTCCACATGTCACCTGGCTGTCTTGCTTGCCTCCCTGTCTGTTCTGTCTCCTTGCCCAGCATAGCCTGATCATTACCCTGACTCTCCCAAGCTCCCTCCCAGTTATCTTTCCACTCCCTCCTTCCCTTCTATTCCCAGGGCTACTGCCCAAGCTCAGGAACTAACCCCGCTCTCCACCCCCACCACCCGAAGCACTTTGAAAGTTCTATCCTGTAGAAAGCCATCAATTCCTTGGGGCGCCTGGGTAGTTCAGTCGGTTAAGCGTCCGACCTCAGCTCAGGTCACGATCTCACGGTCCGTGAGTTCGAGCCCTGCGTCGGGCTCTGGGCTGATGGCTCAGAGCCTGGAGACTGCTTCCGATTCTGTGTCTCCCTCTCTCTCTGACCCTCCCCCATTCATGCTCTGTCTCTCTCTGTCTCAAAAATAAACGTTAAAAAAAAAAAAAGCCATCAATTCCACTCTCTGTCATCACTTTACTTTGATCACATACTGCTCTGCCTTCCAGAAACCGTTCCCTCTTCTGTTGACAGCAGCTGAATGTCCTTTTGGAGAGCCGCACCCCTCCCACTCTTTCCCATGGTGTTCAGGGGGCTCTGACACAGGCCCAAACTCTGGGGGTGAGCCATGGCCCAGGCCTGTTTGGACATCCCTGCCCCCCACGCCCACCTACAGGGATGGGTTCAGAGATCGGCGCAGGACTCAAGACATACTAATGGGACTCAGTTCTGAGACTTCCTCTGCCGCTGCTGGAACACAGTTGTTTTGTTCACTGAACTTGCTAGAAGGATCAATGATGTAAATCTGAATCTGAATAAAGTCAGCCTGGAAGAAAAGGGAACTGAGAAGCAGGAAAAGCCCCCAGATCCAGCTATTCTCAAAGATAATATGCTCCCTGGACTCCCAATTACCAGAGCCAATAAATTCCCTGAACTCCGTTTGAATGGGGTTTCCATCCATTTATAAGTTGTGACTAATAAGTAAATTGGATGATACAATCTTCTCTCTCTCTATTTCAGTTTCTGCAGCAAGAACAAAAATGATGATTCTTTGCCCACTGAATTGAGACGCTGAAACTCGAAGCTTAAAACCAAAACAACTTTGCAGAATTACTTCGTCGAAATTCACGTTCTACATACTACATAAATGTATAAAACGCCTATTCTTTTACGTGTTGACCCAGTCGTATACATATTTCTATATTCATGGAGTTACATATTTATGTATATGGTCAAGTATTGAGGTATTAATGTAGTCGGTTTCCTTGCTGTTTTCCTCCTGCCTTTCTTTCCTCCATTGGGTGCCAGCTATGTGCCAAGCATGTGTTAGGCTTAGCCAGATGAGTCAGTGTGATTCTGTCCACAAGGAGCCCTTCTGCAGGTTGCAGGGGGTGCTGTGATAGAGCAGGGTGGAGGGCAGGTGTCTGAACTACCCTGGGGTGATGGTGGAGAAAGGGAAGGCCAGGCTGTTCAGAGGAGAAGTTTTTGTTTGTTGGTTTGTTTGTTTGTTTAAAGGATGAGGAGGTGAAATCCAGTTACTGGGAACAGCATGTGCTAAAGCAAGACATGACTGAATAAAGACCAAGTCCCTGAAGGTAGCTGGAGCCACCCTCTGGGTCATAGCAGTTACCATGTGACCCCTGCCAGCAATATCCCCAAGCCCACTTCCGGAGCTGCAAAGACACTGGAAGATTTGCTCTCACAGTTCACTGTTACCAAAATGATGCTCTGATTGCAACATCAGATTCTGAAAGTGTCTACCTCCAAAGGTGCCCATTCACCGAAACACGGTCTAGGAATCTATGCCTGACACGTAGATGCTTCACAAATATTTGTTGAGTGAGGAAAGCTGAGGATAACATTCAGAAAATTGTTCTAAAATTAAACTTCATTAAAATTCATACCTCGCAGCTAATAACTCCTTTATAGTCACCCTACCTTTCTTTCTTACCTGAAATGTACAGCTGAGAGATTTTAAAGGGGTCACGGATAGTTATTCAGGTCTTAAACTCCTCTGCTGAGTATCTCATCATTGTGACAGATGAACAATGTTACATAAATAAGAAGGAAGGGGAAGAAACCGTCTACGGACTTATTAAACATGAGCGTGTGCCAATCTAGGGATGTTATCTTTTTAAAAGTGATTTCTACCTGCAATGTGGGGCTCTAACTCACAACCCTGAGTTGGAGAGTTGCCTGCTTCACTGACTGAGCCAGCCAGAGACCCCTGTTATTTTAATTTCCCAGAGGCGAGGAGTGTTCTCAATTTGTAGACAGAGAGATAGAAGGAGCTCAGGGACTCAGCTGCGAAGGGGCAGGGCTCGCTTAATCTCTGATTTTACTCCAGAGCCCCTTTCTCTAAACCTTGGGAAGGAAAATTTCACTCAAATTCTCCAAATAGGGGCACTTACAAATAGGCTCAGTGTTTGGCTCGGATCACCTTTATTCATGGTTTGTTCTGGTTTTATTCACTTCCTCAAGTTGATGTGTACCTTGGGGCACAAACTTGAGCTTTCTCAGATACCTTCCACTGTTTCTTTCTTTCTCTCTTGGTTGACACCTCCCCTGTGCTGAGCCACCTCTCTACTTGTGAATTTGGGTGTGA
This sequence comes from Panthera onca, assembly GCF_046562875.1. NCBI lineage: Eukaryota > Metazoa > Chordata > Mammalia > Carnivora > Felidae > Panthera > Panthera onca. The sequence goes on along the minus strand of NC_138339.1, from coordinate 64,708,693 downwards.
TATCACGTCGCAGGGTGTGGTACCTAGGGATGTGGCTTTCTAAGCAGCCACCCAGGGGCCCGATGATGCGTTGGGAAGTGCGTGAAAAAGGCTTCTTCACCTGATTGGTTCTAGGCTTCAGCAGAAGACGTTAGAACCTTGCAGTAACTGGTCATAGTAGCATAAGACCATGAGGCGTCAGAAGGTTGCAGAAGGCTGCAGACAGCAGACATTGGTCTGCAGTGACTCTCGCATGTGGAGTGAATTTACAGAACCCAAAAAGTTACTGGGAACAAACAGTCAGCAAGACCAACGACAATACCTTGGGCCAGGGAAGGCCAGCAGTTTGGGCAATTTAAAAAATTTTAGGTTGGAGGATCCCGTTAAGTCACTCAGCCTTACCTGATGATTGAGGGTGACAGGGACAGTGTCAGTTCCAAGGAGTTTGTAAGGTTTTTGTTAAGGCTTGTATGATTTGTCCTGTGCAGCAGGTGCCTTGATCACCGGAGACTCTGGAATGTATGCCCCAAGTGGGAAACATATTCTCTAACACTTTAAAAAAATTTTTTTAATGTTTATTTATTTTTGAGACAGAGAGAGACAGAGCATGAACAGGGGAAGGGCAGAGAGAGAGGGAGACACAGAATCTGAAACAGGATCCAGGCTCTGAGCAGTCAGCACAGAGCCCGATGCGGGGCTCGAACTCATGAGCTGTGAGATCATGACCCAAGTCGAAGTCAGATGCTTAACCTACTGAACCACCCAGGTGCCCCTCTCTAACACTTTTTTTTGCCACCGTCATGGCAGGGGAAAGTTTCAACCCATCCGGAAAACATATGTGCAATCACAGGAACATATTAACAATCCATACTAGGTGGCAACCGAATGAAGTCAAGCTATAGGTGCTCAAAGATCCACAGGGAGGTCCTGACGCCTCTGGAGACAAAAATAGTTTTTCCAGGATCACGGACCTGACAGGTCAGACATTGCCGATAGACCTTTTCTGAAGTTTTACAGCTGGCTCCCTACCCATGTCTACTCACAACCCGAGTCATCTGAAATGCACTGTGGCTGGTGAAGGAACGCGAAAACTGGTAATTTCTCAGATTCAGGAGCACGCTGTTGTCCCGTTGCCAGGATTTCAGGATGACAAAGGTCTGGCAATGAGGGGACGTTTTTGCAGAAGCAGAACGAACTCCATCCACATGTGCCACAATCTTTATGGACTTCCTTGATGTTGCCTTTGTATAAAAGTCAGCTGGGACACTTTCTGGATTCTTGGGGTCAGTCTGTTTAGTGTGTGCCTCGATTTTGATGACAGCAATTTCAGAAGCTAAGCGAGTAATAATTACAAGTGATGACTTTGTACCAGGACATATCAGATTTTCAAGACTTTCACATAATTTTTAGAACACTTCTACGTCTATACAAACATAACAAAAGAGATCACAGAATCGTTGTCTTCTAAGCAGATCCCTTAAAAGTACAGAAACTTTCACAATCTGTTATCAGAAGGAGACCAAAAGTCCAAAAAAGAAAACAAATAGGAATGCCTGGGTGGCTCAGTTGGCTAAGCGCCAACTTCGGCTCAGGTCATGATCTCGCAGTTCGTGAGTTCGAGCCCCGCGTCGGGCTCTATGCTGACAGCTCAGAGCCTGGAGCAGCTTTGGATTCTGTGTCTCCCTCTCTCTCTGCTCCTTACCCACTCATGCTCTGTCTCTCTCTGTCTCTGTCTCTCAAAAATAAATAAACATTAAAAAAAATTTTTAAAAACCCAAATAACTTTGTCCTTTTAACAGAGAGAAAACTAAATTCTAATTCTGCACTAGCTTACTTTTGATATTAAAATGTATTCATTCCAACCTTACTCCTGACCAGGCATAAAATTATTTTCCAAAGATTTCTTTTTTCACAAACTCACTACAACTTTCTTTTTCCTCAAAAAAATTGCATCTCCATTCCTCATACCTTCTTTCCTGGAAGCACACATCCTACTTTTCTTGCATATGGAAGCATTTTCTTCATCATTTTTAGTAGCTTTAACCACAGACATTAATTACAATTCTTAACCCTGGGAAATTTTAACTCCTAGTGAAATCCAAGTAGTAAACAACTGTGAACTATTATGTGGGCATTCTTTAGGTTGGCGAGTATACAAACTCATTTCATAATTTCTAAAAACGTGCTTTTTTTTTTTTAAAGTTTATTTGCTTATTTTGAGAGAGACAGAGACAGCACAGTCAGGAAGGGGGGGAGAGAGAGAGAGAGAGGGAGACAGAGAAGCCAAAGCAAGCTCCACGCTGTCAGCGTGGAGCCTGATGTGGGGCTGGAACTCTCTCAAAACCATGAGATCATGACCTGAGCCGAAACCAAGAGTCGGGTGCTTAACCAACTGAGCCACCCTGGCGCCCTTAGAAACATGCTTTTTAATAGCATAGTCTTTTAAGAAAGCACACACATACACGAAATGTTTATCAACAGACCCAAATTTATCTTTGGTCTCTCTGTAATAAGGAAGCCAAAATTAGATAAACCTATGTTCAGTAATTAATGATTCATTATTGTATCTTATTTGGAAATGATCTGGATGGTTAATGAATTTAACAACTCTTGACTTCACCTAAATCAGTAAAACTTTAAGGTTTTAGATTACCAAAAAAAATGGGAAACTATTTAAAATTTTACCTAAAACTTTTAAAAATTTTATTTATATCTATTCAATTTACTTGTTCTTAACAATTAGGCTGAGATTACCCATAAAAACTTCATGAGACATCAAACAAAGCCAGTCATTGTTCCAAGCTATTTTTAAAAACATTTTGTAACAGGGGCGTCTGAGTGGCTCAGTCGGTTGAGCATCCAACTCTTGATTTCAGTTCAGGCCTTGATCTCAGGGTTATGGGATCGAGCCCCAAGTCTGGCTGATCATGGAGCCTACTTGAGATTCTCTCTCTCTCCCCATCTGCCCCTCTCCCCCTACTTGTGCTCTATCTCTCTAAAATAAAATTAAAAAAAAAATTAAAGACATTTTGTAACAGAGATAACACTGACTGGATGGACTTCAAGTAGACCCAGGCGGAAAAAGTTTTAATTTTAATGCTGAAACTCTAAAGACATGTCTGTTTTAATTAAACCAGCAACCTTAAGTTAGCTTTGATAGTATGTTCCCAGATCAGGTGAACTTCAAAAACATTTGTGTTAATTTCTGTCTTTCTGAGAGTTTTACGATGCCCATCCTTACAAGCACATGCCTTCAAGCCAACTAATACAGCTCTTTTACAAATCAATTTTCATCAGAGGCAGAAAAAAATATCTCACATTTACAACATGTATGGTGCAAAGACATCAAAGACAGATGCAGAGACTTTATAGTTACGAATATTTGTGGAGAAGATACTCTTAAGGAGGCCTTGCTAGGGTTTGGGCACATGAGCCCTTTTGGCAGTTTGTATTTTTAAAAGGCCTATCCCCCCCCCACCCCCCCCACCCCCTACCCCCCCCACCCCCGCCTCCACTTTTTTTTTTTTTTAGCTTCAGTTTTAGGAGGTTGTTGGGCCGTGTTTACGTTTCAAAGACACGATAAGATTTATAACCTCAAGGGACAAAGAAAGATGCAAGTTTCTCCAAGAGGGACTTTGGTTTTCTGAAGCTGAGAATTTACAAGGCTTTTGAGATAAACAAGGATAGTTTGGGGATTGGTAAAGGAATAGGGGAACTTTGAATTGCCTCTGGAGCTGCCTTTTGTTTACGGTCCCGTAAAGGCCATTCAGCTAGAGGATAGTTTAGAATGAGTATTCAAACAAAAGAAACAGTAAGAATTAGGCAGTCTTGTAACCTTTCCCATTAGGTACTGATGTGGGGAACAAAGGCAGGAGGACTGATGTGGGGAACAAAGGCAGGAGGACACGTAGGTAAAATTAAATTTCCTTAAAATCTGCAGCCCGTTGGCAAATACTTGAGGCAGGCGGAGTATGACATTTTTCCAGGAACTCCCAACTGTCTTAATGTTAATGCTTTGCTAGAGGGAAAAACAACCTTAGCTAGACAGCAGCCAAGCCTCCAGGATCCTGTGAGTCTTTTCTAGCATCTGAAAGTCCTTTTGGAAACCTCCCTTGCCTTTACCTCTATCACCAACCCCCCAATATATAATCAGTCACTCTGACCTTGGGTCCTGTCCCTGTGCTTTAATATAACCACCTTTTGAATTGAAGATGTCTCAAGAGTTCTTTCTTGGCCATTGGCGCTGAACCGTAAAAAAAAAAAACACAACAATTTTTTTTTTTTTTTTAATTTTAGATAGAGAGAGAATGAGCGTGGGCGGGAAGAGAGGCAGAGGAAGAGAGAGAGAGAGAGAGAGAGAGAGAGAATCCCAAGCAAGCTCCGTGCTGTCCTGTCCGTGCAGAGCCCCATGTGGGGCTGGAAGCCACGAACTGTGAGATCATGACCTGAGCTGAAATCAAGAGTTGGACGCTTAACCAACTGAGCCACCCAGGCGCCCCTGGAATGAAACTTTCAATGAAGTTATTTTGGGAATTTTGAAACCTTTGCTTTTAAGTGCATTTCTTAAATGATCTGATCTAGTTGGAACGTTCCTCCTACTGGCCATTGTAATCCTAGGCTGTGATGTCTCTGAGATCTGGTAGCGGTTTGGTGGGACCCTGGCCACAGCCGGAGTTCAACTCACATTTCTGTCCAGCCACATCTAGTCCCAAATAGGATGCAACTCTCACATTTCTGTCTGGCCTTATTTTGCAGCCCTCAACTCGATGGTTACCAACCCAAGTTCCTACGGTCACAAAACAAGCTTCTAGATTTTTACGGTTTCTGGGACTATAGTTCTGACATATAAAATAAGCAGGTGTGCTGGAAGACGGAATGCTTAACTCTCAGATTTTAAGGATCCCATTCCATTATTATTTATTTATTCATTCGTTATTTTTCTTTTAGCTAAGCCTTTACCTCCTGTGCACATGGACGGAAACCAGCAGTGCCGAGGAAGCGGACTGTGGACACTAGGACAACCGGAGAAGTAGGGACGGGGGAGAACTGAAGCAGCGAGCCCCGGAGAGTGGGGATAGTGGATTGATTTCCAGCAAGTGGAGAAGTGCACCTGCCCCCAGGCGTTCCCAACACGGAGTGCTAGGACCCAACCAAGGGCTGGCTTTTGGAAGCCGCTGCAGGCTGGCCAACAGGAGGCGCTGGGGCCACCAGTAATTGTCCATGTGGGCTAAACCTGTAGATGCCATTAAGGGACACTGGGGACTGGAAATGGGGGAAGGACTAAACCAGGAAACCCCAGTAAATGGGCACTGTGGCTGGAACTGGGGAGGGCATTCGATGTGGAATTGAGGAGGGAGCATGAGGCAAGCAGACATCCCACAAACACCCTCCCCCTTCCCCCCCCCCCCAAAGGTGGGATGTGTGTGACACTCCTTAGGCGCTCCCGGCTGCCCAAGAACAAAGCAAAAGGGAGAACAAATGGTTAACTGATGGAGATCACAGTCATGAGGGCCCGAGTCTCCATCAGTTTACAAATATCTTAATAAATTACAAGAAAAAGGCATTCATTTCAATAGCCTAATCTCCAGAAACCTATCGACTCTGTTTCCTGGAGCCCCAACATCACCTTCCCCTCCATAGTGATGTGGGAAACAAAGGCAAGAAGGAAATGGCAGGGAAAAGTAAATTTCCTTATAACCTGCAGCCCATTGACAAATACTTGAGGCAAATACAGAGTATAACATTTCTCTAGGAACCCCCTACTGTCATAATGTTAATGCATTACTAGAGGGAAAACAACCTTAGTTTGACAATAGCAATGACCCTGGCATCTCCTGAGTCCCCTTTGGTATATCAAAGTCCTCCTGGAAAGCCTCCCTCAACTCCATAGTATACAACCAGTCACTGTTCACGACCCCGGTGCAGCTCTTTCTGCCCATGGGTCCTGTCCCCCTGCTTTAATAAAATCACCTTTTTTGCACCAAAGACATGTCAGGAATTCTTTCTTGGCCGTCAGCCCCGGACTCCCGATCCCTACAAAACCCCGTCAGAACTGTGGCCTGAATCAAGGGCTGTGGGACAAGGGCTGGTGCTCTGTCAGAGCCTCCTGTCAGCTCCGACAGACCTGTTCACGCCGGCCTGGAAAGCCAACTCGATCCAGAGCTTGAATGTAAAATGAGAACTCCAACCAAGAGGGACTTGCCAACTGCCCCCAGAAACACAAAGACGGTGAGCTCGGAAGGATTGGTCGGGCGCCACACCTGTGTCTCTTACTGTCCCCAAATGCCATCAGAACTGCACTTTGGATCCCAATGCCATCACCGATAGGTTTTAAAACAAAATTCAACCAAGTAAATTTGAAGATCTAACAGCTGGCTCTTCCTCTGTGGCCCTTTCATGTACTTTCCAGAAGCCCCTGCTGGTCCTCTCCCTGTAGGTCCTTTTGATGTAGTTTGAAGTGTTGGGGTTCAGAGCCGAGGGCCAAGAAAGAAGTCTCGAGAGTCTTTGGTGCAAAAAGGTGGCTTCGTTAAAGCACGAGGACAGGACCCATGGGCAGAAAGAGTTGCACTGGGGTTGTGAACAGTGACTGATTATATTGGAGGTTGGGAAGGGGTTGGGGATAGAGTAAGTCTCTAAGGTATTTTGGAAACAAGGTTTCCAGGACCTTGAGGGGTTAGCTGCTGTTAGGAACAGATCATTTATTACTATTTAGTTAAAACTCAGTCATGAGACCCTTCAGATGCATATCAGCAGGTCATAAGCTTGGCGTACGATTGCCAACATGTATCTTGGGGAGGTAGAGATAAAGGAAGTTTCCAAAGGACTTTTTACATGTTAACGTAGACTTACGGGATCCTGGGGGGTCAGGATAATGTTTAAGCTAAGGTTGCCTTTTGCCCTCAGCAAAGTGTCACTGTAGAGGCCGCTGAGCTCCCAGAGGAAGGTCACTCTGCCTGTCTCAAGGACTTGTCAGTGGGCTGTAAATCGTAAGGAAATGAATCTTTTTTCTTCTGCCTTTGTTTCCCACATCATGTTGACCCTTCTTTATTTGGGGGGATGGCTTTCAAGTCCTTCCCCACTCTCTAGGAATTCAGTCCGGCTGCTGGGGAGACTTGGTCCCTCCTAGCTGCCTTATGTGACAGGAACTAAGACAAATCAACTGCCTGAGCTCTGTCCCCTCTAGGGCCTCATTTGGTTCAGAGGAAGCCACCCAGCCGTCCCTGGCCCTGACCACCCTGCAGTGAGGTCACCAGCCCATTCCTCCCTCCCTCAATTTCCCAGGCAGGAGTCAGACCCCAGACCCCTGAAGTCCCTAATGCCTCAGTCACGTCTGAGTAGCTCTGTGGAAGGAAACCCCTTACCAGGTGAGGGAGGAAATGAGACCTCCAGGCCAGCTCTCTCCACAATGAGCCTCCTTCCCAAATTCTCCAGCCTCCACTTTTCGACTCTTGCATAGCATCCAAGTAGGTAAGGGGTCCAGGACACGTTCTCAAGAATTTCCCTTGACGTCTGCCATCGTTCCCTGTTTGGGAAGGTCATGCCTGTTGTATATTGGCGCCTGGTTGAAAAGTCAATGGTAACGCCTTGTCACGTACGTACATAAAATTGTGCTAGAGAGCAGGGGTAATGTATTAGGCTGATTGAGTCTTATCTCTGTCCCTTCCCATGAGGGGCACTGAAGAATTGGAGCTGCAATTATCTCCTGGATAATAGCCACCGGAGGATGTGTGCCCCATGATACAGGCAGTGACAACCAAAGTGTCAAGAAGGACCAAAGCGTTCGCACCTCGTTTCCTTTTCCCATTAAAAAAAAGAAGTCACAAACACAGGGGGGCCTGGGTGGCTCCGTCGGCGAAGCATCCGACTCTTGGTTTCCACTCAGGTCGTGATCTCGCAGTTTGTGAGCGAGAGCCTCGTGTTGGACTCCGCCCAGACGGCATGGAGCCTGTTGGGATTCTCTCGCCCTTCTCCCTGCCCTTTTCCTGCTCTCTCTTTCTCTCTCTTAAAATAAATAAACACTTTAAAATAAGTGAATAAATAAATAAGTGAATAAATAAATAAATAAGGGGCACCTGGGTGGCTTAGTCAATTAAGGGTCCAACTCCCGGTTTCGGCTCAGGGCATGATCTCGTGGCTTCATGGGTTTGAGTCCTGCATCATGCCCTGCGTTAGCAGCGAGGAGCCTGCTTGGGATTCTCTCTCTCTCTCTCTCTCTCTTTCTCTCTCTCCTCTCTCTCTCTCTGTCCCTCCCCCACCCACACTGTCTCTGCCTCTCACAAAATAAATAAACCTAAAAAAAAAAAAACCAAACTTAAAAAAATAAATAAAAATAAAAACCCCACAAACACAAAAATCAGCTTTCTTCTTTTGAAAAGAAGACCAGTATAATTCGTAAAACATTTTAAATATGAAAAAAGAACCAAAAAAACATAATCCCTAATAATGTTATTGTAAGCTCTCGTATGTATACTTTTACATAGCTGTAATCATACTGCGTATAAATTTCACACCACGGCTTTTTTCACAGCTATCACATTATAGACATCTCTCTTACTGTGTACCCTACTGACCATAATTTTTTTTTTAAATTTTTTTTTTAACGTTTATTTATTTTTGAGACAGAGAGAGACAGAGCATGAACAGGGGAGGGTCAGAGAGAGGGAGACACAGAATCTGAAACAGGCTCCAGCACAGAGCCCGACGCAGGGCTCGAACTCACGGACTGTGAGATCATGCCCTGAGCCGAAGTCGGACGCTTAACTGACTGAGCCACCCAGGTGCCCCACCTACTGACCATAATTTTTTAATGACAGCATAATATTTCTTTGGATAAACTATGCTTTGCTATGCTGTGTTCTAATTCTTTGACACTTAGATGGTTTCTGTGTGTTTGTCTACCTTTATAAATCAAGTCCGTTAGGGGTCTTTACCAGCAAGTAGCAGGAGCCAAGTCTGGAATGCTTAGACAGGAAAGGGATTTACTTGACGGGTATAGACGGGCTTGCGGAACTCACAAGGGGAGTGAAGATCCCGGTGACTTAAAAGACCAGGAATTGAAGAAGTTCCGAGGTTCTGGGTGGCGAGAACTACTTGACTGTCTGGATGCAGCTCTCCTGTTAGGCTACATGTCAACTGTGGTTTCCTTGTGTTACTGCCCTGCAGAGAGAGAATGTGATTCATCTAACCTGGGTCATGTGCCCAGACCTGGCCGATCAACCAAATTACTGCTACGGGAATACTCTATCTTTGCACATACAGCTTTTTCTAGATATTTAAAAAGGTCTGTTTATTTTGAGAGAGAGAGAGAGGGAGTGTGAGCTGGGGAGGGGCAGCGAGAGAGGGTAAGAGATCCAAGCAGGCTCTGTTTTGTCAGAGCCCAAGGCAAGGCTTGACCTTACCAACTGAGATCTTGACCTGAGCCGAAATCAAGAGCTGGACGCTTAACCGACTGAGCCGCCCAGGCGCCCCTTTTTCTAGATTTTTGAATCTTTTTTTTTTTTTTATGTGAAATGTCTCAGAGCGGAATGACGGGACAAGAGGGTAGAACTTTGGAGGTGGCTCTTGATGTACGTTGTCACATATATGGGAGTATAGGAGGAAACTTTAGAAGCCATCAGAGTGGTAGTTCGTTGAAATGGGGATTCAGGGATTATACGACGCATTACACAAAGCATTTTATTCGACCGCTGTCTGTGGCTGTATCTATTACACTGCTAACCCTTGATATAGAGCCCTGGCCCTTGTGTGTGTCCTCAGATTGGTCTTTTGTGTTGTCTTCCCTGCATGAGCATCGCTCACGATGCATGTCCAAAATTTTCGGTTTAGGATTCTGTAAAAGGGAGCAAGAACTCAGAGATCTTTGGGAAACGATCGGAACGCCTCATCCTTTCGGATTTTTGAGATTCCTACCCACTCTGATTCTTTTCACTGTTGGCTCGCCCACACCTAATTCAACATCCATACTTTTGTATGTGCGATTTGCTTTTTTTTCCCCCAAAGCTTTCCGAAGACTTCAATTTAGTTTTCATTGAAACAGCAGGTCCCTTACTTATCCCACTCATACTTAATTGGTTTTTATTATGTTTATTTTAATTAAGTAATTAGAAAAACAGTTCAAGTGGTCCCGACAGGCTTGAGAACAAATACTACTTACTCCTGGTAAATAGACAGCTCACCTGGTGGGAGCATTAGCACACAGATGCTAGAGAGTAGCCTGCAGTGGTGAGTGATGACATCCCAGGGGGCATCAGTCCATGCTTTGTGAGGTGACTGACCTGGCTGAGTGGAGCTGTTTAGGAGAAATTCTATCGTGCCAGTTTAAATGAACCCTCTCCGTAGCTTACATAAAAACACAATATCAACCCCATGAATGTGACATTGGTACAATGTGTGTGTTTCGTTCTATGTCATTTGTGGATTTGTGTGACAATGACTGCAATACAGACCCAGAGCCAGTGCGACGCCACAGGTGTCCTTCTGGTGCTTCCATTTTGTAGCCACACCTACTTCCTTCCCCTCCACTCTCCCAACTCCTGACGACAGCCCTGCTCAGCCTACATGAATACAATTTTCTCATCTGGGAAACGTTGTTTAAATGGAATCACACAGTATTTTCCCTTTTGAGATGGACTCAGCATAATGCCCTGAGATCCATCCAAGTCATTGTATTTTTCAATAATTTGCTTGTTCTCTTTCTTTCTTTCTCTTTCTTTCTTTCTTTCTTTCTTTTTCTTTCTTTCATTCTTTCTTTCGTTCTTTCTTTTGCTCTTTCTTTCTTTTGTTCTTTCTTTCTTTCTTTCTTTCTCTTTCTTTCTTTTTCTTTCTTTCATTCTTTCTTTCGTTCTTTCTTTTGCTCTTTCTTTCTTTTGTTCTTTCTTTCTTTCTTTCTTTCTTTCTTTCATTCTTTCTTTCTTTTGTTCTCTCTTTCGGGAAAAAACAGATCCCATGAGAGCAGGGGAGAGGGGCAGAAGGAGAGAGAAAGATCTCAGTCAGGCTCCACGCTTCGCATGGAACCCAACAGAGGGCTCAACCCCACAATCCTGGGATCATGACCTGAGCTGAAATCGAGAGTCAGCCGCTTAACCGACTGAACCACCCAGGCACCCCAATAACTCACTTCTTTTTAGTATTGAGTAGTATTTCCTGGTATGGATGGACCAGTTTGTTTAACCAGTCATCAACATAAGGGCATTTTTGTTTTTTGCGGTTTTGAGCGATTACAAATAAAGCTGTTCTAACAACTGTGTGCAGGCTTTCAGGTGGACATATGTCTTCATTTTGCTGGGATAAATGTCTAAGATTCCTCGCAATTCCTTGGGTTGCTTGGTGTGTGCCAACTACTTTCCTCAGTGGCTGTGCATTTTATATTCTTATAAATATAAATATATTATTATTTATTTATTTATTTATATATATATATAATATATATTATTTATTTATATATAATATATATAATCATCTTATAATATATATAATCTTATAATTATCTTATATATATATATCTTATATATAATATATAATATATATATCTTATATATATAAGATATATATATATTATATATCTTATATATATATCTTATATATATATCTTATATATGTATCTTATATATATATATCTTATATATATATATCTTATATATATAAGATATACATAATCTTATATATATATAATTATCTTATAATATATATAATATATATATTATTTATTTATTTATTTATATATATAATATATATATAATTATCTTATACATATAAAGATATTGTCAATATCTTTAATTTTAGCTATTCTAATAGGCATATGGTGACAGTTCATTATCTTAACTTGCGTTTCCCTGATGGCCAATGAGATAGACTATCTTTTCATGTGTTTACCTGTGTCAGGGGTTTGAGGGATTTGGGGCGGATCAAGGAAAAAGGTACGGTCGTGAGAGGTAGTAACACACAACCAACTTCATTGGGCGGTGCTTGGACAGAGTGGTGAGAGAAGTGCCTCATAGTGGGAGTCTGTCCAGAGGCTACGGCTTGAGAGGTTGTTACTCAGAAGGGGAAGAGGGCAGGAAAGAGGAGGATCAGAGAAGAGGATTATGTGTCCAGACGGTGTTGGTCAGCAGCATGGAATGGCCTTTCTGAATCACAAAACTCCTAAGGGCCAAAGCAGCTTGGAGGTTTTACAACCGCAGGCTCCAGCTGTGGTCAACAGGTATGGTGTGAGGTTTTTCAGGGAATGCCAAGCAAGCAGGCTCTAAATGGCCAAAAATCTGCTTGTTTGGGCCATGATTAAAGCAACCAGACTGACACAAATTTGAGTCTGGTGCCAGCAGGCTTCGAAGCTAATGGATCTCGTCCCGCACTGAAGAAATAAGCAACACAGAGGCCATCTTGGCCTTATTTATGTAACAATTCGCCATCTGTCTATTCTCTTCTAGGTAATACCTCTCCATGTCTTTGCCCGTTTTTTAACTCGATTGACTTTTTTTTTAAATCTTGAATTTGGGGAGTTCTTTGTATGTTCTAGATATGAGTTCATTGTCACATAAATGGTTTGCAAACATTTTCTTCCAGTTTGCAATCGATGGTCTCGTTGCCTTACAGTGTTTTTCACACAGCAAAAGCTTTTCATTTTGATGAAGTCTGATTTATTGATTTTTTCAAAAAAAGATTTTATCATTTTTTAGGCAATCTGTACACCCAGCGTGGGGCTCAAACTTACGACCCCAAGATCAAGAGTCACACGCTCCTCTGACTGAGCCAGCCAGGAATCCCACATTGACTTTTTTTTCTTTTACGGATCACATTTTGGATGTTGTATCTAAGAACTCTTCACCAAGTCCCAGGTCTCAAAGATTTTCTCCCATGTCTTTGTTTTTCTAAAAGTGTTAGAGTTCGATGTTTAACGTTTCAATCGACAGCCGATTTTGGATTGATTTTTGTATAAGGGGTGAGACTTATTTTATTTATTTTTTATTAAATATTTATTTATTTATTATTTATTAAATATTAATATTTATAATAGTATAATATATATTATAATATATATAATATAATATAAATATTAATATTAAAATATTATTTATTTATTTTTGTTACAGATATCCAATTTTTTTGAAAATTTGAAAATTTGAAAATCTGGCACCATTTTTTTGAAAAGACTATGCTTTCTACATTCAATTGCTTCTCAAGGACCTTTCTCGAAATCAGTTGTCTGTACTTGCGTGGGGCTATTTCTGGGTTCTGTATTCTATTCCACTGAAGCCTCCCTTTCACTTCATCCTGTTAATATTTTCTAACTTCACTTGTGATTTCTTCTTCGACCCATGGATCATTCACATGTATGCTGCTTAATTTGTAAATATGTAAGGTTGTCTCAGATATCTTTTTTTGTTATTGACTTATCACTTAATCCCATGTGGTTAGAGAATATTTCCATGTGGCTGCAGTCCCTTTAAAAATGTTAAGACTTGTTATGACCCAGGATTTCATCTAACAGTGTTTTCCATCTGCATTTGACCAGAATGTATATTCTGAAGTTGTTGGATGTTGTCTGGGGTCTCTCCTGAATGCCCTCAGTTTTTTGTGACTTCTCTCCACTCTGGCTGGTGGGAACTCAAATGTCTCCCAGCTATGTGTGGGCAATGGAAATTGTTCAGTTTATAGCTCTGTTCTTTGCACAGCCTTGTGGAGTCTCACCCTGTGCACACATACATTAGTATTCATCCAATGACAGGAAGGGGAACCCTCCACAGATTGTCGAGGATGTTTCTCTGTTTAGTTCTGGTACTCTTCCAGAATTCTTTCCAGTATTCTTCCTTACAAATTCCAGTCACCTCTGTCTTCTAGTGTTTAGCAAGATTTTAGTCTCCGCTTGGGCTTCTCCTCCCTATTCTGATTGCCAGAAACTAACTCCAGACAGAAAGTCAACGCATTTGTAAAACTCGTCTGATTTGCTGCCCTACTCTTAGTTAATTTTTCACAGCACTTTTCTGCTTATTGTCCAATGTCTGAAAAGAGTTTCTTGTATTTTGTCCAGTTTTTTTAAGTGTTTATGGTGCAGATATTGAACATTTCTTTTACACGTGAGCTTTGGACCAAGATTTTGTTTTATTATTCATTCGTCATTATTACTTTTTTTAAGTAGGCTCCGTACCCAATATGGAACTTGAACTCATGACCCTGAGATTAAAGGTCGTGTGTTCTACAGACTGAGCGAGCCAGGCGCCTCTGGACAAACATTTTAATGAAATGAGCAAGCAAGCCATGGAGATAAGGTGTAGGAAAGAACATACTAGGCAGAAGGAACTATGGGTCAAAGTCTCTGATGGCTGAACCATGTGTGGCTTGGGTACCATGATCCCTACTTCAGAGTGAAGAGACTAAAGATCGTAGAAGTTAGCTCTTTACCTAAGACCTTATAGGATAGGAGCAGATTCAACCCACACTTGAAAACAGCATCTGGGGGTGCCTGGGTGGCTCAGTCGGTTGAGTGTCCGACTTCAGCTCAGGTCACGATCTGCGATCTCGGGTCCGTGAGTTCGAGCCCCGCGTCGGGCTCTGGGCTGATGGCTCAGAGCCTGGAGCCTGCTTCCGATTCTGTGTCTCCGTCTCTCTCTGCTCCTCCCCCATTCATGCTCTGTCTCTCTCTCTCTCTGTCTCAAAAATAAATAAACGTTAAAAAAAAAAATTAAAAAAAAAAAAAAAAAAGAGCATCTGAACTCCTTCCCCTGGGTCTCACCACCTGCCTAGAAGGCTGTTGCTTCAGTGAAGAGGAGATTTATGAGCTATGACTAACCAGTGCAACACATTATCTCGGGAGGTGTTACGAATCGAACATACGAATTGCTCAATGCGAGCTTAGACAAATGCAAGTCTGGAAGATTTGTAATGGCTTGGGGGCACCAAGGGGATTTCCAGTGAATGTTTGTTAGTTCTGGTAACGGCATTCCACGGGCTGTTTTCCTTCACGGAGCTTCCAGCGTGTTCTCCTCCGTCGGGGAAGTGGGCTCTCTTGTCTGACGCAGCCAAGTCACTTCTCTCACTCAGTACATTTGGGAGCCGTCAAGGAGGCATGTGTGCTAACAATAGTTCCCATTACCAGAATGCCTAGTATACTCCAGATGCTTTACATACGTTATCTGAAGTCCACACAACCCTATGCAGTAAGTATTCTTATGCTATTTTATTGAGCAAGGATGGAGAGCTTTGAGAAATAACTTACCAAGTCCTCTTTGTTTTCACTACACATTGCTCTAGTGTGGGCTAAACTTTGGGGGGAAAGGATCTAATGTGGCTGGTTTTTTTAGTCACTTGGTTAGATAGGAGTCCTTCTCTTTTCTTTCTTTTTCTTCTTCTTTTTTTTTTTTTTTTTTTTTTTTTGTGGTTTCCATGAGAATGCTAAAGGAGAGATAAATAGATGGCAAGGTCAAGGAACGTTGCAGAGAGGTGTGGAAAACCCTGCAAAAAGTATACCAAATGCTATCATGGAAAACGAAAAAGGAAAAATTGGAGCTGAGCCCTAGATATTGCCATTAGGGGCCAGGTGGGGCCTTTACCCAAGACCCAGCTCCATACCAGGGAACGAACATGTTTCTGCAGCCTAGAGCAGAAAACCAAAGCAGTATGGATTTCTTCTTCTTCATTCCAAAGAAGACCAAAAAAAAAAAAAAGACTTTATGTCTATCCCTTACTATTTCTATGGGTGTTAAGCACCATTTGTTCAGGAACTCAAGGATAATCCAACTTTTTTGCTTTTGACTTGTGTGGGTTGAGTCTGAAGGTGGCACTTATCTCATAATACATTTCTATCCCTGACTCTCTTTGTTCTAAGAATTTCCTAGACAAATGAAATCACTTTAACAAAAACAGGTTCGGTTAATTCCTGATCATTTAACATGACTAGGTAGGCAGTTTTACATCCCTGACTCCTACTCAGACAAGTGTCACCTGCATCTGGCCCCAGAAGTGCCCCACAGATTTATGTCATTGCAGCTGTGGTCAAGACTTTTGTGTCTCTAACTTTGAGCGTGGGAAAAATGTAATCCTCTACGTTGCTGAGGATTTAAAATAAGTTCTTGGCTTTCTGGATCATGAGGCCTCCCTTATTCCTCTCTCTTTGTAGAAATTCCTCACATTGGTGCTTGGTGCCTATCAATGCTCAGGAAAATTAGACGTTTCTGTGGTTACCTTGAGGACTCGAACAAGTTCATACGTTGCCTGCTCAGTTGTTCAACACAGCCGGTCTGAAACAGACCTCCCGACTTCCACTGCCAAGGAGTTGCTCCCCAACTCTTCCCTAACCCCACTCATTCAAGGTCAAGCTCAATCCTAAAAGTCATCCCTGACCTTGACTTTTCTCTTTCCCTCTCCTCCACATCCGGTCCATCAACAAATCCTGCTGGCCTACACTCCCAGTATAGATCTTAAATCTTACCACTTGGCTTTGTGACACCATCCTCTCTCAAACAGACCAGTTCTCTCTGAACAGTTGTTCAGCACTTAGGCTGCCATCACAGAGTACCATAGACTGTGTGGCTTAAACTACGGAAATTTATTTTCTCATAATTCTGGAGGCTAGAAGTCTGAGATCAAGGTGTCGGCAGGGTTCTCCTGAGGCCTCCCTCCTCAGCGTGTAGATGGCCGTCTTCTCCCCGTGTCCCTACGTGGTCTTCCTCTGTGTGTGTCTGTGTCCTAACCTCCTCTTCTTGTGAGGACATCAGTCGTGTTGGATGAGGGCCCACCCTAACGACCCTTATTTTGACTGAATTACGTCTGTGAAGACCCTATTTCCAAATGCACTCTGAGGTATGGTGGGTTAGGGTTTCAGCCCACGAATTTTGCGAAGATCCAATTCAGCCCTTGGCACTGCACTTCCTGCTTTCGTTCTTGTCTCCTAAAGTCTGGTTTCCATATTTAATCAGAGTGATCTTTAAATACGGTGAAGCAGATCTTGTCACACCTCCCTGCTTAAAACTTTCCGGTGCTTTCTTATTGCACCTATGTTTGCATTCCAGATTTCTATCTGGGCCCAGGAGGCCACCCCTACACCTTTCCAACCTCATTTGTTACGACTTCTGTTTGCTCGGCCCCTTCACCCTTCTTTCTACTCCCCAGGCGCGTCACAGTCATTCCCACCTCAGGGACTTTGCACGTGCTGTTCTTGTTGAAGTGAAACACTTCTTCCAGGTCTTCCCCAAGGCTGGTTTCTTTTTATAGCTCAGATTCATCCCCAGAGTTACTTTCGCCTTCCTCAGTGCTCCCCTCTCCTGCCTGCCCGGCCAGCCCTCAGCTCCAGCACCTTCCCTGTTTATCCTTTAAACAGACCTTCATCCTGTTTGATTTCCTTCTTAGCATGATCGCTAGCTCAATTTTTCCAGGTTTTAGACCTGATATTTGTATTGTCTATCTCCTCCACAACAATGTGAACTCTAATATAAATTCAGAGTCCAGGAAATAGTATTTGTTTAATTGCTGAAGGAAAACTTCTTCAATGTGAACCTAGCACACACTCCCATGCAGTTTTTTACTTGCCAATAAACTGACATCCTTTTACCTACGCTGTTCGCAACTGACATACTCCTTCGTTCGTCCAATAAACATTGATCAGATGCAGGCTCGTCGAGTAGGAAGAACCTGATCTCTGCCATAAGCAGCTGGGAAATTAAATCCTGTCTCTACTACTTACTTGCTGTGCGATCATTTTGCAAAACGTTTAAGTGTTCTGAAACTTTGTGAATCTGTAACATAGGGCTTAAAAATATACTTGTGCTTCCTTTAAGATGCATCTAAAACTAAGGTGGACTGACAGACGTACAGAGGGACGGACGGATGGAGAGAGGTGTGATAACACAAGTCTCATTAAGATTTAGTTGTAGAATCCAGGTGGTGGGCAAATGCGTGTTTACTGTAAGATTTTCTCGATTTCTCTGCATGCTTAAAACTTTTAATAATAAAACGTTGGAGGTGAGGAAGAAAACGGGAAAAAAAAAACCACCCTTGCAGGTTTGTTCTCAGAACGAAATGATATGCTATTTGTCACATACGTCCGCAAAGGGGGCGCTGCAGGGTTCGGTGAATGCAAACTGCTGTTGTCACTGTTACGTAAAAACATGCTAAGTATTGTAGGAGGATCCAAGAGGAATAAGACTCCACTTCCTCTCCCAGTGGGCGAAGGCAGATGCAAACTCTCCTAACACCATGAGGAATTGCTCTAATAAAGCCTCTGCTCAGGCAGGAGGTGCTGGATCGCAGAGGACGTTGGGTGGAGCCTTCCGGAAGCATCGTGAGGGGCGCCTTGACGGATGGGGGGCTGCTGTTCAAAGTGGGGGAAAAGAAGCTTTTGTTTAGTGGTCAGACAATGTGACATCCCTCTCTAGCTTGCAATGATTAGGGCTGTCCTTTCCACAAACGGTTCCTTGAGTTTTTAAGGAACTTAAAACTCCTTAAAAAGTTAAGGAACTTCACCCTTTGGGTTTCAGATATACTATTTCATTCCCTCTTACAGCTCAACTTGAAGCCCTATCTGGGGACACAATGAACTTCTGCAATCTTGCACTCAGAGTGGAAACTCAGGTGTTAGAGAATCTACCTTTATTCCTAAGTTCCTTCTTGGAACAAAACCTGTGTTTTGTTAGGATTACATTGGTGCCTTAGCATACATACAGTCTCCTAAGAAGATAGGATGGGTCAGACCTTCCAGAACCAGGATGGCAATCAGTGGGACTGATTTTCTATGCCTTTTGCCCTCTAAACAGGAAGATCGGATTTGATCAAATCAACAGAAGTTTCTGTTTATTGTGGAGGAGTGCCTTTCTCCCAAAACACTTAGGACTTGCAAATAAATTAAATATATTCATTCTTGCAACTGGTGTTATTTCTTCCTAGGAAACTCAGGCTAAAGAAACCTCTAAATGCAGCTTAAAATTCAAGGCAGCCAAACTGGCAGCCCATAACACAGAGAAGACAGGAATCGAAATCTTTCCAAGTCATGCAGCTGTAGCCACGTTCCAGTCGTTCCTTCCCTTCCTCCCTCAACAAACTTGCACGAGTTCCAGTTGTGTGCCAGGCCTTGTGCCCGCAATCGGGGATGTAAAGATGATTTAGACACACTTCGGTTCCCCAGGAGCTCACAGGCCAGCGGGAGGTGATGAGGGAGCGTGGGGCAAGCTGAGGGCAAAATACAGGCTGCCCTCCCCACCCCCCACCCCCCTGTGGAATCTGTGTGATGATCCTTGGACACTCCTGGCTCCCCAAGAACAAAGGAAAGGGGTTTAAGTGCTTGCCACGGTGATGTGGGAAACTAAGGCAAATGAAAAATTAAATTTCCTTTCTGCCTACAGCCCGTTGACAAGTGCTTGAAACGGGCAGTGTGACCTCCCCTAGGAGCTCAGCTGCCTCCACGATGACACTTGGCTAGGGGCAAAACAGAACCTGAATTTAACATTATCCCAACCTCGAGGATCCTGTAAATCTACGTCCTTTATCTCAACTGCCCCAGGATATATGCTGGCAATCATACTCCATGCTTATGGCACTCCCCCCCCCCCCCCCCCATATGCATCTGAAGGGTCTCGTGACTGAAGTTTTATTAAATGGTAATAAGTG
Source organism: Panthera onca (assembly GCF_046562875.1). Lineage (NCBI taxonomy): Eukaryota > Metazoa > Chordata > Mammalia > Carnivora > Felidae > Panthera > Panthera onca. The sequence goes on along the minus strand of NC_138339.1, from coordinate 64,689,121 downwards.
GTATTTCTCTAGCAACAGCTAGCCCCTCAAGGTCCTGGAAACCTTGTTTCCAAAATCCTTAGAGACTTTACTGTATCCCTGATGCCGTCCCAGCCTGCGGGTATATAATGAGTTACCCAATTCCTGTGGGCAATTCCTGCCCACGGGTCCCATCCCTGTGCTTTAATAAAATCGTCTTTTTGCACCAAAGACGTCTTCAAGAATTCTTTCTTGGCGTGGGCTCCGGACCACCCCACCATCACCCCGAAACTTCATCAGGAGGCACTGACATTTGCTACTGTGATTGGGGCCAACTGAGAGACGCTGGGGTCTGGGAGCCCGGCAGGAAGAGAGGGACAGAATGAAACAGTCTTGGACACATAGATAAGCTACAAACTCCCTTCGCATGAGTCAAAAACAGAATGCCTTTGCTTTGTTCTTTTCCTTAGAAAATTGCAAACACGGAAGGCTTTGCGCTTACTTTTAAGCAAATAACGTCAAAATGCCAAACACAGCTGTAAATCCTGAAGGACTTGAAAAGAGATTTCGCTGAGGTTGTGTTGATAAAAGATGGGAAGGGAGAACTGATGAATTTAGAGCAATTATCTCAGGCCAGCACTTACAGAAAGCATTTCATTTAATCCTCAAACAGCTCTGGGGCACATCACTGGGGAAGAAAATGACGCTCGAGGAGCTTGGGTGATTTTCTCAAGCCACAGGGGAGAGAGGTGGGATGTGAACCCTAATTTTAGATTCCTCAACGCCCGTGCTCATTCTGAAGACTTGCGTCCCATTTCAAATGGGACCTGTTTTGATCAGGGAGAGATGCTGGGGGCTTCGGCAGAGAAGGGCACGGACATCTCTCCAGGGGACAGATCTATGTCATCTGTGGCAGCCGGAGAGGTCAGGACTAAAGCGTTTGACCTTGACCATAAACCGTGGTAGCCCCTGGAGCCCGAGGGGAGGAGGTAAAGGGGCAGTCAAATGGCTACGCCTTTGGGTGGATGCGTCTCCAAGCTGAACTGGGATTTGAAGTGCCATGCACCTATTAATTTCTCTTTGGTACTTCTCTGAAGAGCCCCAGGTAAGTAGACGATGAAGGAACCACCAGTTAGTTGGAAACGCCATCTTAGTCACCTTTTGGGGTGAATAGACACGAAGGTAGGGGAATGCTGATATGGAATGGTATTATGAAAAAGGATCCAAGAGGGTTCAAATCCTGCTCTGCCAATCAGCCTCCTCCCCCTGAGAGTGTATTTATATACCTCGTACGAGAGCACGATTGGAATTAAAGTACCACCGCATTAATATCTGGGCAAGTATCTTAGTAGCTTTCTGGGACAAGATTTTCCAAACCACCTCCCCTCGGCAGATCTGGATGAGGGACCAGAATGCCCTGTGGGTCTGCAGGGGAAGAGGGAGAGCCCCGGGCCCTATGGAGGTCTGCTTCTCCACCCAGCCCCACTGATGGGAAGAGGGAGGGGGGAGGGTGGTTGACTTGCCCTAAAGAACTAGCTGTGTCTAGAGTGAAAGACACAGAGTGGAGTGAAAACCTTCAAGGTACACTCACCCTACCCAGACCTCATCTCACACTCTGACCGGCAGTTGGCTGATCTTCCTTCCCGTGGGGAGCTATGGAGGAGGTCGAGAGACCTGCCTGGCCCGGGAGGGGGGTTAGAGGCTGGTAAAGACCAGCCTTCCACTACGTAACTATCTCTTTTCTGGGTAGTGCACCCCAATCCACAGGACATGAAGGGGGCCACTGGCAGTTATGTTGGTTCCATATGGACCTGTCTTTCTGGTCATACGGACTGGGATGCACCAGCCAGGGTTCTTGTCCTACGAATATGGAATTTGCTTTGATGGGGAGTTGGTCTTACTACACAGCTAGGCTTATAATATGTGAACTTGGAGACTTTAGATGGTGTCTTCTAAATCCAAGGACCAAGTTGCACAGAGAGTAAGTTCTTCCAGGAGAAACAAACAAACAAACAAACAAATGAAGCAAATGCACAGAGAGAAGCAGGGAGCATCCTGATAGCTTACTTTGGCTCCATTCTAGATCTTTCTGAGGCTCCTGCTGCATCTCTGCCCTGGGTTTTTATGAGCTACATCTGCTTCCTGTGAATATATTTCTTTTTACTTAAGCTGAGGACTTCTGTTCCTTCTAACCACAAGAATTATGTCTAACACAGTTAGTAAATAAGCTTAAAAAAGACAAATTATTTCATGCCATGCAACTGTTCAGTGTTCCTTCTCTAACACTATTTTTATTTTCTTGAAAAACCTTGTAGCCTGGGCCCTAAAATATAACAGGACTGCATTCATCAGCAATCCCATTCTGGGTTATTTATCCTAGAGACATGAAAATCAGGTTGACACAAAAACCTATACGCAGATGTGCATAGAAGCTGTCTTCATGATTTCCAAACAGTGGAAACAAAACCTGGCTTTCAACAAGTGAACGGGTAAGCAAAACGTGGCCCATCCCTGCAACGGAATACTATTCAGCGATAAAAACGAACAGGCTGTGAAACACGCACCACTTTGGGTGCATCTCAAAAGCACTGTGCTGCAGGAACGAATCCATCCTTGAAATGGGGGCACGATTTCATTCAGCATTTAGGTGGCATCATCAAAAGGACAAAACCACAGGGACAGAGAACAGATCGGGGGTTGCCAGGATGTAGCGTGAGAGAGACTATGCTGGATAGTAGGCAGGAGTTTGCCCCGCTGACGGACGGGACCGTTCTCTAGCCTGATAGCGGTGGTGGTTATGCGAATGAACGCGTGTGTGAAAATTCACAGAAACGGGCACGGATGGAAAAAGGTCAGAGTTACTGTCTGATTATTTATTTATTTATTCATTTAGGGAGATAGAGCACAAGCAGGGGAGGGGCAGAGAGAGAAGGAGAGGCAGAATCCCAAGCAGGCTCCACACTGTCAGCGCAGAGCCTGATGTGGGGCTTGAACTCACAAGCCAGGAGATCATGACCTGAGCCAAAATCAAGAGCTGGACGCTTAAGCCACTGAGCCACCCAGATGCCCCGACTGTCTGGTGATTGAAAAGTAAGATAAAGGGACACCTGGGCGGCTCAGTTGCTTACTTGTCCAACTTCAGCTCAGGTCACGATCTCCCGGGTCGTGGGTTCGAGCCCCATGTCCGGCTCCGTGCGGACAGCTCGGAGCCTGGAGCCTGCTTCGGATTCTGCGTCTCCCTCTCTCTCTGCCCCTCCCCCACGTGCGCTCTGTCTCTGTCTCTCAAGAGTGAACAAACGTTAAAAAAAATTAAAAGTGAAATAAAAAAATACAACAGGCTACGTTCAGCTGTGTTGGCCTATTTTCTGTTCTGTGTTGGTGGCAGAAGTCATGAACATGCTGGGAAAAATCAAGCACAAATCAGGAGTCTTTGGCCTTAGATGTCATTCTTCTCTTTACCAGCTGCATAGGTACCAAGCGGCATCCACTCCTACTGAAAGAGCAGTCATCGTTGGTGGGAGGGGGTGAGAGTTGATGTGGAGGGGACACCTGTCCCTCTCCAGCACCCCCTCTGCTGAGTCAGCCCCTCCCTTCCCCACGCCACCCGCTGCTCACGTGACTTCCCTCCATCTCTGCCTCCGGGAGCACGGTCCTCCCTCCTTGTCTCCCAAGAAAGATCGGGTATCAACTCCCTTTAAAGCAGCGATTTTCAGCCTTGACTGTCCATTACAACCATCCGGGAAGCTTTTTGTTTTGTTTTGTTTTAATGTTCGTTTACGTATCTTGAGAGAGAGTGGGCGAGCGAGAGGGCACGAGCAGGGGAGGGGCAGAGAGAGAGAGAGAGAGAGAGAGAGAGAGAGAGAGAATCTCAATGCTGTCAGCCATGAGGGGCTCAGACTCAAGAAGTGTGAGATCATGGTCGGATACTTAACCGACGGGGCCACCCGATTGCCGTCCATCTGGGAAGCTTTTTAAAATCCTGATGCTCAGGCCAGGGTCCAGAGAAAAGAGCTCAGACTCTCTGGGGAAGGGCTCAGGCAGGAGTATTTCCAAATCGGCCTCCTCCAAATGTGCAGCCAAGCCTGAGGGGCACTTGCACGGGGCTCCGGACACAGTGCTGCTCGGGCCAAGAGGGGAGGTCGGCTCCTGCCACTGTTGTCAGTTCTGGATGCTTCTGCCCGGGGGTTTCTTGCTCTTAGGTGCTTCCCTTGTCGCGCCATCCTGGGCACTTTATGTTACCACCACCCTTCCCCTCCGCTCAGCCCCTCCGGACGGGTAAGTACAGTGATGGTCTGTCCGGGTCTGGATTTGCTGCTTCCTCAGGGTGCTGCCCCTTAGAAGCCAGCCAGCCAGCCGAGAGCTCTGGAGGGGAGGGGATCCGGCTTGTAGGAGCTGGGTCCCGTCTCAGGGCCGCTCTGGTTTGGAGCGTTGGGAGGCAGACCTTCCCCTTTGCAGACACGGGGCGGGCGGAGGGGCTGCTCTGCCTCTGAAGTCCTGCGGCACCTTGTCCGCTCCTCCATCAAAACGCCACGCCCCACTGTATTTACTGCCTTTGTCTGTCCCCCGTCTGCTCACTTTGAGGGGAATTGCTTCAGAGGTTGACGAGGACCGTGCGATTTACCCCGTCTCTTCCAGTCCAGCAGAAGACCAGGGACAGGGCAATTCACAATACGATTTTTTAGAAATGCAATCTACACGCTAGGCCTAATTCTCACCAGCCCCTGTCCTGGGCCCTGGACCCCCTCTTGTGCCCCTGCCTACCCACTCACGTGTGATCGCAACTGCTACATGATGGTCCTGGGAGTTCCGGCTGCTTCGGCCCCTGCTGGCTTTGGATGCTGGCTGTCCGGTTATGGTCACTAGGTCCTTCTTTGATGGCCTTGCTCCCCATCTCCTCCCCGGCTTCCTCCCCTTCCTCCTGCTCCTCCTAGTCTTTCTTTTCCCTATGGGGACCTTGGGACCCCGCCAGACCGACGGAGGAATTCATTTCTTGAGTGTGACCTTAACTGACTGGTAAGAACTCTGTCCTTCCCTTCCTTCTTCCCACATTCCCTACTCTCTCGGGGCTCCCCATCTTCAGGTAAATGAAAAAATTGCACTACAGCCCACAGAGGGTCACGAGAGAGGTCTGTATCAGCATCAGAAGATGCTTCTGCAGATGTGTGTGTGTTGGGCAGGAGGAGCTCACGCTGGATGGCATTCAAGCAGGGTTCCGAAGGCTGAAGAGGTCATCAGTTGATAAGAGGGGAAGGGAGTGCCAGAAACGGGACACAGCGTACCTATCTAGAGGGGCGCCTGGCAGTTTTGTCCCTGTCTGGTTTCTTTCCGGAAGATACTCTTCCCTTCCAAATCATCACTGCCTTTGGATTTTGTTGGGGGAAAACTACCAAGAGAGATGGTTTAAAATGAAAATCTTTGTTACCTTCCTCCTGAGGGGTCGGTGGCCAGACAACGGCAATTTAGGCAGAAGGCTTTACCAAAACCAACATTTGAAGAACTTTGGGCAGGGAGCATTTGGGCAAAGGATAATTCACAGATTATCCACACCAACCTCTGCTTAGTCTTTGTCTTTCTTGTTGGTTTGCGAATTTTTTAAATTTATTTTTGAGAGAGAGGAAGAGAGAGAGAGAGAGAGAGACAATGAGCGGGGTAGGTGCGGAAAGAGAGGGAAACAGAGGATTCCAAGCGGGCTCTGTGCTGTCAGCAGAAATGGGAGGCTTGACCTCACAAACCGCGAGATCACGACCTGAGCCAAAGTTGCATGCTTAACAGACCGAGCCGCTCAGGTGACCCTGCATAGTCTTTGTCTTAACCCTACTATCTAAGAAGATGTACCTTGTCCTAAAAGGAAATAATCATTGGCCCTGGAGTTGGCTTGACAGGTGTGCAACCTTCCAGGTGTGTGTTGACTACGGTGGCCGCTGTTCTTTTATAACATAGCCGCGGCCAATGCCACAGTAGTAAAGCCCAAGCCCAAGCCGTGAACCCATAGCTTCCCGAGACAAAGGATGTGTACAGGGTTGAATGCACAGAACGGGTGGATGACCATCTCCAGAGAAAGGGGAGAGAGGGGTCCAGGATAAGCCCCAGACTTGCATGAGGCGGTGCGGGAAGGGGTGGGGCCGGTCACTGGTTGGGGGAATCCCTTCTCCGGGGCACGCTGATGGGAGGCTGGAGGGGGAGGCTTGGAACCAGGCCGAACCCAGGGATCTCTGAATATTAGGAAGCAGGCTCCATGGCAGTTCCTTGAAGCAGGAAATGTTCTGGGCTGGGAGTTGTTGCTGGGAGCTAAGGATTTTGGAATAGCATTCTTTCGTTGCAAACACTAGCAACCACTTTATGCCTGCTTTGGAAAGATAACACATTTTGATGTGAGACGTCAAGGATTAGCTCATTAAATTCAAAGTTTAGGATGAAAGGAATGTGTTGGAAGGCTCCGGGGAGTTCCCCATTAGCCGTGGGGTTGCAGGGAGAGCTGGTGCTCAGCCTGAGCTCTGCTCTCTTCTCTTTCACTCGTGGCTCCATCCAGTGCCACAACGGGCCTTGTTCACTCTCATGTGGATACACCAGTCTGCGTGTCTAAGCCGTGTTTACACTTCCCACAGATGGCCACTTTTGGATACCCTGTGGGCCAGAGGTGTGAATGCCACCAGTACAGATGCCTCTTGGAAACACGGCATTAGGGAAGAGGGCCAGGCAGCCTTGGAAGTGGACTTGGGCTGTTTGGGTCCTAATTCCAGATCATGATTTCACGTCTCTAAAGCATGGTCTCGATGTGGGAGCGTAGCCCTGGGGGGTTGTGTGTTCCTCACCCCTCAGGGAGGGCTGTGGCCAGAGGACAGCTGTATAGGGCCCCCAAAGTGCAGGGCTCAGGGTAGGGGCCCCTCTTGCTCAAATCTAAGAGAATACTACTTGGAACTCCTCTGACCAATGTGGTATCCATTAGACACGTGTGGCTATGTACATTTCAATTCATTAAGATTAAGTACAATTTAAATTCACCTTCTCAGTTGCATTAGCTACATCTCAAGAACTCCAGAGCCAAGTGTAGCCCATGGCTTCCACATTGGCCATCACAGATATGGGACTGTGCCATCATCACAGAAAGTTCTATCGGACAGCACTGGTCCCGGAGGCTCAGGGAAGTTGAGGCGATTTGTCTAGGGTCATCTAGCGAGATTGGTCTGGGGCTCAAATTTGGACTTAAGTCTGTCTGATTCTAAATACTCTGTTCATTTTCTTTCCTGGACCTTGAAAGAGCCCACTTGGCCTCTCCCAGTCTGTTCCTTAATCTGTAAAGCAAAAATTAAACCCTCAAATGGCTGTGATGAGGACTACAAGACATCATGCCTATAAAATGCCCACAACCGGGTAGATTGTCATTGGGTCTTCGTAAATTTGGTTTCCTTCTCCAGCTGGAAAACGAAACAGAAAAATGGCTTGAAAGTGGATGAAAGGCGTTCCCTGGTAAACACTTCCATGATTATACACCTACATTGGAAAGACAACTAATTTTGATGAGAGATAGAGGGTTAGCTAATTAAACTCCAAAGCTAGCATTTTTGTTTGAAAGATAAAAATAATTTCACATGAAACTGGGATTTTTTTTTTTTTAAAGGTGTGGGGAGTATATTCATTCTCTGATTATTTATAACCAAGAGACAGGGAAGAATCCATTAGACAGTAAAACTCCACACTTAATAGCTGGATCCGTTTTCTTATAAATGCTACTTTCGAGATTAAAAAAGGCTTGCTTTTGAAAATGTGTTCTCATAGAATATAAAGTTAAGTATCCTTGACTAACTGCGAGGGTGCTGGTCCAAGCCTTCACCCTCCTGTTCTGTGACCTCGAATTTGATCTTCTAGACTGAAAGAGAACGTATGGATCCTTCATTGAGGGAAGCTTTCTAATGCCCCCAATGCTGAAGATGCTCCTTCCTTCCTTCATTCACTGATATTTATTTAGTGCCCACCACTGTGGATGAGGCCATGAGCAAAGAGGACAGAGCCTTTGCTCACAGGACTTCCATTCTAGGCTGCGAAGACAGATCATCAACAAGCAAAGAAAGACACAGTGTGTCAGGTGATGATAAATACACTAACAAAGCATGAATCCAACGTGAGGTGATAAAGCACAATGTGAAGGGGGAGATGGTGATATCTTAGATCCGGGGGATTCGAGAAGCTTCTTTGAGAAGGCACTCGAGTAGATCCCTGCAGGAAATGAGGACGTGAGTCTGGTGCAAGAATGGTCCAGGCAGGGGGCCTCGCAAAAGCAAAATCCTGAGATGGAGAAAGTCTTCACAGGTTTGAAGAACAGAAGGGCTGACCGTGGCTAGAGCTGGGATGGACAGCTGAGCAAGCCAGAGAGGGAGAGGAGGAAGGGGTGAAGTCGGAGAGCTGACCAGAGACTAGATCACAGAGCTGCAAAGTACGGCCCGTGAGCCAAATCCAGCCCGATGGCCGAGTTTCTAAATCGTTTTATTGTCACACAACCACACCCATTGGTTTGCTCTGGTCTGTGAGTGCTTTCACACCGCAGCGAGAGATAAGTTGTTGTGACGGAGACCTTATGGCTTGCAAAACCTACAATATTTACTATCTGGCCTTTCACATGGAAAACGTTCTGTCTCCAGCTTTAGATTGTTATCTGACTAAGGCATCTTTTACTGTATCACCTTATTTTCAATCTCTCTGTGCTATGATAACATGTCACAAAACAGAATATAGCTAGGTATTTTTTCCCAAACAATGTAAGCATCTCTGTTTTGAGTGACTTCTGTTTGAATATATTTCTACCAGGTTCTCCTTCCCATTTAATCTTTCCTTCTCTCTCTCTGCTTATCTTTTTTCTTGATTACTCCATTCTTTGGTATTGATACTTTTTCTCAAGATTTTTATTTCTAGGTAATCTCTACATCCAACATGAGCCTCGAACTCCCATCCCTGAGATGGAGAATTACACATTCTACTGACCGAGCCAGCCAGGCACCCTGATCCTTCCCGCCCACCCCTCCACTTTCAGTTTGTGGATTTATTTGTAAAAGAGGGCACAAATAAAGTTGACATGTCTTGATAGGGTTCTGGATTAGCAATTTTCCTAATAAAAATGTTTCCTAATTTGAAATTTAATTCCTATTATGAGAGCTTGCTTTGTAAGCTAAAGAATGTATAGAAAGCAAAAATTCAAGACAATACCAGACTTAAGTAAGAATATAATAACTGAAGCCTGTACAAAATGTCTGAAATTGGTATCAGTTAGAAGTTATAACCTCTGCTTTAAAAGATTTTTTCAGGGGCGCCTGGGTGGCTCAGTCAGTTAAGCGGCTGACTTCGGCTCAGGTCACGATCTCGAGGTCCGTGAGTTCGAGCCCCGCGTCGGGCTCTGTGCTGACAGCTCGGAGCCTGAAGCCTGTTTCAGATTCTGTGTCTCCCTCTCTCTGACCCTCCCCCGTTCATGCTCTGTCTCTGTCTCAAAAATAAATAAACGTTAAAAACAAATTAAAAAAAAAAAAGATTTTTTTATTGTGGTATACAAATATAAGATTTAACCACTTAAAAAAAATTTATTTCTTGTAATGTTTACTTTTGAGACAGAGAGAGACAGAGCACGCGTGGGGGAGGAGCTGAGAGAGAGGGAGGGAGACCCAGAATCCGAAGCAGGCTCCAGACTCTGAGCTGTCAGCACAGAGCCCAACTTGGGGCTCGAACTCACAAACCGTGAAATCACGACCCGCGCCGAAACCAAGAGTCAGAGGCTTAACCAAGCGAGCTACCCAGGCACTCCAGAGTATTGACATTTTTAAGATTCCCTTTTCCACTTCAAGTCCAAATGTACACAGGATTTATATGTCATAATGGGTTAACTTTGCAAACATTTTTCCTGGCTGAGTCATGTAATAAATCCCAGTGAAAAGATTTCCCCCGAGAGCTAATTTCTTGTTGCTTGATTGGTTTTTTTAAGTAGCTATCACCCCGTCAAGCCTGAACACCCGCTGCCTGCACCCTGTCTCCCTCTGCCTTGGCTTGCCACCTCCTTTTGAAACAGCACTCTCCAGCTGCTTCCTGACAAAAGGGTGCACAGGAGTGCCAGACCGTGCATTTCTGAAAATATCCTTAATCTACATTCACACCTGATCAGCAATTTGGCCAGTTCTAGAATTCCCTGCTGGAATTTATTTATTTACTTTTGGAACTTTGAAGACATTCGCCATCGTTTCCTGGTTTGCAGTCGAAAAGTCCAAAGCGAGTCTTACACCTGATCTTTTGGATGTGACAATTTTCTTGCTGGAAGCTTGAGAGATATCTTTTCCCGTGATGTTTTCAAATTTCACAATCACAATCACGTGCCTTGGCGTTAGTCTATTTTTGTCCACTGCATTGGGCCCTGGGTGGGTTCTTTCAATCTGGACTCTCTTATTCACCTGGGAAATTTTCTTGACATATTTTGAATAAGACTTTTTTCCTTCTATTTCTTCTCTCTCTTTTTTTTCCCTAAAGTCCTTACTATTTGAACATTGGGCTTCCTGGACTTTTTTTTTTTTTTTTTTTAATTCTCTACTTCTTTGTTCTATTTTGGGGAAGGAGGGGGCAGATTTCCTCAACTCTATCTTCCAACCCTTTTACTGCGTTTCAAATTTCTGCTTTTCCCCCAGATTTTTTGTTCTCTGTTTCTTTTTATAGTATCCGATTTCCATATCTTTGCGTGTGTCTCTGAGGGTATTAATGATAGCAAATGGCATAGGGATCTTCAGCAGCAAGGCCATTCGGCCGACTTCTGCTTGGAAAACAAAACACCTGCTGTGGGGAGTGGGTGAGCAAGAAGGGGGGTGTGCTCCGGGAGAGGGAGTCTTTTGGGAGGGAGGAGTGAGAAAGAAAGAAGAGAGAAAATGATGCAGTTGCTAAAAGTGATGGATTTTGGAGACAGTGGTGGGCAAAAAGATTTTTAAAGGAAATCTTGTTTGGTTTTGTGTCATGCAATTTCCCCTTTTTGCATGCTTGTTAAGAGATCTTGGAAATCAGACCTGCTTTGCTTTTCAAGGCTTTTGTAGCTGTGTTTTATATTTCTTTTGGATGTGACCCAGTGCCTGGGGATGCCTTTAGGGCAACCCAATTTTTATTTGGATGACACCGGATTCCCTGGGGCAATCTGATTCACCTGGGACCTCGTTTGGGAAGTTACTCTTCTCTGCGGAGGGGGTAGAGTATTACTATCCTTGTCAGAAAGAGCAGCTTTCCAAATTAGATGGAGAATTACAGGTCCAGGCAAGCCAAGTAGCCGTTTCTAGGCCATCATTAAATAGCATAAGGCATTCGGGGCGCCTGGGTGGCTCCGTCGGTTAAGCGTCATGAACTCACGGTCCGTGAATTCGAGCCCCGCATCGGGCTCTGTGCTGGCAGCTCAGAGCCTGGAGCCTGCTTCGGATTCTGTGCCTCCCTCTCTCTCTGCCCCTTCCCTGCTTGGGCTCTGTCTCTCTCTCTCTCTCTCTCAAAAATAAATAAACATTAAAAAAAGACAGCACGAGGCATTCTTCGGAGGCCCTCAGAAAACGCAGAGCTTTGTAAGAAGAGACTTGAAGAGGTTGTCACGAAAGGAAACCAGGAAATCCAAGGAGAAAACAAGACCCACATTGGACCTGAACCACCGTGAACAGAAACAGTCTTTTGCTTCCCGAGATATATGGTTTTACCTGTAAGATTTTGCCTGTAAGGTTTTACCAAATGCTTCAGAAGAAGAAAATGAGAGTTAGTGTCAGAACTCTTGTGATTCCTGAGCACGAAGCCCAGAACAGATGGCTGGCTGCCGGTCCAGAGCAGAATCAGGAATTCTGGAATGGGGGGGGGGGGGGCACTGGCCTGCTGACGCTGGGCCCGGACTTATCCTGTTCACGCTCAGTTCAGTTCAGAGAAGGGTCATGCTGCTGCTCAGATCTGTTGTCTTTGTAAAGTCTCCCACTAAAGAGCTCACTGACAAAGCAGCGTGAGCAGTATAGTCCCATTTTTGAAACTTCTTGCTAGATAGACCCAGATCTACTTGCATAGAAAAAAAAGATAGAAATTGACGACGTAAACAGTGCACAGCACCGTTTGGAACAGTGAGGCTCTATGTGGTTTGAAATTTTTCTTGCCCCATGTCTGTGTTTTCCAGATGGTTTAATAAGAGATGGTTACTTTCTTTATCCAATATTAATTAATTAATTAATTAATTATTTGAGAGAGAGAGAGAGAGAGAGAGGTGGGGAAAAGCAGAGAGAGAGGGAGACAGACAATCCCAAGCAGGTTCTGCACTGTCAGTACCGAGCCCCACATGGGGCTCAAACTCGCAAACCGTGAGCTCATGACCTGAGCTGAAATCAAAAGTCCGATGCTCAACCAACGGAGCCACCCAGGCTCCCTGATATGATTACATTTATAATAAAGTAAAAAGTTAGTATTTCAGTAATGATGATAATGGCTGCGGTTACGCTCACGGACATGTGGCAGACAGGCTCTATGTGAGGGTCCTCACAGGCGTTATCCTATTTCTTCCTTAGGGCATCTGGGCATCCGGCGAAGCAGAGACCTTCCTTAATGCTCTTTCTGCAGAGGAGAAAACCCAGATGTGGACGCACAGACCTCAGCTCCTGCTGCTAGTGAGAAGCAGCATCGGAATCTTGGTGGCTTCCAAAGCTCGTGTTTTTAAATTTTTTGTTTGTTTGTGTTTACCCTCGTGACATGTTTCCTGAGGAAATGCCCTGCGAGGAAAGATGTTCAAAGTAGACATTTTTTTCCTCCAGGGATGTTGTGCCTTCTAAAATGACAACTCTATAAGAAATACGTCGGCATGTGTGGAGGAAATTTGCATGTGTAAATAATCCTTTTAGGTTGGGCAGGTTATAAAGTATATATATATATTTTTTCTTTTGATATTTTAGTCCTAGAATAAGAAATGCAATAATAATAATAATAATAATAATAATAATAACAATAAAGAGATCTGTCTGAAAAGCCAGTGTTTCCTTGGCATGTCAGCAGGATGCCAAATTCCTACCATTTTAAAACAAAAATACGACAGCCTGTTCTGGCAGCCTTCACAGCCCAGAGCCATAATCTCAGGTTTGGAAAAGTGAGCGAGGAAAATGCTATTCAGGCCTTTGGACCTCTGATGCGATTATATTTCCTGTATCCCCAGGACTCTGATGGGCTTGTGTTGTCATCAGGGCTCCCCAGAGCCAAAAAAGTCCTGCCTTCCCAGTATCTGCGGCAGCTAAGCCTGGCTTTGCTGTACGATTGCCACAGAATCTTCGTTTCTGTCTGGACCACGATCACTTCTGAGCCTCAGATACAGGCATTAGAAAAACGAAGCTGGCCTTTTTTTTTTTGGAATCATTTTCTTAGAACATCAAAATTATTTTTCTGAGGGGGAGGGTATTTGGGTCTTTCTGACCAGGTCATATTTCAACCAAGAAGGGGATGCCCATGAACTTGAAAAGAGTACTTCGGTTCAATGGTCAGGAGTCAGGAGACGTTGTGCCACATCACCCCATCTTTATTGTCCTCAGAGCTTATTACCTTTTCGCTTTATCAATCCACTGTCTACACATCCCAGAGTGAAAAGAACCCTAATCAGATCAACCCTGCATTTTAGATCATTCAGTGGCTCCCCAGTCCTCCCACGACCAAGTCCCCAGTCAAGGCCCTTCCGCTTGGCCTTCTTTGCCAGCTGTGCTTGTAACAAATGGCTCTCCTCATTCAACTGCACTCCATTCACTGAAAACTGCTTGTCTCCCCTCCAATATGCCATGCATCTCGAAGTTCTCTCTTTACTCATCTTGTTTCCAGTGCCTAGAATGCTAGCCTGACTTCTTGTGCCCCTGGAAAACTCGCCGGGGTTCTATTAAATTGAGCTCAAATGCAGCTACTTCCAGGAAGCTCTTCCTGACGGTCCCTGCTTCCTTCTTCTCTGTTTCATGTTTTCTGTTGACTTGCTTCCTCCGGTACTCCGGGCCGGGCCTCCATGTACTCTCTACATGCCTCCGGTGCAGCACTGGGCACACGGGTTTGTGATTAGGAATAAGGAGTGGTTGCCGGTATGGATTTTGAGGTCAGATGCACTTGGGTTAGGATTCCAGATGCCCCACTTGTTGACCGTGTGACTTGGGGCAGGTTATCACACCTGTCTCAGTTAGTTTCCTATCCACAAACTGGAAAATAGTAGAACCTCCTTGCAAGGTTGCGAAAGTCAAAGGAGATCATGCATGTAAAATTCAGCCATGGTACCCGGAATATTGAAACTTGCAGTGAGCAACCCCTGCTGTTCTTATTTCTATCGCTGATTGGCTCTGTGTCTGTGATTACAGGATCTTCAAGAGTAGAATCGTGGCTGGTTCGTTTCTCTAATGTAAGTGCTCAGCATGAGGCCTCGCTCAGCCAGGGGTCGGTCAGAAGACTTTCTGGATTGCTGACTGCAAAGTCCCTATGGAGGGCTGCTATCCTGGAATAATGGAAAATCAATATTCCAGTCACAATGTGAGTTGATACAGGTACGTAGCGCCATCCCAAAGCACAGCCTGGCCTCAGATCCCAACGGGAGCTCATATTTGCAATGCTAACTCCATTCTCCACCACCCTGCAGGCTCCTTTGCAAATTTTATGCCTCAAAGACTAGAGAAAACTTGTGCAAATTCCCAGGGACTTGGGAGAGACTCTCTTCTCTTTCCGTCTTGGGGCCTGGGCAGGAAGGCAGGTTTGAGGGGGCCGGGCTCTGCCCTTCGTGGGCCGCAAGGTTCGGCTTTGGCCACCTATGGCTTCTTGAGCCTTGTTCTGTAAAATGTGGGTGGAACTGTGACTCCCAGGGCCGAGCTGCCTGGCAGAGGGCAGGTGCTCCATCAGTGAAACATTATGAACAGTAACGTTTGATCGGATTGAACGCACTGGGAGTCCTGGTCACCCCGTGGCCTTTCAGGTGAAATGGGGGGACCTGCCTGATGGCAACGCATTTGTCAAGGGGCTGGGGGAGTCCAGGGAGGAAGAGACCAGGGGTGGCCAAAGCGGTTGCCCAGTAACCAAGTCTTAGCCATAAGAGGGGAGTGAGGCTGTTAAGTAGACTGTGCTATTCCCCATGCCCCTGCACCAGCGGCCTGGGAGCTCTGCTGGATTCTGGCAAGAGAACGCATGCACCTTAGTGGGGAAAGGGCGCCATTCTCCCACCCCATTTTGCTAGGCATTCTTGTGGCTTGACCCAGGGGCATCTCTCCTGGGCAGCAGACTGCTCTGGCGCCCAGAACAAAGGAACACCCGGGAGAGCTGCCATGACAGAGGCAGAAAAGTTGGCGTGGGCCTGCGACAGGGTCTGGAGGCGCAGGGGTGGCACCCACTATTTCTACCGCAGTCGCTCTGGGGCGCTGCTTTCCCAGAGGGGCCGCAGGAGGGAGGGACACGCCACGCAGAGGGCAGGCAGGGAGACACGGCAGCCCTAGTGGGAACCCCCGGGGCCACCCAGCAGCCTTTGCGGCTGGTACGCACCTGCCCCCCGGGGAGGCCCATGGGGCAGGGGGCGGAGGGATTTCTGTGTCCGGGAGAGTGGCCTGGGGCCCGTAGCCCCCGACACAGAGGGGTGCCTCCCGCACGTGCACTGAAGGCCTCCAAAGAGGATGGACCCGGGGTGGCGTGGACCCGGGGAGCCTGGCTGGGAGAGCAGAGACTGCGGAGTGGCAGAGGGCACACGGGGGGGGGGGGGGCTGGGGCCTTCTGGGACGACTTGGGGTGCGCCAGCCCTGGTGGCCCACGAGCCCGGGGAAGCGGAGTCACCACCGCTCTTGCTGACTCGTTCCCTCGCACGAGCTGGGGCGGCTGCGGGGAATTGGGGGTTACAAACCCGGGTGCTGGCAAGCCTAAGGTGCTGCTGGGGCAAAAATGAAAACAAGCAGGGACCTTACCCTCCACGGTGTCCGGGGTGCATGTGGCATTTCAATGGGATGAATCCCCGAAGAGCTTCCCTCAGAATATTAGCCGAACTTCATACTCCAAAACGTCTTCCCTTCCGCTCGCAATTCATTGTAATTACCTTTGTTCTCTCCTCTCTTGTCGGCCTTGCAAAGAGATGAGGAGCTTTGATTACCATTTGCATGCATTAGACTCTTGAAAGAAGGCTTTCTTCCCTTGTGGGCCTTGGCAGAGGGAGCCCCTTCCTCCCTGGATCCCGACCTCCTGACCCGGGTGGGGGGTGGGGGGAACGGGGGGGGGGGGGGGGCGGAGGGATGGAGAGTGGCGAGGCGGGCTGGGACCCGGCAGGGCAGTGAGAACACGAGCCAGCTGTACCCACCTGAGAGCACCTCTGCCCCTTGCCTGCCCCAAGGCACTGCTTGATCTTTGGCTGTCCTTGGGTCCCTTCTTCCTGTGGTCCCTCCCTCTGATGTCAGCTCTCCTTTTTTTTTTTAAATTTTTTAAAATGTTTATTTATTATTGAGAGATAGGGAGAGACAGAACATGAGCAGGGGAGGGGCAGAGAGAGAGAGAGAGAGAGGAAAAGAGACACAGAATCTGAAGCAGGCTCCAGGCTCTGAGCTGTCAGCACAGAGTCCAACGCGGGGCTCAAACGAACCCCGGGGGGATCATGACCTGAGCTGAAGTCGGGTGCTTCACTGACTGAGCCACCCAGGTGCCCCTGCTCTTCTCCTTTTGTTAGATCAATCCGCACGCTTTGTTGCTGGAGGTTAGGAAAGCACTGTGATTGGTGAAGTTTATCCCACAGGTGGGCAGTGGGAGAGGCAGGGCTGTCCTTGGATGGGTCACAGGGCAGAACTTCGAGATGCCAGTTTTGGGGTCAGGTAGGTCGGTCTGCCTTTGAGAGCCGCATCTCCTCATCTACAAAGTGGGGCTGCTTATGTCCCCTTGCACTCAGCGGATGCCTCCTGACAAAAAGCTGGGGCGAGGGGGGAGACAGCCACGCAGCATGTGCTGAAACCAGCTTGTCCGACAGAAGACCGCCTGCAGTGGGGACAAATCCAACAACACTTTCCTACCGGCTTCTGCATCTGTAGCATCTGCGGGGGGGGGGGGGGCAAAATTCATCTGGAGCAGAGCTGGTCTCTGGTGAGGGGAACATCGTTGTGGGCTTTGGGGGTTTGCAGGCGAGACAAGCCTGCTCTGGAGACGAAGAGGCAGTTGTGGATGTTAACCGGCTTTGGGAGCAGATGGGAGCAGGTGGGAGCTGAAGGCAGGCAGCCGGGAGCCAAGTGGCTTGGTAAAGCGGGGAGCAGGAGAGAGGGCTTGGGTCTGAGCGGGAGAAGACATCGGGCAGAGGCAGCAGGCTGGACCAGAGACAGACGTGGCTGTGCTCTTGAAGGTCTGGGCTCCACTGAAACTTCAGTGTTCACTTTCTGGAAAAAATACATACATGTAAATCCACAGACTATCTCTGGAAAGATAGATAAGGAGCTAAAAGAAATGGTTCCTTTTTGGAATAAGAGACTGGTGCATGAGGAATCTTCACTTTTGAGCCATGTACTGTTTTGTGTATGTGTGCTAATAAAGTAATCTCAAATGCCAGTTCTCTTGTTTTGCTCTGGAATTTGTCCGTAATAGCCTCAAGTCCAGTAAACTCCAAAGGACTCAGCACTCAGCTCCGTGCTGCCCCCAGCATGTGAAAGGAGGGGCCGGTTTCTCCCCATCTGGGAGAAGGAGACCCCGTACTCCTGTGCCCCAGGGGAGAAGAGGGAAGGTCTTCTGGGTGAGAATAAGTGACAGTTGTGCCCAGGGAGCCCTCAGAAATGTTCGGGAGGAAGCTGGCTTTCCCATAGTCCAACAGGATGGGGACTTGGGTTACTTGGCTCGGCAGTTACATTACAGAAAGGGTGATCTCTTTGACTTTGAGGACATGGAAGCTGTCAGAGTAAAGCAGATTGCCATGTGAGAGAAAGAAAAAGGAGAAAAGATCAGGCACACTAGCTCGGAGGTAGGGGTCATTGCATACTTAATCTTGCAAAACCCTCACTCTGCTTTATGGAGTGAGTCGTCGTATTCCCATTTGATTGATTAAGATACTGAGGCTCAGAAGTGATGTAACCTGCTTAAGGTTTAGCGATCTGACTCCAGGTTCAGAATGCTTTCCAGCACCTGTAAGCACCTCCCTGGTGGGAGAGCAGGGGAGGAAATGGGGAGATAGGGTGGAATCTGGAGGGTCAAGCAGGTGGGACTGGAAGATCATTGAGAACTGGCTCATTAGCCCAGTGGGTTTGAATAATTCCAGGACACCTCCAAAATCCCTGATCTAACTTCCAAATTAGAGCAGAGCACCTCTGAAAAAAAAAAAAGTGCTTTGAAAGTTGGCAAGAAGTCTCTTCGGAAGCGCACGGTGGCAGGGGAGGTGGAGCGGGTCAGGGAAGACTGCAGATGGGGTCGTTTAGGGACTGCTTGCATAGCTCTTGAATACGAGCATGGCGGCCAAGTCGTTTTCTGTAATGGCACCGACTGAGTCACGCCCTGCTGATCTGAACTGTTCGTGTGGCAAAGAGCAGAAAATCCGAGTGAAACTAGCTCAGAATATTTATGGAGTCATTTCACTAAATAGTCCAGGGGCAAGTCTTTCATGTGGTGAGACCCAGGGCTCAGGGGCCAGTTGACGTACTTCATCTCTCAGCCCCATTCCTTGGGGACGATCTCGTCTCAGACCGGCTTTTGCCTAGGGTTCGTCCCATGATGGTGGCCAGAAATGCCTGGGGTTGCATCTTCATTAATGTCCAGCAGGAAAAAGAGAGGGCTTCTCCTGAGCTCCTTTGCATGAAGAGAAAACTTTTTCTCATTGGCTCCTTGGGTCTAATTGGGAAACTGCCCAGTAGGCAGTTGGGAAGCTTGATGCAGGTTCAATGTCACCTGCACCAAATGATCCAAAGGGGAGAAGTGGATTCACAGGAGCTTGTTGGTATTCTTCATGACTATCACGGCTGGCAAGCTGAGAAGGGGTGGAGGGACGGACACTTTTTTCTTGTGGACAGACTACCTACCCACTGATGGGCCCACAACTCTTGTCAATGGGGTGTGGGGACAAAGATGAAGTTCTGAGTGGGAACCCCAGCCTGTTCCGGCAGCCGAACCAGAAGCAAGGGTTGCTTGAAAAGAGCGCTGGTGGGTATTTTGAGGTCTCCTGATGTTGGCAGGGGAAGCATGATGGGTATTCGAACAGTTTATTTTTCTTTTCCTTCGAATATTTTAATATGAAAAATTTCAAACATACAGAAAATGATGCAATGATCACCTGAATATCTAACACTTCAACAAGAGGGAAGTCCAAGCCTTTTACAATGCTTCTGGAGAGAGAAAACACTGGACTATTCTCTGCCTAATTTGGGCACGTTTTATGGAGGTGGAGTTGGTAATGGTGGTGGTAAGTCTTACCTGCTAGACACAACTTTATACTGTTTAATACAGCTTTCAGGGAACTTTGACATAGTCATTTCGTATAGTTCTAGAAGCCAGCAATGAAACGGCTTTCCATCCCTTTCCTACGTAGGTAATAGAGGTTCATGCAGGCAGTAATGTTCCCTGTTCCAGTTTCTAGGAGTGATATATTCAAGTGGGGCTCCTCCTCATGAGTATTTCCCCAAGCTGGGAGATTTTACATAACCTCTCTGACAATTTAGGCTATTTCCATGAGCTATGTGTACTACGTCGCACAAAGTAAATGAAAAAAAATATTTATTTATTTTTGAGAGAGAGAGGAAGAGAGAGAGAGAGAGAGAGAGAGAGAGAGAGAGAGAGAGAGAGAAAATCTCAAGCAGGCTCCATGCCGTCAGCGCAGAGCCCGAGGTGGGACTCGATCTTACGGACTGCGAGATCATGACCTGAGCCAAAATCAAGGGTCAGATGCCAAACTGAGCCACCCAGGTGTTCTGATACTTTTCTTTAAATAGACTTTGAACAACTCCTGCTTTTGCTCAACCCATCTCCTGGCTCACGGTGGTTTATTGAGCATCTTTGGTGTGCCTTGGCTTGAGGGGGATCACGTCAATCCCTCCTTTTATTTTAGTCGACGTTCTCCCTGTGTGGCTGTGTCCAGATTTCTCCTTTTCATAAGGACACCAGTTGTGCTGTATTAGGGGTCCGCCTTACTCTAGTAGGACTTCATCTTCGTTTAACTAATTACATCGGCAATGACTCTATTTACAAATAAGGTCACATTCTGAGGTACTGGGGGCTAAGACTTCAACATGTCTTTTGGGGGAGGGCATAGTTCAACCCATAACGGGTTGTCACGGAATTCTGTGACATCTAACATAAACTACATCATAACGTATCGCACACAATTTCCAAATCCAGCTTCTTTAAACTAGGGTGGGAATTCAGGCCTCCGAATTCTAAATCTCTAAATCTGAGCGTAAAATTTCCAGGATTTGTTTACTTTTCCCTATTCTTTTTACAGCTGTCTTCTTGCCCACCTAACTCAACAGCAGAATTTATCATGTTGTTTTCTAGAAAGTTACCTTTATCACATCTCTCTAAAGCATTCAATCTGATTTTCATATGATTTGGCTTTTCTTTCTTTTCTTACTCATATTTTATTGATTTCCGTGTTATTTAAAATTTTAGGGGCACCTGGACGGCTCAGTCGGTTAAGCATCCGACATCGGCTCAGGTCATGATCTCACGGTTCATGGGTTTGAGTCCCGTGTCGGGATCTATGGTGACAGCTTGGAGCCTGGAGCCTGTTTCAGATTCTGTGTCACCCTCTCTCTCTGCCCCTCCCCTGCTTGCTCTCTGTCTCTGTCTCTCTCTCTCAAAAATAAATAAATGTTAAAAAAATAAAAAAAATTTTAGTTGAATCACATACTTATAATAAGAACCCAACTGGCATTACTTGGCTTGAGAACAGACCCATGTGTCTCTTGGTGAACAAGCAGAAGTCCACGGTTGGGTGAGAAAGTTAATATCCACAGCCATGAAGGTATCAGTCAACCAACATGATTGAGGAAATGGAGAGTTTGGGAAAGTGGATGTTGGGTAAGAGACCCTCTCCTATACATAACTATTAGAAAGTGTGTGCCCGCCAAACTACCTCACCACCAGTGGGATGTACCATACTTTGGAAAACACTCTCATTTAGTCCTTAGGTTATTGTTTTTAAAACGTTTCTAAGTGCTTCCTTGGAGTCAGGCCTGTATTAAGTGTTGGAGGCAGAGAAAAATGATTAAAACTCAGCCTTAATATTCTCAGCATGGTGGAGGAGAAAATAGCAATGGGTGGAAATTCCATTCTACTCATCTCCCCGAGCCACAGAAGTTGTTTGAAGTATATTTGGAAAGAATGTGACTGTATGAGTCAGGTTTCTCGAGAAAGAGAACCAATAGATTATAGGATATGTATGTATGTATGTATGCATTTTAAGGAATTGGCTCGTGCAGTTATGGAGGTCCGGCAAGTCCAAAATCTGCATGATGAGCCAGCAGGCTAGAGATGCAGGAAATAACTAATGTTGCCGATCACGTCTGAAGGCCATCTGCTGGCAGAATCCCTTCTTGCTCAGAGGAGGTCAGTATTTGTTCTATTCAGGTTTTCAACTGATTGGACAAAGCCCTCCCACGTTATGGCAGATAATCTGCTTTACTCAAAGTCCACCTATGTGAATGTTAATCTCATCCACAAAACACCCTCACGGAAACATCCAGAAAAATGTTTGACCGGATATCCGGGCACCGTGGCCCAGCCAAGTTGGCACAAAAAAATGAACCATCACGGTGTCATAAGACAGTCCTGCTAGTTCAAGTTCTTCCTCTTTGACAGCCCTCCTTTATCCCTGTCTCAGAGACATAGATCTTTCCAGAACAACTGTCTGCTCTTTACAAGCCACCCATAACCCCTTTGTCTATAGAGGAAATCCAAACACTCACCTCGGTGTGGTCCTGCTGTTTCTAGGCTTGTCTCCCTTACTTTTGGCCATGTGCCCATTGTGCAGCCTTCTGGGACTTCGGACTGTGCCTGGACCTGACCCCTGAATGTTGTCCTCTGTGCCCTGAGTGCCTTCCTTCTCTCCATTTAATGCGTAGCTTTCAAGGTTCAGCTCCACGGTGTCTCCCTCGGGGAGTCTCCCCAAGCACATGAGCAGAATGCATCCCTCCTTCCTTTGGGACTCCAGAGCACATCATGTGTCTGTCACTGCACTTGTCCTGCTGAATCAGGACTGTCATTTATATTCCCCGTTTCCCCCACTAGAAGGGAAGTGCTGGGAGGTGAGGGCCACATTCCTTCTTCCTCATACTCTTCTCCCTGAGGCCTGGCACATAATAGTGGCTCAGTAAATAAGAATGATGGAATGATGGTTGTCGGGAGCTGGTGTTCCTCTTTATATGTGTGGGGAGCTTGGAGGTGAAGATTGAAAGAAGGGGGAAAATTCTTCCACATGTTCCTGTGTTCTATAGCCAAGGGAAGCAGCAGAGTCAAATGAAGAAAGTTTCCTTAATGGAAATGTGTCCGGTAGAATCTTCTTGAATACATGAGAAAAAGCATTAGGGATAAGACACCCTCAGGGAAAGCAAGGAGAATTTTTGGGGGGTGCTTGAGATTTGGTATAAAGTTTCTCTGATGCTCGCTCTTCCTGGGCCATGTTTTAGGGAATGGTCAGGCCTGAACTCTGCGTCCAGCAAAGAAGGTCCTTAATTACAAACTCCACCAAATCAGCTGCAGGCCTCTATCTGCTGAGGAGGTTTCAACAGGGCCCTGAGCAAGGGCCGATAGTGGCAGAACCGGAAGGAAAAGTGAGTCCGGCACCTGAATGCCATTTTCTTAGAGAATGCTGTTTCAATCAGAGGCCCCCAACATTTCCAGGGAGGGACCGCTGTGTCTCTTACACTATTCCCGAAGGAATGTGTCAGACAAAACGCTTCCGTCTCCGCTGAAGAAGATGGCCTTTGTCTGAATGCCACTAAGCAGCTCTCGGGAAACCAGTGGGGTGTCCTACAATTCGACTCATTCTGACACCATCTACCGGGAAAATGATGCAGCACTTTTAGAGAGAGTAAAGGGGGAGTCCTAGTGTAGCTGGTGCCTCGGTCAGGTCCTCTGCTGTAACAGAATACCACCGACTGGGTGGCTTAAACAACACGGTTATTTCCCACAGTTCTGGAGACCGGAAGTCTGAGATCAAGGAGCCAGCGTGGCTGGGTTCCGGTGACAGCCCTCTGCCGGGTCTGTGAAGGACGGCCTCTTGCTGTGTCTTCACGTGGCGGGAGGAGAGAGAGGGAGAGAGAGAGGAAGCGAGCTCTCACAAAACAGCTAATCCCATCATGGAGGACCCCACCCTCATCCCCTATCATCCCCCAAAGGCCCCCACCTCCTAATACCGTCACACTGCACCCTGGGAGGACGCAGACATGCAGCCGATGACAGCTCGGATGGCCAGGGGGAGCCCTCTTGAGGTGACATGGGACCTGAAACCCAAAATGAGTTTGCCAGGTAGAGAGGGGAAGAAACAAACAGGGAAACAAACAGGTCAGGGAAGGTGGAAAGAGAAGGTGACTCTGGAGTTAGGTGTTAGACGGTAGGTTGGTACTTACATGGAGGGAGGGGAGGACGGTGGCAGTAGGGGGTGAAAACAGGCTCCCAGGTCCTCGAGGAGAGGAGCGCCCCATTCTGGTGGCGGGCAGCGGGGAGCAGGAAGTGATACTTGGAGGAGACCGGGGCCCAAGCCACCTTAGCCCACACTCGGCCACCTTCACGGGAGCTGAGCTGACTTTTTGAGTTCTTCCTGGGACTTTATGAAGCGGTTGCTGTTGATTTTAATGGAAATGGGCATAAATTATTCAGAGAGTTACAACTGAGAGTTAGTCCCTGTTACACAAGGAAGAAAAATAACGTTCACGGAGCACTGACCACAGGCTAAGGAGTGGACACAAGCTGTTCACTCCTTCGGAAAAAGCTCTACAGCTACACAGCCTTTTTTTGGGGGTTCTGGAACATTCCAGCGGCTTCCTGCCCCACAACCTAGGCATCTGCTTGACTGGGTAGCTGTTCATCACCACCTTCCATGTTTAGTTTCTGTTGACCCTTCAGATGTGGGGCGGGGGGGAGGGGGATCTTACACCTCTCTGGAGAGGCTTCCCTGAGCACCCGGCCCGAATCCGCGCCTCTCTCAGCCACGCTGACTTTCTGTCATTTTACTCCGGTTTTGAAGGATTTCTTTGCACTTCCCACAACTTGTGATTTTTTATATTGCTCTTCCCACTGCACTGCAAACTTTGCAAAGTCAGGGGCCATTTCTGTGCTGCTCATCCCCAAGGCCCCGGGTCTGACTGAGCCCCTGGCACATCGTCAGTACTGAATGGATCGTTTGAAATGAAATGAACGAAAATGAGCTAGGCCCCACGCTAAGAGCTTCCACAAGCAATTGGCCATTTAATCTCCACAGCAACCTGCAGAGAAAGAGGGTATTATTGGTATTGCATAGATGGGGAAACGGAGGCCCAAGGTCGCACAGTCTGTAGGAGGGGAGCTGAGTTCAAGTCTACCTTTATCTGGTGGAACAAGGCTCTTCCTCTGATTTACTAACAGGATCTGAAAACAGCATCATACGCTCTAACCGGCTGTGTGCACACACTGAAAAGGACACACACACACACACACACACACTTGTACACACACGCATACCCACATGCACTGCTTTGTTGTTGATTTTTTCCAAAGCAGCTCCTTTGTTCCAGGGCCTGAATACAGCCTGGCCACCGCCCCTCTTTATAGCCTTGGTTTCTGCCTCGATAGTATTCATCCTCTGTGATTCTCACCGAGCTTCATAGGCATGACTGCCGTGACATCTCAAATAAAATGGCAGTCTGTTCAATGCGGGAAGATACCCTAGATGATGCAGAACTGCTTGAACACAGCGTCTTGACGATTACACATCTCGGAATATATTGCATGTTCTGGCCAAAAGGTTTGTGACCACAATGCGCGTATCAACTGATTTTTTTCTCTCGGGCTCGCAGGGCATAGCTGGTGTATCAGTCAAGTTTCCTTAAAATATAAATCACCGGCCCAGCAGCTGAACCCCCAGAACCCTTGGGAAGTACCATGGAAGTTCGTAGCTATTTTCAAGATCTTTGAAGACATGATAGAAACCGGACAATTTCCTTACAAGCTGGCTGCCGGGCTCTGTGGTCCTCTGCTCTGGGCTCGCACGGTAACGTTCCCGTGGCGCCTTTTATAATTCCTTCTCTCTTTGGAAACATGTATTTGGGAAAGATTCTGCTTTGCCAGATGAACTGTGGGTAGTGTTGGAAATGCATTTGTTTTCTGGGTTTCTGCTAATCATGATCACAGAGAAGAGCTTGCTAGAGCTTTTGATCGGAGGGAGGGAGATAACAATGATGGTCCCAGGGCACAATATTCCCGGATCCTCAAAGGATCTGGAGAGTAGTTTTGTAACAAAATAAGCCAGGGGTTAGCAACCTTGACCGCTGTGACCGAGACCCCATGCCGTTAAAGCCTGGATTGTTTCCTACCTGGCCCTTTTCTGAGAAGTTTGCCAACCCCTACCTTCGGTGGCTAAACCTGAACTTCATGAGTGTGGCGTTCATATATATTTTGCCGCAGACGTGTTTAATGATGGGGTGCGGTCCCACACCCGCTGGTACCATTCACACACAACGTATGACTTTCCTAATTTCTGAAAATCCGGTGGCACGTCTGGCGATGGGGTTCCAGAGGGAGCAAGTTGGAGCGACAGTAACTCACACTTTGTGCTTCCTGTGGGCCAGCGCTGCTTTAAAGCAGCAAGCGTGTAGTGACTCAATCCTCATGCGACTCTTCTGCGTAAGTCATGTTATGACACATCTGAGCAGTGAGAGCACCGAGGCCGGAGAAGTTCATGCGCCGGGGTCACGCCTCTGGTAGAGGGCACCGTGAGGTCCTAGCTCCCACCCCTGCATGGACACCTTCTCCTGAGCAGCCATCTGATGTAGTGACGCAGATGCGGGAGCTTGAGGACAGGACACGTGGGCTTTGAGGTCAGGTGCACCTGGCCTCACCACTTGCTAGGTATGTGACCTTGGGCAAATGCGTCACCTCTCCAGCCTCCTTATCTGCAGAGTGGGAACATAACAAGCTACCTCCTGGGCTTGTGCTGGGGCTTACTAATATCGTTAGTCACGGCAGCTCATACTTCCATAGAACTCGCCAACTGCCCCGCACGATTCGAAGTCATTTAGATATGTTAACTCCGTCCTCTTAACAATCTAGGTGTTAGCTATTATTCCCACTTTGTAGATGGGGAAACTGAGGCACAGAGAGGTAAGTGACCTGTTCACGGTCACCCCACTGGTAAGTAGTGAAGCCGGGAAATGAACCCGGCTGACTGCTCCAGGCTCCATGCCTGTAACAACCACCCTCTGGTCACAGGCCTCAATTTCCCCAGTCCTAAAATGGGGACCATGGTTGATGCCTTCCGGGATTACAAGAGATACTCTGTGTAAAAGAGCCTAATATATAGTAGATACTCAGCACAAGTTAGTCACGCAAATGACAGGTGTCGTGGAGAGATAATCTTCTCTTTTCGGAACACATTCAGACAGTTGCGAGGAATCTATTTGTCCCACATTCATCACGGGAGCAGAGCTTGGGCTTCTGCAGAGGGAAGAACTAGTCATTGTCTTTACTCCGCTCACAGCTTCGTCCACCTGCGATCCGTGGAGACGATGCCCAGTCTTTTGGTCTCTCTACAGGTGTCGCGTCTGTTACCGCTGGCCCATCAAAAGATTCCTCTCTGCCCTCTACCTGTCCCCGATCAAGCCCATCCCGGACAGGGCTCGGCGAAAGCATCCCTCCCTCCTGATGGCCCTCCTGACTCTGGCCCAGGCTGGGCCCTGAGGCGTTGGCTCTCACAGCTGTGCTGTCCTTACACATTCCGCTAAGTCCTGTGCGTGTTCCCTTGCCAGCCGCGAATGGTGCACCAGGAGCTCCGGGAAGGCAGGGTTTGCGGGATGACCCAGGAGGGTGCTTCTCAAGCTGCAGTGTTCAGAAAATCCACCTGAGAAGCTTTTTTTACACATACAGACACTGGGCCCACCTCCTGAGATTCTGGTTCAGTCAAGCCAGGACGCGCCCCAGGAATCAGCATCTTCAACAAGCGAACTCCTCTCCCCCATCCCTGGTGGAGACTGAAAGCCCTTGGGGGCAGGGCCGGGTCTGCCTGGTCCCCCACTTGGTCCCTATCCTCAGCTCAGTGTGTGTGAGGCGGACAGTCCACTTATATTTGTTGGAATGGCTGGGGAGTGAAAGTGCTTCCTTCCACCTTAAAACAGTTTCCCACAGCAACCTGCTTTGAAAGCACCTTGGAGGCGGGGGAGTTGTTGAAAATTTAGCATCCTGGGATCCAGCCCCTGTGGAGTCAAAATCGTTGGGGATCGAGGCTTTTTTTTTCTTCTAAGCAATCTCTCTGGCTGCTTTCTCTGCAACCCAGAAGCATTGTGGGTCACAGCTGTTGGCTGGGAGTGGACATTTGAGCTGCCTTGATTGGCGGTGGCTGGAGGGCAGGACCTGTGTTGAATTTTTCTCCTAAATCTTTCCTAGTCCCGGCAAAGGGCACAGATGAGCTGCAAACTTCCTCGCCGCATTATTGAGAGGAAAGTCAGCCCCCAGCAGGCCCTCGGGGTCTGTTTGTTGTAGCTGATACTTACAATGGATGCGACTTAAAATGTTATAAATTCACTCTCACAGAATTTGCCTCAGTTGAAGAGGCAGGAAAAGGAACTAATGTTTCTCCCTCGCCTGTGAACCAGGCGGAGCGCAAAACACTGCCTATGGGGTGTGCCATTTAGTTTGTCTCACAGTCCAATGGGTTGACGACCACCTCCCCATTTTACTGATGTAAAAACTGAGGTTCGGATTTGCCCAAAGATGCAAGCTGGGACCGGAACCCCAGACCATCTACTTCCCAAGTCTCTGCCCTTGTTTGCCCTTTGTTTGGGTCACACCGCCTTTCCCCCCTGAGACCCCTGTGCTGTAAGTTGTATTTGTGCCCTCCAGAGATGAGGAAACTGAGGCTAGAGAGGCTTCACCATCACCCAGCCGGTGGATGCTAGAGCGAGAACTCAGACCTGAGATCCTCTGACGCTCCATGCTACGTGTTTACCACCCTCGCATGGAGGTGGGGCTGGCGTCAACCCTGGCTAGATTCCTAGGTGACCTGAATGTATGGCGGAGATAGTCCTCCGGAGCTATGTGTTCTGGGCTGACTGGGGGCACAGGCCTGCTGTGGCGGATGCAGCCTCGTGTCTCTAGATTCCTACACGGAAGCTGCAAGCATTCAGGGCGAGACGCCATGCAGTAGACATGGGGGCTCTTGCTGCAGAAACCGCAGGCGGCTGAAAGAACCAGGGAAGCGTTTTACGCCAAGGCAATGCGGCCCTAGAAACGCAGACCAGCCCGCTCAGAGCCCAGGCTGATAGCATAAGCCCAGCTAAATACCGCTGGTCAGTGTGGGGCTTTCGTTATCCCCTCTAACCAAATCGTGGTTGCTCAGATGCAAGCCATCCTTTAAAGGAGCTGTGGAAACCTGCTGAACTATTGAGTCACGGGGCTAACAGAGTAAGCAAATAATACACACGAGGGGAATTATTTGTAAGGCGGTCAAAGAAGCACACAGTGAAGCAAGTTAGCACACAGCCAAGCTACGTGCACCAAGAGGTTCGTCGCGACAGTGTCTACAATGGCCAGAGGAAGAAAAGAAAAGAGAAGGCCACGAATGCACCCCTAGAGAGTAGGCATGTGGATCAGACAGGGGCCTGCAGCAAGAGCCTGGTTGCAGCGGCAGCTGGTGGTGGGGAGGGCTGGCGCCTGGTGGTCCGGGTGGCGAGACTGGGTTAATGTTGGAGCCTGTGGAGGAACAGCAATAGACAACAGTTGGCGAACACTGAGCCATTTGTTGTACTGTTTTATTTATTTATTTATTTAAAAAAAATTTTTAATGTTTATTTTTGAGAGAGACAGATACAGAATGCAGTGGGTTGGGGCAGAGAGAGAGGGAGACACAGAATCGGAAGCAGGCTCCAGGCTCTGAGCCGTCAGCACAGAGCCCGACGGGGGGCTCGAACTCACGAGCTGTGAGATCATGACCTGAGCCGAAGTCAGACGCTCAACCGACTGAGCCACCCAGCCGCCCCTGTTGTACTGTTTAAAAAAAATTTTTTTTCTTAATGTTTTTATTTATTGTTGAGACAGAGAGAGACGGAGCATGAGCAGGGAAGGGGCAGAGAGAGAGGGAGACACAGAATCGGAAGCAGACTCCAGGCTCTGAGCCATCAGCACAGAGCCCGATGCGGGGCTCGAACTCACAGACTGTGAGATCATGACCTGAGCCGAAGTCGGACGCTCAACCGACAGAGCCACCCAGGCGCCCCTGTTGTACTGTTTTAAACAACCCTACGAGGTGGGAACTTTCGCTGTCCTCACGAAGAATAAGAACCACGGAGAGGTTAGGTAAGCCATGTCCATATGGTTAGTAAGGCCACATCCTTCGGAACACAGAAGGATGTGTACCTGCTAGAGATTGCGGGGAGTCTTGGATATTTTATGGCTAAGAAGACAGGCTCAGGGAGGACGAAGTAACCTAATAATTAATGATTTCCTTATTAATAATAGTATTCATTAGTATTCATATCCGAATAATATTCATCACGATATAATTAGTAGTGTGGTCTCCGTGTCAGCCACTGTCTCGCCTAACCGCCCCCCCCCCCCCGTGTCACCTCAGTTGTACTAGGTGTGATTATTATTTTCCTCATTCTGTAGATGAGTAAACTGACGTTAGAAGCATTAAAGCCGTTTTACCAGGACCCCACAGCTAGTTAAAAATTGAGCTGGGATTCCAAGCAGGTTAGTCTGCCCAAGGGGCCAAAATCTGATCACCTTTCTGCTTCCGTGGGATAGTGGGACAAGATGTTGAGTCCCCAGCTGGATGCAAAGATGCCCAGGTTGTTCCCAACAGGAGGTATTTGGGGGGAAGGGGGCAGCGGCGGCGGGAATTCTCCCAGCCAAGCCCAAGTGTTAGCCCTGGGGGATGGCCAAGCCCTAGAGGTTGGTGGCCCAGGATGCAGGTTGACTGGGCATGGCCGGGAACTTCGCCAGGCTAGCTGGGCCAGGCTGGTCCGCTTTCCTGTGGCCGCTCCCCTCCCAGGACCTGGGCAGGAGGCAGGAATTTATTGCCAAAACTGCCTCTGTTGAGCTTGCAAAACGAAGACGAAAAGCAAAATGCCTGGGGTTGCGGTGCTGGATTTGGAGCAGAGTCAACGTAACTTTTTGGAGTTTGTAGCACACTTGCCGTCGCCCACACTCGTCTGGCAGGTTGGAGCTGGTGTGTGCGAGCCAGCCCAGTGGCTGCAGTGATATTTCTGCTGCTGGCAGGCACAGAGCCCGCCTGGTGCCAAGGAGAGGCAGCCGGCCGTGCTCGCAGCTGACAGTCCCCACAACCAGCCGGTCCACATCCCTGACGTGGCCCACGTGATGGTGGTGCAGATGACTGATGGTCTGGGGCCTCTGATCTTGTGTCCTGCAGAGGAGGTGAGAGCATGAGATCGGGAGTCAGGGCTCCATTTGCTGTGCCTTGGATGACCTTGGGCAGTCATTTCTCTGAGCTTTGCTTCCCCCACCTGTAGAATGTTATCCACAGGCAATCGTAATTTCCACCTTGCAGGGGTAAATTAGACCATGCATATGCCATGTGGGCCAATCCTGAGTACACGGTACTTTTTTTTTTTTTTTAGCTATCGTTAGCTCTTATCAAAGGTGATTGGCCAGTTTGCCTGGGTCCCTGTCTATGGCAGGAGGAGAACGGAAGGAACGGATGCTATTGGCCGCCTCTACCTCAGGGCTTTTGCTTCCGCGCAGTGTTATAGAAGTTCCGTTTCTGGGGGACTGGAGCTTTTCAGTAAAAGAAAGCCACCGATGCTGGAATGTTTCCTCTGGGTGGGGAACGCTCAGCAGGGAATGCTGGCCCCCTCCACACCGTGCAGACCTTGCCCCAATGTCCACTGAGCCCGCGGAGGTAGTCCGGGAACATCGTCTCAAGTACACTGCTAAACATCTGGGAGAAGAAACCTGGAGCCTCTACAGCACAATCACAGGGACGGCCCTCCCTGTTCTCGTTCTAGAGGTCCTCCCAATGCCCTAGGTACCTGGTGGCAGGAAGGAGCAACGGTCTCCCCCTTCCCGTGACGGGTCGGTTGTGCATGGAGAGCTGCTGTTAGTTTCAGTCTGGCGGTCTCCACATGATCAAAGAGCGTTCATCAGATCGATGAGCGCACAGAGTGAGAAGAGGATTTCATTTACAGAGGAGGGGCTGCAGACTGGGTTTCCATCGAATCTCCTGCCCTCTGACAGTGCAGAGGGCAGATGGAGGCAAGAGCCCCCACTACGAGAGCTCTGGGGTCCCCCCTAGTTCGGAGCTGAGAGAGGTGCTTAGCTACGAGTCTTTGGACTTTCCTAGTGCTCCCATGACTCATTATTTTAGCACCTTCTCATTTATTGGCCCAGAACGCCTGGGATCCCATAGGGGAAAGTACTTGTTCAATAGATTCTTCAAATTTCCAATGTTAAAGTTACAAGCCCCCCCCCCCGCCCCCCCCCCCCCGGGGCCTTTGTTTCTCCGTTTGTAAAATGAGCTGGTTGACCTCGATGAACTCTCAGTTACTTTTAATCTCTGATAGAATTCTGAGATTTTTCTGCTTCCCTAGCACTCGACAAGGTCCACGGACAGGCAGAGATTAACCAGGAGCTGGTCTACTCCAAGGCTGCAGGGAACTGTGTGCCCTGTCGCACTTAACAGCTCTTGGCATGGTCCCGTCTCAGGCACCACGGACCCACTGACAAGGCTGCAAGAGACAGAAACGCAGGAGGTAAGGACAGACTTGATTAAGTTGATTCAATTTCATTTCCAGTCCTGGAGCCTAGGGGAACAGACTTAAAATTTTGCTAAGGGCTTTTTGAAAAAAGAAAAAGGAAATAAACTAACTTATTTTCAGCTCCCCTTCTGTTCCAGAACTGTGTATACATTGTATCTTTCTACCATCGCAGTAGCCCTTCTTGGCTGGGTTATCTCCTTCCTTTTCCAGCCAAGCAAACGGAGGCTCAGAGAAGGTAAATGAGATAC
The DNA here is from genome assembly GCF_046562875.1 of Panthera onca. Classification (NCBI taxonomy): domain Eukaryota; kingdom Metazoa; phylum Chordata; class Mammalia; order Carnivora; family Felidae; genus Panthera; species Panthera onca. Next base: position 64,657,056 of record NC_138339.1, on the reverse strand, counting down.
CCAAGTTCCCATGGGCCGTTCGTGAAGGAAGCAGGTCTTAGGGTTCTCTTCCTTGTCTGTGCCTCGGTTTATCTGGAAGGACAAACCCTATCAAACTGCAAGGATAAAACACACACAAAAAAGTGCCTCTCACATAGTAAATGTTAATAAACGTGAGCCTCCCCGACGGCTAGTGATTCCAGATGCCTCAAGTTCCCTCCCAGGGAATACCAAAGCTCCTCACCTGTCACCAGCCTCACCTAAATCATGTGATCGTGCCCCAGCTTGCCCACTTTCAAAGGAATTTAGTGCCTCAGTCCAAGCAAACTTCCCAGAGTCATTCTAACTGGAGCTCCTGGGGCATCAGCCTTGACCTTTAGTAAATTCACCTGCAGGGAATTTTGTCGTTGACCTGTTTTTGTCTAATGCCAACTCACACGGGGACAGAGGGCACAGTTAAGCTCACACACGTGTGGGCGCTGGTGGGTCCTCTGGGAAGTGTGGGATTTCCGCTTTTTTGGTCAGAGCCTCCGCTGACGACCCCGTCGCACTTCTGTGAATATAGGTGCACACCCAGGTGTGTGCACAAACTCTCAAAAGGTTAACGGTGACTAGTTAGGATGGTGGGCTTGTGGTTGGGTTTTTTTTTTTCCCCATCTGCATTATTTGATTTTTCTTCAATGAACACATACTGCTTAATAAAGTAAAATAGAATATGACAGCTGTTGTTTGGCAACCCTGCTTTTTTGTGTGCCAGACATTATACAACATGCTTTTTCTATACATGAGCTCTATCTGAAACCTCACAGCCATCCTGCAAGGAAGTGATTATTACTTCTATGCATTTAAAGAGGAAACTGAGGCTTAGACACGCGAGGGAATAAAGGTTATGTGTTACCTCTCCCCAAAGCAGCCCCCAGATCTTTCCCAAATTTGGGGTCCTTCTGTGATTTGTCACCAGAGGCCCACTGATTACCTCTGGTGCTCTCCCAGTTTGTGAAGCAGTTCATGTGGTGGGGAGCCCACCCTGCCTCCCTGGCCCCCTGGGACGACGTTTTGGCAGTCTTGGGGGCTCAGTGATGGGGCTGTTTTGCTAACGCCTGCTGGGCCTGGACACCACGGCCTGGTTAAGGCTGTCCCGGCGAAGGGAGCTGAGGCATGAACAGCCTGTGAGCGCAGAGGCCTGGACTTCCAAGGATGCTGCCTGAGACTGGGCGCGGGGGCGGAGGTGGGAGGACTGGGTGGGGGTACCCAGAGCTGGCCTGCCCTCACCTGTGAAACTCTAGATGCAGAGACCTAAATCAGCTGGGGGTGAGAATTGGCACCTTACTTTAGGTTTCCAGGCCTGCTATCAAACGATTTTTTTTTTAATTTTTTTTTTAACGTTTATTTATTTTTGAGACAGAGGGAGACAGAGCATGAATGGGGGAGGGTCAGAGAGAGGGAGACACAGAATCTGAAACAGGCTCCAGGCTCTGAGCTGTCAGCACAGGGGCCCGATGCAGGGCTCGAACTCACAGACTGCGAGATCATGACCTGATCCGAAGTCGGACGCTTAACCGACTGAGCCACCCAGGCGCCCCTCAAACGATTTTTAAAAGGCTGGTAGAGTAGAGATTGCAGCTGATGTGGCCAGGTGGGGAAGGGAGACGTTTGGGGTTATTTTGTGTATTATCTAAATGGAGCCCCGCTGACTGCCGCCGTAAACTGGGAGCACTCGCCCACGCTCCCCCCAGGGCTGATGTGAGGGTCGAAGGGACAAGAGGATGTCAGGGGTCTGAGTTAGTATCTGGGCAAATTATGGGGGCTTGGTAAATCTGGGGGCAGAATAGAATCTGCTTCATGCTCACTGCCTCGCAGGGGCAGAAAGGCTCACAGATACTCAGCGGCTTGCAGGGTGAAACGTGCCATGCAAAGGTCTGTACAGGGTGCTGGGGAGCTCAGAGATGGGAGTATGGGGTAAAAGAATGATTTATTTGGGGGGGGGCATGGATAGAGGCCTCGAAGAAATAAAAAAAGAAAGCTGGCCCACTAATCATCTGCTGAGCGCCTGCCAGTTCTAGGCAGTGTCCTGACCCTTACAAACATCATCTTATTTCCCTTGTCACAAGCCCAGGGCTTGATATTATTTTCAGAGGCAAAGGTCACAGTAGAAGCCAAAGGACAGAGGTGGCCTACAGGGGACTCTTGAGGGGTCCGGAGCTGCCTTCTCCTGTCTATTAATAATCCCTCCTTAGGTGGTACAGTCTCCAGGCTCTCAGCCTTGGAACCACTGGAATTTGGGGGTGGGGTAATTTTTTGGGGGGGGCTTCCCAGTGCATCATAGGGTGTTCAGCAGCATCCATACCTCTCCCCACTAGAGAACATTCCCCCTCCTCCTACCCCCAGTAGTGACGGCCAAAAACGTCTGAAAAACTGCCCTCTCTGCCCACCCCAGCACTGCTGCTCTAAGCACAATCTATATGTGAATGATGTCGAACGAATGTCCAACCCAAACTGAGCCCCGGGTTCGTATGACCAGCTGCCTATGTGACCCCTTCACCCTTCTCAGTGCTCACACTTAGCATGCTTGAAATGGGACTCCTGGCCCCCGTTCGGTCTGTTCTCCCTGCATCAGTTTTGACCAAGACCTTTCCATTCATTCGCTCATTTGCTGGAATGGGAAACGTCAAACGCATCTTCCTTTTTCCGGACCTCACATCCGATATATCAGCAAGGTCTGTTCAATGTCCAAAATATTTCCTGAATCCGTGTGCTTTTCTCTGTTGTACCCCGCCCTTCCTCATCCAGCCAGCCTCTTCTGTCACTCGGAGCTCTGACTGTTCCCACTGCCTGCTTCCTCTCAATCCCTTCTCCAAGCAACAGCAAACGTGGTCTTTTTCAAGCAGAAATCTGAATATATCACTTCCCTGCCTAAAATCCAAACTCTTAACCGGCCTTTGGGGCCACCCCTTTCCAATCTGGGATTTTGAGATTCTCCCAGGCGGCTCGTGTAAAAGTGAAAATAAGTTCATCTATTTTCCCCATGGTCTTTCCACGGTGTCCCACCCTCGAAGGTGTTCAGTCTAGTGGGGACATAGCAAGATAACATAGAGAACTGTGAGATCAGTGATAGAATGGCACAAAGGCTCGGAGGTCCCTGAGCACCCTGACAGCAACCAACCCAGCCGAGGGGATCAGGGAGGACTTCCTGGAGGAGGTACCCGGAAGGCAGGCACAGCATGCGTAAAGGTATGACCCTGTTGGAGGAAAGGTAGTTTGGTGTTGCTGAAACATAAGTTGTGAGAAGGAAAGTAGGGGCAGGAGGGAAGACTGGGGTGGAGGGGGCAGCCGAGGACTTAGTCATAAAGGGCTGCGGTGCCCTTTCTTTGCGTACAGTGCTCAACTCCAAAGAGTAGTCACAGTCATGCTGAAAGATGAGCAAACCGAAGCTTAAGAAAGCCACGCCACTACCGAAAGCCACAGAACTAGAGCGTGGCAGAGGTGGGGATCGCACTCAGGCTTCTCAAGTTCCAATCCATGCGCTTCCTTCTCTGTCACTGACACGGAAGTCATATTCGCCGACAGGACAGGTGGGGAGGCTGCGTGAGGGGTATGCAGTGAGAGTCGATACCATTCGTCTGTATAAGAAAGACAATGCTCAGAATAGCTGATTTCAGCTTATAATACAAACATAAATCTAGGTCTTTTACAATAACGTAAAATGAAAATGCCAGACCTTTTTTCTCGGCCCCACTTGCATGTCGTACTGGATTTGCCCTTCACGTAGACCCACCCCAGAGTTTGAGTGACGAGCTAGAGACACAACAGGGCAGGATTGTGCCAAATCTTTTATGGGGACGGGTGGTAGTAAGAGCGTCCGCGTCATCCAAACTCTGGTTCTATCGTCATCCCCCACAATATTGGCAGTGTAAGCCACAGGGCCTGTCCCCAGCGGTGACAGCTATGATTTGGTGTCTTTACTGGGTCAATGATGTACAGTGACTTGGAGAAATTGTCCTTGGCTGTGTCGCATCTGTACCCAGCTCTCTAGCCATCTTTGAGATGCAGGAAGTATCCCATATCCCTGTAACAAATCTTTTTTTTTGTTTGTTTATTTGTTTCAATCAGAGCCAGTGACCATCCCAGGTCCCTGATCCCAGAACCATAGAAAACATATGGGAGATTACTCAGAGCTTTGCATGGTGATTTTTCTTCTTTCAACACTTCACTTGCCTATTTTCCATTTAAAAATTACTGACAACAGTTTTCTGATTGCCCGTGATAATGTATTCTGCCTATTTACGACTCCATCTGTGGGGAGAAAAAAAAAATCCTCCTGAATTCCTTGAATGACGGCCTTTGCACAATTTTGCTTTGCCCTCTCGTTCTTATGATTGCTCCTCCTTTAAATAGTCACCCAGTGCTGATTGTCTTTCTTTCCAGATCACAGGAGCTGAGTCTCCTCTTCAAAGTCGCCTCATTTTCAGAGAATGTAGATGGTTGCATAGCTTCGGTCTGCTCTTTCGTTAGGTATTTGTGTCTTCTTTGTTTTCTAAAAAATCCTTCTTGGGGAGCACTATACCAGTCAAGACAGGCTAGATCATGTTATGGGAACAAGCGATCCTAAAATCCCAATGTCTTTATGAGAACAAGGGTTTATTACTGTCTATCCTGAGTCAGCCAGGTTCTACTCAGTCTTCACTCTGAGACCCAGCTGATGGAGAACCTCTGGCTAGAGCATTGCCAGCTGTACAGCAGAAAGAAAAGAAATATAGCCAATCGTGTGCTGATTCTTAAAGTTTTCCCCCAGGAAATGACCCAATGCTTCCCTCCCGCTGTCATGGCCCAAAGAAGTCACATGGTTTACTTCTAAGTTCAAAAGAGTGGAGTTATACTGTCCCCCCATAGGGAAGGAAACACATAGAAAGAAAGTCTGGTCACTAGGTATTGAGTTCCTTTACCTCAAGCAGAAACACTCTACTCTCTCTTAAGGGAGACAACTCAAGAGACCCTACCACACCTCACCCAGTCACTGCTTCAAATGCAAGGTCCAGGATCTCTGGAGGATGTGTGGTAATTTCCTGCATGGTCTCTACCAGATATGGAACTCCTGGGTCCAGGGAGCAATTTTCATAGGTAGGTGTCTTCAGAATGGGACCTTGGGATAGGGAATCAGGTACAAATGATTTATCTGGGAAGCGAGGGAAGCTGATAGAGGATTGGGGAGGGGAGACAAGGACCAGAAGGTAGCCAACCAAAGGCACGGCAAAATGGAACTAAATCTCATTGGAGAAATTATGGGGCCAGTGAGGGGACACACTTCAGGATTATCCTGCTTCAAGGGCAAAGAACCTTGGGTACTTACACGCTGACTCCCACCAGTGACTGGTTGGGCGCTGCTCCCAGGGAAACCTTGTTCCTCACTACACCTGGACCGCCACTTGGTCAGTGAAAGCCCTCAGGCAATATAGTTGTAGCAGTTCGGTAATCCTGTATGACAGATATTATCAGATTTCTAGCTGGGGATGGGACAATCCTCACCCAGTCCTTGACCTTCTAGGATTCCTTTTATATCATCTTTGTAGGTGCAGCTGAAGAGGGCTTTGCAGAATTTGTTCTCCTTGGGGGCTGAGCAGCTCTCTCACCTGTTTCCTCCTGTAGAAGACTGAGGACCCACAAGTCATTTTAAGTGTGGCACCATCACTATATATATATATATATATATATATATATATATATATGTATGTATATACACATACACACACACACACACACATATATGTGTATATATATATATATATATATATATATATATATTGTCTACAATGATTGTTCTTTTGACTTAAAACGCTCTCAAACACGTAGCTGGTATCTTTTGGTCAACAGCATATGCCAGAAGCACCCAGAATTATTTTTGAGACATGACTTTTACTCAAAATGTAATTGCGGGCATCTTGAATTTATCAGTTTTCCGAGCGAGAGCCACACCTTTTGGATCTTTTCTTTGAGCCATTTGGTCCAACTGAAAAGATGTCTTAGACGCCGCGTTAATCGTCTATTGTGGCCTAATGGATGACCGGAATCTTACTGGCTTCAAACAGCACACATTAGCTCACAATTCTGTGGGTCAGAAGTCCGTGTGTGGTATGGCTGGATTCTCTGCTTTGGGTCACATACGAGGCTGACCTCCAAGCTTCGGTAGGACCACGTGCCTTTCTGGAGCTCCTGGTGCTCCTCAAGGCTCCTGTGGTTTGGACAAGAATCCAGTTCCGCGTGGCTGTAGGAGGGAGGCTCCTGTCTTTTTGCTGACTGTAATCCAGGGATCACTGTCAGCTCCTAGAGGCCGTCCTCACTTCCTCACCCAGCAGCTTGCTTGCTCAAAGCCAGCAACCGAATTTCTCTGTGTCTTTAAGTCTCTCAAACTCCCTTCAAGCGCTCGCTTGATTCTCAGGACCACCCGGGGAAAACGTCTTCTGTGACGAAATCGAATTCTGTTGGGGAGGGACCTTCATTACATTTGTAAAACCTCTTTGGCCATATAATTTAAGAAAATTATGGGAGTGAGATCTCATCCGATTCACGGTTGCTGCTCACGATTAAGCAGAGGGGATTATACCCTGTGTGAGTCCACATGCCGATGTAATCAGAACGTCCGCTTAACTCAGAGGGCCTAGCGTGAGGGTGTGAGTTGGCCCCACCCGGGAGGCTATGTTTCAATCAGCCTTAGATGCTCAAAGACCTCAGCTTTATCTTTACCTGTTTGGGTCCGAGAGCGAGGAACTCTTCAAGATCTAAGGATCTTGAATTTCTGGACTCTTTATCGTGGCTTAGTCTTGACAAAAAGTGGGCTAATTTTTTTTTTTTTTTTTTTTGTGATCTCATCTCTTTTTTGTACTATTTGTCACTTGCTACAAATAGGCATCAAGGCACGCTGCTGAAATTCTCTCTGCCTCCCTTTTGGTCTAAAGTGACAGCCCATCAGGGCTATCACCTGTCTTCTAAGTTATGGCAGGTGAGAGTTTTACCAATAATTTCACCACTGAATCGCACGAGACTGCCATCCTTCTGGTTTCAATGCTGAGTATTTTAGGTTTTGTAGCAGACACCCCACTTTGGAACAAATTCCTTTTTTAGTGGAACAGGCTGGGTGTGCCACAGTGTAACAGATGACTTAAAAATCTCAGTGGCTTGCTGCAAGAAATTTTCATGACTTGCCCCTGTGTCATACTCATCCCAGGTCGGCCACATCGTTGCTCTGATACCCGGGGATGGAGCAGCCCGTATAAGGGACAGTTCCAGTTTTGTGGCAGAGGGGAAAAGAGACACGGGCGCTTAGAACTTCTGCCTGAAGTGACAAATATCATTCCTGCCCACGTTTCATCGTGAAAGGCAAGTTAAATGGACACCCTCTGTTCAACAGGGTGGAGATGTGAGGATGATGGAGAGGTGATGGAGGGTGGGAGGGAAATTAGTATATGAGCAAACAGGAATGTAATCTAATACTCCCATGGCCCCGTTTTGAAAGGGTATTTTCACCTCCCTTCAGGACCTCTCCCTTCGTAGCTCTGTTGAGAAATATGCTTTTGCAACTTGGGAAGCAGGACTGAGATCCTCCTTCAAGGAGGGGGTAGAGTCATCTCTATGCTTTGACTGGCATTTCCTAACCTCTTTTCCAACCCGGATCTGGGCACTGTTAAACCCTCCGACTCTTTATCCACCTAGCAAGGCATTCCCAGGGATGCCTTACCACCCGTGTCTCTCCTTAGTTTACATGTAGGACTCAGGTAATGGGAAGCATGGCTGATTTCAGGAGGATGAAATACAGGTGTCTCACGGTGGACGGGGGAGCTCTGTCCACACTGATGTCTGAACAGAGCCTCAGAGTTTGAGGAGGAGTTTGCCAGATGTCAGAGGTAAGAGTTAGGGAGACGAAACTGGGAATTCTGAGCCCAGAACAATGAGTATGAAGACCTGAAAAGCAGTGTAGTGTGGTGGCTGAGAGTTTAGGTTTTAGAGCTAGACCATTTGGGTTTGAATGCCAGATCTGATATTTACTGGCTGAGCGGCTTTGGACGAGTCACCTCAGTCCCCCGAGCCTGTCTCCTCCCGTGTAACATGGTGGTTTCTCTTTTCTTCTCTCTCTCTCTTTTTTTTAATGTTTATTTATTTTTGAGAAAGAGAGAGAGGGAGAGAGAGCGGAGAAGGGGCAGAGAGAGAGGGAGACACAGAATGTGAAGCAGGTTCCAGGCTCTGAGCTGCCAGCGCAGAGCCCAACGCGGGGCTCGAACTCACCAACCGTGAGATCACGACCTGGACCGAAAACCAAGTGCCGGACATTTAACCGACTGGGCCACAAGGTGGTTTTTGGCCTCGAAGGAGTATTATGAAAATGAAAAGAGGGACCATGTATAATTTGTTACTTGACACATCGGTATAAGTGACCAAAATCACTCTTAATAAAGGCACATAAATATAACAAGAGTAAGGTGTTACTAGGAAAAGGGAGTAGACTGGTGTGTGGATGGGATGAATGTAAGACATGATGCTCCAGAGTGGGAGGAAGCAGGGGATAGAAGATGAAGCCAAGCATGTTAAGTTGTGAAGTCTCGAGTATCTTTTTTTTTAACGTTTATTTATTTTTGAGACAGAGAGAGACAGAGCATGAACGGGGGAGGGTCAGAGAGAGGGAGACACAGAATCGGAAGCAGGCTCCAGGCTCCGAGCTGTCAGCCCAGAGCCCGACGCGGGGCTCGAACTCACGGACCACGAGATCATGACCTGAGCCGAAGTCGGCCACTTAATGGACTGAGCCACCCAGGCGCCCCTCGAGTATTTTTTGAGAGGGGAGTTTTGGGTTTTATATAAAGATGAAAAATAATGATGGGACGAGGTGACAAGAGACATAGGGTCATCAGATCTGGGCCTAGAGAGCTCATTCTGTAGCAGGGCAGAGGACAAACCACAAGCAGGGACCAGTTGGGAGACTGGCATCACGACCAGGTGAGAGATGAACTGGCTTGATCTGGGGCAGGGCCATGGCCATGGGGATGCTGACACACGGGAGCTTCAGAGTCATTTGTTGTAAAATCAAAGACTGATGAGAGGAAAAAAAAAAACCCCACTTGCGTCCCGTGAAGCGGTCCCAGGGCTCTCAGCTTCTAGAGGCCACCACAGTCCCCTGAGGCCACGCTCAGCTCGTGGATGCACGGATCACTTTCACAACATGGCCGCTTACTTCTCCAGCATCATTTAGGGAGAGTCTCTCCCACTTCAGTCTGCTAACATGAAGCTCCCAGAATCACACGAGTGACATCCCATCACCTCTGCCAGGTCCTGTTGGTTAGAAGCAAGTCACGGCTTCATCTGTTCATCTGTACGGAGGGGAGGAGATTACACAAAGGTGTGACTCAGCGGGAGTGGCCCCTCAGGAGGTATTCACCACACTCTGTCACAGCTATGGGACATAGTAGGTGCACAATAAATGCATATTGAAGACGTAGATGAGGAAGACTGGATCTGGTAAAAGGAGGGGCAGGGAAACCTAACAGAGCTTGTGTTTCCGTATCTTTGCAGCACTTAACTCCCGTGGGCACATGAATTGGTTTAAAAGAGAGATGTTAGAATGGACTCGTGTTCTTGGATCTTAGTTCTCATCCTGGATTTCCCCCTGGATATAGGATGATCACGCACAAAATTGGGCAACTAGGCCTTGGGGTGGGGATAAGGGGTGCAGGCTGCCTTGCCCGGTGAATAACCTGTCCCACCCAGGTAAGTGCCAAGGGAATGGGGGGGGGGGAGGGGAAGTCTTCTAATATTTCCGTGCTTGCTGTGTGCAAGGGGGGTATTTCTGCAATTACCCGAACAGCTCTGCCTGTTGGGATACGAAAGCCCCAATGCCGAGGGCGACCCAATCCCTTCTGCTGCTGATTTCTCCTCTTCTCTACCCAAATGAATTTTTCTTTCCGTAAGCCCTTCCTGGGAAAGTCGGTTGCAATCTTGGGTCCCATCTGTCTTTCTGGCTTCAAGCCAAACAGCTTCATTAAAAATTGGGGGAAGGCTTTCCCGCACTGTTCTCGGCTTGCACCATAGCAGAGGGAGAGGAGCTGGCGAGGAGGGGCGTTTTGGAAGCAGAGCCAGAAGCAAAGACTTCAGTGCACGTGGTGTTGGGGAGGTGACCCCAGGAAGCACCAGGAGGGGAGTGGAGAAGTGAGACAGGGAAAGGAAAGACGCACAAACAGGGTGTATTTGTGAGCCCGTTGCCACTGTCGGTGGCTGCAGGATAATCGCACTGGTAACCCTGAGGGACTGTAAACACGCTTCAGAGTGGTCTCGGTCAAATGGCAAGGATGTAAGGGCATTTGTCACCAGTTCTTGGCCATGGATGCTTGAGGGAAGCCTCCAAGGACGTTCTTTCCCATAGTTCTGCGGCCCACGTGTAGGACGAGAAGAAGGCTGCCTTCAGGTGCAGGTGCTTATAGTAAGAAGTCCAACAGGGTGTATAGGTAAAATGAGTGCTTATATCATGGGGATATGACAGGTCAGTAGCAGCAGGTGCTAAAAGGCATCTCAGGCAGTCAATACTGAGAGTCCTGCTAAGCCCTTAGGCACGAAGAAAGCACGGATTTGTAGAAAACACCTTTCCATTTGTTGCTGGATTCAGTCTGCCAATATTTTGTTCAGATTTTTTGTATCCGTACTCACGAGAGATTGATCTGTAGTTTTCTTGTGATGTCTTTGTCTTGCTTTAATATTGAGGTAGCACCAGCGTCCTTAAATGAATTATGAAGTTTTCCTTTCTTGTCTGTTTTCAGAATTTTCTTCCTTCGATGACTGATAGAACTCAACAGCAAAGCTGTCTGGGCCCGGGCTGTTCTATGTGGGAAGATTTTCAATTGCTAATTCAATTTATCTACTTAATGTAGGTCTATTCGGATTTTCGATTCCTTCTTGAGTCACTTTTGGTAACTTGTGGCTACCCAGGGACTTGTTCATTTCATCGAAGCCTAATTTGTTGGCATAAAGTTGTTTATAAGTGTTCCATTACAATCTTTTTAGTTTCTGTCGGTTTGCGATTTTCCTTTCTTCACTCCCGACTGATAATTGTGTCTTCTTTATTTTTTTCTTAGTCACTCTGGCTACAGGTGCATCCATTTTGTTGATCTTTTTATTTTTAATTAAAAACAATTTTTTTTAATGTTTATTTTTGAGAGAGGGAGAGAGACAGAGCACGAGCAGGGGAGGGGCAGAAAGACAGGGAGACACAGAATCCGAAGCAGGCTCCAGGCTCCGAGCTGTCAGCACAGAGCCCAACGCGGGGCTCGAACTCACGAACCGTGAGATCATGACCTGAGCTGAAGTTGGACGCTTAACTGACTGAGCCACCCAGGCACCCCAATTTTGTTGATCTTTACAAAGAATTGATGTTCGGTTTCATTGATTTCTTCTATTTCTCTAATGTACTGATTTTTGCTCTTACAGTTACTAATTCCTTTTGTTTTATTTATTTGTTCTTCCTCTTCTAGATTCTTGAGGTTGAACCTCAGGCTATTGATTTTTTGGTGTAGTTTTCTTTCTCTGTATTTTTAGCTGTAAATTTCCATTGAAACACTGCTTTGGGTGCATCCAATGTATTTTGATTTGTTGTGTTTTTCTTTTTTTTTTTTTGGTTATTGTACCTTTTGGGGGGAATTTTTATTGTTCTACTGGGATTCTCCATTTGTTAAGCCATTGCCTTCACATTTCCTTTTAAATTTTTTGTACGTAGTTTCCATTAAATTCTTTGAACATTTTTTTTAAACATTTTTTTTTAACATTTTATTTATTTTTGAGACAGAGACAGAGCGTGAATGGGGGAGGGGCAGAGAGAGAGGGAGACACAGAATCGGAAGCCGGCTCCAGGCTCTGAGCCATCAGCCCAGAGCCCAACGCGGGGCTCGAACTCACGGACCGCGAGATCGTGACCTGAGCTGAAGTCGGACGCTTCACCAACTGAGCCACTCAGGCGCCCCTGAACATTTTTTTATGGTAGCCTTTTTGATGTCTCTGTCGGGTAAATATATCTAAAGTAAGTTTCTACTTACTGTTTTTTCCTCTGAAAACATGCCACAGTCACAGTTCTTTACATGTCTCTGTGTTTGGTAGAAACTAAACACGTGAGATAAAATAGCGTATGATTCTAGATTCTGTTTTATTTTCTGGAGAGTGGTTAGTTTTTAAAAAGTGATTTCCCTGGACGAAGCTATGGAAGCCAGCTCTCCTGCAGTGGGCAGCCACAACTTCTTTCTATTCTTGTTTTGATTTACTAGCCTTGCTTTCCGGGGCCACGCCTGTGTCTGCAGAGCTGAGTGGTCAATGATCTGGGTGCAGGTTGTCTTCAAATACCCGGAGCCCCTAAGCTCCTAGTGTATGCTGACCGATACCAGGGCGGGTTGAGGAATGCACTCAGAGACACAGGCAGGTCTCAAGTTTGTCTTGTTGTTTAGTTTGTGCTGTGCTTTTTTGGTGTCTCTTGAACATATGTGTAGTTTTTTTCCATCGGCCAGCGATGCGTACAGAGCTCATTTCCACCCTTCTACAGCTTTCTCACTGTCAGGATTGTTTCTGTCTTCTTCGCTGTTACATGCATCCCATCCTAGAAGGATGCCTGAAATGTGAGAGGTGTTCGTTCGGTAACTGGTAGCTGAATAAATAGATTACTGTTTCAAAATTGGATCCGGAAAGAAAGTTGGTTTTTGCATTTGTGCGTCACCAACTCAAAGCGTAGAACGTGACCCAGAGGGGTCACACGCTCATACGTTAGCGGTAGTAAAACTATCCCTGCTCCTTGATAAGCAACTGTTCAGAAGGGTTCTGTGGGTGAGCTGTACCAAGCATTCAACTAACAGGTGACGTCCGTTTTGTATAATAACTTCTAGAGTATTGTAATATCAGAAGAACGAATCAACGCACTTCACAAGCCCGGAACAACCGTGATGTCAAACTGAAAAGAGTAGTTTGAGAAAAGAAAACGGCCGGCTGGCTGGTCTCACTTTATTTATTTATTTATTTATTTATTTATTTATTTATTTAAATTTTTTTTTTTTTTAACATTTATTTTATTTTTGAGACAGAGAGAGACAGAGCGTGAATGGGGGAGGGTCAGAGAAACAGACACAGAATCCGAAACAGGCTCCAGGCTCCGAGCGGTCAGCTCAGAGCCCGACGCGGGGCTTGAACTCACGGACCGCGAGATCATGACCTGAGCCAAAGTCGGCCGCTCAACCGACTGAGCCACCCAGGCGCCCCATGGTCTCACTTTAAAAACATAAATGTAAATGGTCCCAAGCAAAACATTAGTCTATGAATTCTAATTTTAAAAAAAATCAAATTTAAACATCAAACATTTTAGAAACACATCCAGGATCACCTCTGCCACTCGTACCTGTGTGGCCTCTGGAAACAACCTCTCAGAGCCTCGGTTTCCTTCGTTAAAAAGTGGGATCCAGGGGCGCTTGGGTGGCTCACTCAGTTAAGCGTCCGACTCTTCATTTCAGCTCAAGTCATGACCTCACGGTTCACGGGATCGAGCCCCGTGTCCGGCTCTGCCTTGGTAGTGCGGAACCTGCTTGGGATCCTCTCTCTCTCTCCCTCTCTCTGCCCCTTGCTCGCTCATTTTCTCGCTCTCAAAAATACGTAAAGAAATATTAAAAAAATAAAATGTTGTCTACACAACGGGATCGATAAAGTCCCTCTCATTCCTCCATGCTTTCATTCATTCCATCTTTATCAGAGGTCGTACGTGCCATCTGCTGCCTGTGGCATCGGTGACCAGCGTCAGCACGGTTACTGCCACGGTGGCCCGTGTGGAAGTGCATTCACGCAGCACCGTGCCTGGCGCGTAGTAGGTGCTTAGAAAGGGTGGATTCCTTGCCCACATCCAGTCTTCTAGCCAAACTCAGTGGTACCACTAGCTCATTTCCATTCCCATTCTCACCTCCCAAGGGAGCCCATCCCTACTCATGCTTCCCATCTCATCCCATTAAAGAGCAGCCCGTCCCTTTGGATCTGATCACCCCATCTGCTTTTCTTTCACAGCACTTGCCAATTTCTAAACCGACCTTTAAAGTATTTCCCCCTTTTACCGTCCGTGTCCTTGTCTGAAAGCTAAGCTTCCTGAGAGCAGGGACCTGTTTCCTTTATTCTTTGCTGAGACCGCAGCTCCTGGAGGGGTGTGTGGCACACAGAAGTGCTCCACAAATAGGGAGTGAGATTACCGAGTGCCCATGTCTTGTCCCTCCCTGCAGCTCCCTGCCGGGCCCAGAGGCTGGAACCCACTAACAGTGAGATCGTGACCTGAGACAAAGTCAGACGGACTCAGCCACCCAGGCACCCCTAATACGGTCATTTTAAAGGATTTATTGAAAAGCAGAAGAGGGAGAATGCATGTTGAAAGGCTGAAAACTGCCTCCAATTTACTCTTTTAGGTGGAAAAATACTATGTGCTCTATATAGTGTATCTGGAACTGACATTAGATAATTAGATACAGAGAAAAATTTAAAAACTTTTAGTAAGTAATCATGGAATGTTTTTAACTTGCCTTTTAAGACAGAAAGTGGAAACTTTGAAGGGGATGCAAAATACCCCAAGAGATTTGGCAAAGCTTGAAAAAAAAAAGGGCTGACATGGAAAAAAATTGCAACACCCTTTTGAATAGATCACTGTTATTAAGCAATTCTATATTCTAGCTCACTGCCTCCACAACTCATTCAGTGGGCACAATATCTTGCAAAGTAGGGATCCTTCTCTCCCATGTTAGGGAATTCTCTCCATTTCTCCGAGTTGGCTTGAGCAGATCTGAAGTGATTTGTTTGAGGACACACGGTGAGCAGACAGCAGAGCCAGAATTTGAGATGCTCTTTCGCCTGTTTGGGTAAAAACATCATGGGCCACATGGAATAGACCCAGCCCTTAACCCTGGGTTCGCAGTGTGGATTTGGTGGTCGCATTTTGGGGACGTGGATTAGAGGGCATGCAGAAGAGATCCAGAGGATGTCAGACGGTTAAGCATCCCACTTCAGCCCAGGTCACGATCTCGCGGTTTGTGAGTTTGAGCCCCGCGTTGGGCTCAAAGCCTGGAGCCTGCTTCGGATCCAGGGTCTCCCTCTCTCTCTTTGCTCCTCCCCTGCTCACACTCTGTCTCTCAAAAACTAAATAAACATAAAAAAATAAAAATAAAAATAAAGATTTTTTAAGGGGGAAGCAGCCCAACAGAGGGGAGTGATATGTAAATTTTCAACCCTCTCTAACGAAAATGGGAACGTCTACAGAAAAAAGGCTCAGTACCAAACACACAGGTAGTCCTTTGTTAGCTCAAATTTGTCTCGCAATTTCAAATGAGGACAATTGCTTATGCAAAAGTCGATCAGGACAGCAAGGCAGATTCAGTGAATTCCCAATTTGAAACTGAAGTTTATGAATGGCTATCATATATCGGCCTCAGCACCCTGTCTAATGCCACATTTTGTTTTATAGCTTAGTTGTTCAGTGTTGAGAAAGTTTCAATTCGTACAGAGAATTAGCTACAAACGGCAGTCTTTTTTTCTTTTTTTTTTTTTTTTCTTTTTTTTAGCTATGACGTCTTTCCTTTTTTCTAGAGATGTGACATACAGGTTTTCATGAGTAATGTTCTACGCAACATTGTACTAAAGTAAAGCCTGGACAGATGGCCAGAAAGCCGACCGCCCCTACTCATGCTGCACTGGGTCAGCGCAACGCCCACTCGGCAGAGGAGATTTTGAAAGGAAGAAGTGATTCAATTCATCTTTTCTTTTTTTTTTTTTTTTTATCCAAATGCACTCCCACCCCAGCAGAAAACCATCAAGCTGAGTTGGGCGGAAGGGATTTTGAGCAAACCTGCAAACCTGCCCAAATGCACCTCTCCCATGCTGTCTTCACCCCGCTTTGGGCCACCTGGTCCGAAGTGCTGCAAGTCCGACCCAAGCGCGAGGGCCGGGGGGGGGGGGGGTGGAGAAAATGTGAGTCACGCCTGCTGTGGTCTTTAGGCCAAGGTGGGTTCGCGATGGCACCTTTGTGACTACCGACGTGCATGCCACCGGAAGGGGGCCTGCAGTTGGAATGCTCAACATCGGCTTGCCCCAGAAGTCAGACTCAGAAGTAGCTAAAGGGGGGGGGGGGGTTCTCCCTTGGGGGGAGTATTGAATACAAGGTGCTTCGGGGGCAGAGAATTTTCTTTTTGCCTCATCAACAGTTGATATGAATGAAGAGCTGCAGACAGAGTCAGTCTTTCCGCGATGCATTCTACTGGCATCAGTAACCGAAACCTCTCACAGCCTCTTGGGTCAGCCACGTCTGGCCAGGACACCATTGCCTGCAAGGTGAGGGGGAGTCAGGGCCACGGACTTTTCCACAAAGCCACTGAGCCCCTGCTGATGTCTTGCTTCTGGCTTTCTTCTTCCGTCCTGTCCTCCAGAAGCGTGCCTTCCAAAGCCTGAAACTCGGTCAGTGTGCAGGCGCCTACTGGGGGCCCAGCCGGCCTGTGCTTTCTAGGCTCTGGCCCCAGACCCCTCAGGCCGCGGTCTCTGCCTCTCTGACTTCACCACTGCTCTCACTACCTGCACACGTTTGCTTTTCACAGCTCCCCGAGTCATCTCAGGCTGTTTGTCAAGTGAAGCCGATCAAGCGTCTTGAAAGCACAGTATGATGCTATTTCGGCTTTAAATCGTCAACAGCGTATTGGCATTTCTCTCTCTCTCTCTCTTTTTTTTTTTTAAATATTTTTTAAGGTTTTTATTTTTACTCATTTTGAGAGAGAGATAGAGAGCAAGTGGGGGAGGAGCAGAGAGGCAGGGAGGCAGAATCCCAAGCATGTGCCGTGCTGTCCGTGCAGAGCCCGATGCCAGGCTCGAACTCACGAACCGTGAGATCGTGACCTGAGCCGAAATCGAGAGTCAGATGCTAAACCGACTGAAGTACCTGGGCGCCCCCATATTGGCATTTCTGAACTGCAAGTGTACAATCTGAAGGAAGTCAATGCCTAGACATTTGGGTCAACTTAGAATCCCCATTGTTTAGTATTTTATACCAGGATTTAATCATTAAAATGATAACCATCCTATGAGTGTCAAAGTGGCCCAACTTCTTGTATTTGGGACTGCAGCTTTGAGTTTCAGTTTCATTATGGACACTCTTTGTGCGGGGAGAAGCATGGTGACCTTGTGACCTGTCCGACAGGACTTCATCACAATGCGAGGGGGGACCCCCAAACTTGCTGCAAATCCCACCGTCACCCTAGAAGGACACGGAAGCATTGTGCCATGTGACCCTTCACCTGGGGTCGCACATCTGGCTTGACAGCTTGAAGAGCAGGTGATGGCCCCTTGATGAGACACCCTGATGACATCTGCACTGAGCAGATCCATTCAGCACTTACCCAAGGGTGCTAGGTGCCGATTGGCCCTAATATATTCACTTGAAGAATTTTATGTGAGTGTAAACGTGTCCAAGCCAAGCCTGGTTTTTTAAAAAGGAACACTTTTAATCCTTCTAATGATTTTCCATGTGTTTGATGGTGCATACAGAGGTGGCAGGAGAATCCTTCCTTGGGGGTCTGCAGGGACGTGGGTCAACGTGGAAGGGCACTGGAAGGCCCTGGAAGGCTTCAGTGTGCTACAGTTTGGTGAGTGGGCCAATTGGGTGTGTGCTCGTCTTTGTGATGGCTTTGAAAATTGCCAACGTGCATGTAAGAATGATGTTTGAGTCAGACTTGTGCAGCACCTCAAACACCACCATCGTTTGGGGAGCCACCGGCATAGAGGCAAAGGAACTCTTTAAAAGTCAGTCTTGTCATATCTCAGCCGGGATGGCCCTTCGCGGGGTGAATGTAGCGATCCGAGGAACACAATGTATGGAAGGTATGCTCCATCAGAGTCCTGCACGTGGAGGGCACCCAGCAAATGCTAACTCGTCTCTCCCTGATTTTTTAAAATCCCAGTTTCCTAGAATCGAGGTATTGCCAAGGCTGTGAGGACCGCAGCAGAAAAAAAAAAATCCATGTCACGTCTGCTATCAGCCTCCTGGGGTCTTCTGGGACCAGGAAAACGCGGTGCTCAAAGAGTGGTGGCTGTCAGCCTTGGCTGGGCATGAATCACATAGGGAGTTCTGAAAAAATGCCCACCCCCCAGAGGATCTGATCTCATGGTCTAGGACGGGGACACTGCCTAGACGCTGGCAGTTCTTAGAGGTCTCCAGGTAATTCTGCTGTGCGGTCAGGGTTGAGAACCACTGCTCTAGACCGAGGGCTATCCACCCGTAGCCTTCTGCCATGGTTTTGGCACAACGCTCCGGGCTCATCTTGTCTCCTCCCCGGTCCTCTGCAGGAGTGTAATTTGTTCTCCAAATTATTCCCATGGCCAATCCCCCTGGCAAGGTGCCGCTGCCACCATATGCTGCACCAGGTGCCTCTCCTTCTCCGTTCTGCTGCTGCCTCTACAGCTCCTCCCTGAGCTCCTACAGCAAGATGCTTGGCGCGTTCACTGAATGCCTGGAAGAAAACTCCAAGTGCCTCCTGTAGGCTAAAGCCAAATCTGGGATCCTACAGTGCAAAGGAACATGCTTTACATGCTCCTGCTTACTCTGCAGGGGGAAGTAACAGAATGGAGAATGAAAGAGAAAGGGCTATGGACTTTACACGGCCGGAGGGTCCTTAACATAGCAAAAGGTGGCAAACAAGTCACGTCTGGCCACACGCTGCACTCTCACCTCCAGTCACTCATGGAAGGTCTTCTGAGCTGAGCTTGAGGGACAGGGCATTTGCCTGTGCCTCCGGGAGACAGAGGAGTATTCATGGAAGAGGTGACACATGATAGGGGTTTGGAGGAGGTATTAGAGATTGGCCGGATGTTGGACGACATGTGAATAAAGACCAAGAGTGATCAGCCTGAGGGGCGCCTGCGTGGCTCAGTCGGTGGGGCGTGTGACTTCGGCTCCGGTCATGACCTCCCAGCTCGTGAGTTCGAGCCCCGCATCGGGCTCTGTGCTGACGGCTCGGAGCCCGGAGCCTGCTTCGGATTCTCGGTCGAACTGAACAACCACGTTGCGTGTGCAGAAATCATATCATGTGGAAAAGTGACAGGGAGGCCAGCAGTGCGTGGGTCAGAGCGGGTCGGGTCGTGTTGCGTAACAAATAGCCTTCAAATCTCAGCAGCCAAACACAACACATGTCTACATCTCACTTGTGCTAAAGATCAATCATGGGTCAATGGCGGTGGAGAAGGTCTTCTCTACATTGTCCTGAAGGAGATGGACCCTCTACCACCTGGATCATCATCATCATTCATTGTGGCAAAGGGACAGGAAAGTGATGAATGGACTGGATTTGATGGGTCTCTGTGACCCTCCCACTCCCCTGCCATTGGCCAAAGCCAGCCACATGGCCTTGAATAATTTGAAGACAGTGGGAAAGTATAATACTTCCAGAGATACAAAAAGAGAGGAATTGGAGGCACGGGTAAATAACTTTGATGGCCACCACATGGAGGAAGGACCTTAAATATCTCACTAGGGAGATTGGATTGGATCTTGAAGGAAGAGGGGAACAGGCCAAGGTTTGTAAGTGGGAGAGCCATGGTTAGAACTGCAGTTACACGGAACTGGGCTGGAGAAGAACACTTATTCCTTTGCCTTTTTCTCTCACTGCTTTTTAGATCTGTCTGTCTGCATAAAAGTCACAATATTTACCTGCTCTCTGCCATTTTGTGAGCTTAGCGGAAAAGACTGCCCTCTAATCACCTACCCTGCTGTTTTGAGGTTCCAGGCAATTCGGGAGATCATTGACAGCCTGCTTGCCCCCACGTCTAAGCCCTGTCCTCCAGCCTAGCTTTTAGCAAAAGGAACAAAGCTGACGTGTTAATCACCATCTGGCTTTTGAACCTATTTCTCAATTGATGAGTTCTTCACTTAGTCGGCGAAGAAAGGGGCTTTCTCAAACTCCAAGATGGGTTGGAAGGACAGAGAGAAAAGAGAAAGGAAGACCAGGAAGAAGTTGTGAACAGAGGCTGGGCAGAGGGAAAAAAAAAAGGTCACAAAACAAAACAAAAACAGGGCGGAAGAAGGAAAGAATTCATGAGAGAGATTTTAGAGTGGGCAGAATGTGGGAGTGAAGGGGAGGAGCCCAGGACCCAGGCTGCCCCAGTCTTCGATGCCAAGAGGTTAAGTAAGACAGACCCTGGACAGGTTACTTTACCTCCCTCTGCTTCGTTGATCCACTCTAAAATGAGAGCAAATGAACAGAACCCAAATTATAGCGTCCTCCTGAGAAACAAAGGGAGCGAAATCAGGGCAAGTGTTGAGCATAGTGTCTGACATAGTAAGCCCCCCGATAGACAGTTTTGACAATTAGAGTTTTGCATATAGAAGTTACAACTGGTTTGCGTTCAATGTGTGTGAAGATATTTGGACTCCTTAAAATTGAAAGGCCGTATCCTCACTTCAACTAGTCTCCTTATCTTTTGCCTCTTGTCCCTAAAATCAAATTCCTGCTGCTAAAGAGATTTGGTGGCTTGGTACAAATGAATAGAAGGAACACATTTCCTCCTATCTTTCTGCTTCTTGTCCTTTCTGTGGCTCAAAGTCTATTTTTTCCTTGGAACTTTAATAAACTTTTTCTTATTTTCATTCTCACTGGACTGATTTTTATTATTGTTACAATTTCTACTTCCTTCAGCCTCCTCCTGTTGGCCCAGGTCACGATCTTTCCATGAGTTCCTCAATGGATTATTATGACATTTGCTCGTGGTGGTCGTTTGCGGGGGATAAAGTATGATGGTCTCACAAGATTATTTTGTGCCCCCAGCTGGACTATGGCATGTATTTTTTAATATTCTCTGAATGCAGGTGGAGCAAGGTTTGTTTTCACGTCAGAATTTTCATTTTTTAAAATTCTACGGACGTTTACCTTTGGCGGGGTGAAGTTGTCTTTAATTCATACACCTTGGTTTTATTTTCTTGTGCCCTACAGATTCCTACAGATGTGAACCTGAGCCTCTGGCTAAAAGCCAACATTCCATTTGTGAGGCTGGAAATAATTTAAATTATTAAAAATTAAATAATTTTTAATAATTATTAAATTAATTTAATACATTAAATTAATACAAATATATTAATATTCCTCTTGCAAGGAAGCAAGAGAAGCTGGGTTGGGCTGAGAGGGGAGACGGGATGCAATGCGGTTACAACAGTGGCTTCAGGTGATCCCATGGGGAGCTAGGGAGTCAGGATGGCCCTGCAGAGATGTCCTCCATTGAGGTAAGGGGTCTTTGGATCTCCACATCACCGGTAGTTAGATATGGCCGCGTTAAGGAAGAAGACAAGATATTACTAGGTGAAGAGGCTCTTTTCAGCGAAGAAACAATTTCTGGAGAGGGACACATCTCTGAGCCCCCAGCACCACCATTCCCAGGTTGGGGGCAATGAGTGCCTTGGTCCTGAAGGGGGAACCTGGATGGAACACCCCAGTACATGCGATGTGGGGCATTTCTTCATAATTATAACACCGCTGGGACTGCTAGAAAATGTTGACTGAATTCTTTTTCTCTGGGTGTGATTTTATGAGTTGCTTAGGGTACAAACTTGGCAGCTTAAAACAACAAATTTATTGCCTCACAGTTCTGGAGGCTAGAAGTCCAAAATCAAGGTGCTGGCAAAGCCATGCTCTCTCTAAAGATCCAGGGAGATGAATGCTTCTTTCCTTTCTCCTAGCTTCTGGTGGTTGCTGGCAATCTTTGATGTTCCTTGGCTTGTAGATGCTTCACTCCAATCTCTACCTGTGTCATCACATGGCATGTTCCCTGTGTGTCGCTGTGTCCAAATTTCCCTCTTGTACAAGGACGCCAGTCATTGGATTAGGTTTCACCATAATCCAGTATGACCTTATTTTAATTGATTACTTTCGCAAAGGCTCGACTTCCAAATAAGGTAATAGCTATAGGTTCCTGGGGTTACAACTTCAATATATTTGGGGCAGGGGGGTGCAGAATTCAACCCATAGCAGCCACTAGTTGAATAAATATATTAATTCATCTATTGAACCATCATCCAGACCACATCGCCCCATCTTGCTCATAGAGGTATATCTATACAGGTATATCTATATATCCCTCTATCTATACATCATAAAGGTCTATATGGAGAGGTATATTAAAGATACTTCCATTTCCACTGTCCTTTATAAGGTCTAATTATCTCTCTCCTGGACTATTGTAATAGAGTCTCTGCTGTTCGTCATCCAGTCCCTTGTCTCCTCATTACCCTAAGGGACCCTTTTAAGACCCAGTTTTGATTGCATAACTAGGCTACTCAAAACCCATCAGTGGTTTTCGGTGACTTACGTCATGAAATACACCCTTTACTTTGATATTCGAGGTCTTGTGTTACCTGAGCTTGTTGACCTATACAGCCTCATTTCTGATTGGTGTTTACTTTGAACTTTACACTTAAAAAATAGTAAGTTGCTTCTGTGTGCCTAGCACACAATAGGCACTCGATAAGTGGCAGTTCTCTCTCTTTCTACACTTTGCAAAGACTTTCCTCCTCCAACGATCTAATGGAATTTCCACGTTCACCTGGTGATGTAGGTATTTTCATAAGTAGTAGATGTAGTTGATGAGGATACTGAAAGTCAGAGAGGAGAAATAACTAACCAGCTAATGGTGAAGCCAGGAGTCATACCCAGATTTGTGACTTCCAGTACGGGGTCCTTTCTGGTGTCTGCAGTTCATACTGATAAACTTGAGCTCCCATACATTTAAACTTGTTGCCTGTTTCTCATACCAATTTTTGTGCAAGCTGCAAAGATTGAATGAGGGGACAGATCTCTCCTATGTCACACCAGGAACAGAAATAATTGTGGAGGAAGAGATAGATTTGCACAAATTGGGATACAGTGAACGTTTAAAATAAAAATGCATCTGAACTTGGGGAGACCACATGCCTCTCGTAACGTCTCCCTTATTAAAAGATAAATGCATATCATTAAATGTCCCCTCACTGAATATCAGGAAGGCACAGTTGGCCCCAGGGATTGAATAAAAGCATCAGTTGATGTCTATGTTTCTTTAAGATACAGCTGTGTGAGTCAGAGGTGCTATGCCAGGTGTTACAGAGGTTCCCATGGCAACCTCATCTTTAATTTGCTTCCTGAATAGCACTGTTAATGACTTTGAGTCAACATCCATTCGAGATTCTCCATTTCAAAGATTCTCTTCCATTGTAAGATGCAGTTATGCATCTCCAAGTAGAGAGGAGAGTTGAACAATTTCTGGAGGAATTGGGAAAATATGCACCCTTCTTCTGATTTGAACTATTTACCTTGTCCTATAATTACTATGATTATTCAAATGATCCTAGGCTCACTTTACTCTCAACTTGTTTTTTTCTTACTAGAAGCAGTGGAAGACACTTTAGACCCTCACTCGCACGAAGGAGACATTTCTAGAAATTATTTCCCGAAAAGCCAGATCAGGCAACCAAGGTAGAAAATATTGCAATGTTTGGGCAATCAAGAGGGAGTATATGCAAAGTATCTACAAGAGGGAGTAAGAGTAGCAGTGAGGGAGGTCATGTTTCATATTTCGCAAACCATGGGAAGGGGTTGGAATGGACTAAACATGGTAACTGCTCAGTCTTGGGTGGTGCCGAATCACCCGTTCCTTCTGATAATACCATAAGAGAAGAACTTGGCAGTGGACTTCTTATTGACAAAGATCTTCCACAAAGATATCTTTGTAGACAACTGCATGCTGTTCTTCTTGGTCAATGTTTTCTTCTAAGACTGGCCCTTAATGTCTCCTAAGTGGATTGCAGTCATTGGACTCCAGCTGAGGCAAGGACAGTGGACAAGGATGTGTATGAGGAACCAGGAAACCTGATTCTTGTTAGAACTCGGTCACTCATTGGCTCTGTGGCTTGGGTAAGTCGCTCAACTTTCTTTATGAACTTGAATTAATAATATTTCTAGACTTTTAAAGTAACGTTAAGAGATTTCCATCCAAGGAAATCATAGTTGCATTTATCGTGTACATAAGCAAACAGTCATCAGGGCCATTCATTCATTCTTTCATTCATTCACCAAGAGCAATGGAACAGTGGTTAGTGCTGCCGTCAAGACTGGCAGACCTGGGTTTGACTTCACTTCTTAAAGTCTGTTTCTTTATTTTTCTTATTATTAGTTTTGTAATCTTTATTTTTGAGAGAGAGAGACAGAGTGTGAGCAGGGGAGGAGCAGAGAGAGAGGGAGACACAGAATCCAAAGCAGGCTCCAGGCCCTGAGCTGTCAGCACAGACCCCGACGCGGGGCTCAAACTCACGGACCGCGAGATCATGACCTGAGCCGAAGTCGACGCTCAACCGACTGAGCCCCCCAGGCTCCCCCCCCCAGGCCCCATGTTTCCTTATTTTTAAATTGGGGTCAAAAATAGTAACTTCCAGAGGGGTATTGGGAAGACTAAATAAGAGAATGCACATAAAACGTGTAGCACGGTGCCTGCTCATCACAGATGCCCAAGGAATCTTTGCTGAATGCATGACTGGGAACATCCACTGAGTAGCTACTTCATTCAAGGCTCTTTCTGAAGTCCTGATGTTACAGAGGACTCAGACATGATCCTGGCCTTAGTGACAGTCCACTGATCCTTGCCCTAGTCACTGACTAGGCCTACAGCACTAAATGGCCTACCGCACTTACGCTTAGGTTATGTGCAAGTGTTATGAATACGAACAGGGCTGCAACGGACATCTTTGAGTGTAAGCTCGGAGTTCATTTCAGGTTGCAGGTCCTTAAGCTAAATTCCTGGAAGTGGAACTGGTGAGTCCAAGGGTGTGATTCACACACCACACCAGAGGCGGGGTCCCGAGAGTGCTAAAAAGGGCAAATGGCACTTGACCTGAGCAGATGGAAAAGGACAGCGAGTGAAGTCTTCTGGTTGCGTGTGAAAGGATGAGGTAACACAACCAAGAATAGTGGGAGATAAGCCCCACGATCGCTGCTGTTTTACAGATGGGGAAACAGAGACAGAAGAGGGCTGGAAATCCGTGGAACCCATGGAGTGTTCCACAGTGAGCATGGAGTGCAGCTGTCCTAACTAGGGCTATTTAATTCTGCTCACTGTGTGGTTGGGGAGAGGGGTAATGACGAGTAGATGGGAAAAGGAGGGAACGGGAAAGGAAATTCCAAACAGAAGGAACAGCATGTGCAAAGATAAGAGGGTCTTAAAAGTCAGTTCTGGAAAGGTAGGAGACATTTATTGTTGTGAAAAGTAGGAATAGTCCCCACCGGAACCCTTCTGGGGAACGGCTGACTGTCTCCAAATTATTTAAAAATTGATTCTCAGGGCGCCTGGGTGGCTCAGTCGGGTAAGCGTCGCTGTCGGCCGAGGTCATGATCTCACAGTTCGTGGGTTCGAGCCCCGCATCTGGCTCTGTGCTGACAGCTCAGAGCCTGGAGCCTGCTTTGGATTCTGTGTTTCCTTCCCTCTCTCTCTGCCCCTCTCCTGCTTGTGCTCTCTCTCTCTCTCTCTCTCTGTCTCTCTCAAAAATAAATAAAGAAACATTTAAAAAGTGGTTCTGAAAAATCCCAGCAAAAGCCACTCTGTTCCTTTGTTGTTCAGATACATTGAGACAGGTGCTTTGAAAAATGCAAGATTCTACAAAAGTATGACTATTACTATTGAGGACAAACTGGAAGGGATTCAATTTATACTCAGTTTAATTAATTTACTTTGACTTGCCCATATGGTTCTCACACTAGCTGCTAGCATGCTCCTGGCTGGTGAATAATTATTTTGTAGATGGGGTATCTGCGGCTCGCCTGGCCCACGGCTCAGTGCTTCATGAATAGTGTTTCTAATCCTTTTAATTACGTTCCAAGGTAGATGTTTTCAACCCCCGTCCACAGATAGATAAATTGAGCTCAGACATGCTGGATGGGTTTCCCCATGGCCCGGTGTGGTAGCGTGGGGAGCAGGGGACATGCTCCAGATTCCCAGAGCCGGCCAGAGAAGGGACTGAGGTGCCTCTAACTTCTCCCATGAGCCCAGAGCTGCCTCTCTGCCCCTCAGTTACACCAGAAGGCTATCCTGACCTTCACGTCTTCCACGGCTAACATCCCGCACGGTCCTCCAGCACTGCCACACTCACATCTCTACCTGCCCGCCAGTCCCGCAGATGGCCCATGGGAGAGCTGGGGTTTGGGCACAAACGTGCCTAATCCGATGTCATTTTCTTGCCTCCAGCCCTCTGATCATGTGGTTCCCTCCACCGAGACCACCTTCCCTCTGTATTGTCTGTTGAAACACTGTGGGGCAGAAGTAATCGGTCCTTCTCGGAACTTTTTCCTGTCCCTTTCTGAAATCACTTTCCCCCTTGTTGTCGTTGACTGTGGGTGCTTCTTAAGTTGCCCACCTGTCTATTCCTTGAAGTAACCGAGGTATTCCGTACCCTTGGCCAAGCCCACAGAGGCGGTATGTGTTAGATAAACATTTTAAAATGCCCATTCTATCTTTGTGGCTGGGCTCAGTTACCTCCTTATACTTGGGCCAGATTTGTCCTGTAAGGTAGAAATCCTGAGGCCTGCCACATAATACTTACAAAGTGGATCCAGCCAGATCGGTCTTTCTGGCGATAAGCTATGACTGATTCTTGGTGTGTTCCAAGCCCTATGTCACATACTGGGGACTCAGCAATGAGTGATACATTGTGCCTGCCCCTAAGGAGCTCAGGGTGAGAGAGTGGTGGGTGGGATTGACAGAGGGAGCTAGAGAGTCAATGATTGCTGTCCACGGTGACTTTGAGTGCACGCACAGGTCACCTCATCCAACCTGGCACAGGAGGTGTCCCGGAAAGATTCTCAGGAGAGGTGGCCTTTAGCTGAACTGCGACGGAGCAGAATACGTTGAAGAGGTATGGGGGAGGGGTCCTTGAGTATTTGAGGCGGAGAAAACAGCATTATGAAGGAGCCCTGGGGGGTGGATCATCCTTGTGCATTTGAACTACCTGATGTCGCTAACGGTAAAGTAGAAGGCAGATCAGATAATGTCCAAAGATCCTTGAAAAACTCTGATCGGATAGATGGAGCATTTCTTATGCCTCTCCCCTCAACAATAACTTAAATTTCAAGCACGAAATGGATTGTAGAAAGAAGTGAATATTTACTCTCCATCATTTACAAACACCCGTGCAAAGTTTTCATGGGGCTGACGCCTTTCTCGGATTTTGAGCTTGAAGATCTTGTTTAAAAGACTAGTCAGTTTCGTATGAGGACTGGTCTCATTAAGCATCCTGAGGGAAGTAAGATACTTCTCACGGACCTCAATATTCTCATATCCTATCTCATGTATTTAGACCACTTTTTTTTTTTCTTTTAAAGGAGATTATGCATTTTTGCTCCAGGATCTCAGGGTAAGTAGAAGTGTTGAATGCTAATGCTTTCCAAATAACTCCAGAATCACACTTGTTTTAAGACGGAAACCATTTCCTATTCAACGACATATTATGAAAGATGCCCTCGGTTTCTGCCACTGGGGATGCTTGGTTAAAGCTGTTTATTTCCAGGCAAACGTGGCGAGCAGAGTTTTGAGCAAGCATCTGCTCCTTGCCGGTTTCCTTCAAGGCCTTGCACTTTTTTTTTTTTAAGATTTTATTTTTAAGTAATCTCTACACCCAACAGGGGGCTGGACCTTACAACCCTGAGGTCAAGAGTTGCATGCCCCACAGACTGAGCTAGCCAGGCACCCCAGCATCTTGTGTTTTAATCTTCACAATGGCCGTAAGAACTGCTTATTACCTCTGGGCGGCTCAGCAGCATCACTTTGGAAATGATAGATTAAGTCTGTGCAACACCGCGCCCAGCGCTCTTTCTGCCACGTTAACTCTTGTAGCGGACATTGTTTTTTTTGCCCACAATATCCCTTTTCCTCCAATAGCAGAAACCTGATTTCCCTCTGAGGACCCATCTCTCTTTCATTCTCAAGTCTGTTCATTTTGGTCCAGCTGATTCTAAAACTCAGCCCTAGAGGTGGGCATGTGTCCCATGCCTGGTCAATCAGTGTCTCATATTTCACTTGGCCACGGGAATTGGCTCAGGGACTGTCCTGTGATCCAGGCCAGGGCACTGAGACACAATTCTGAGATTCTGATGAAACCATTGGGAAAGAGAAATTCTTGGGGCGCCTGGGTGGCTCAGTTGGTTGGGCGACCGACTTCGACTCAGGTCATGATCTCACTGCTCGTGAGTTTGAACCCTGCGTCGGGCTCTGTGCTGACAGCTCGGAGCCTGGAGCCTGCTTTGGATTCTGTGTTTCCCTCTCGCTCTGCCCCTCCCCTGTTGGCACTGTCTCTCTCTGTCTCTCAAAAATAAATAAACATTAAAAAATTTTTAAAGAAAGAGAAAGAAGTTATTTTTCACGAGAATTGTTCGTTGTAGAGATACCGTAAGCCTTGAGATGCCAGGCCACACAGAGGATTTGGCTAAAGACGGCACTAACACAGAGGGAAATTGAACCAGGAGGTGGGGGATAAGGTGACCAGCCTGTTTTGGTTTGCCTGGGACTTTAGCACTGAAGGTCCCCATCATGGGAAGCCCTCATTCCCTAGCAAACTAAGACTGCTGGTCACCTTATGGAGAAAGACATCAAGTTTTGGTATACTTTTTTAGTCTTATGGATTGAGCCATGTCTGACCGCTGAGTACACGTGGACTTTTCTGTGACATTTAAACCAAGATGTTTCCTTTTCTGCTTAAGCCAGATCAAGTTGGTTTCTATCACTCGGAATTGAGAGGATCCTCATTAATACATGGGGCCAAATTCAAGGTTTCGAACCTTCTCACAGGAGCCTAGAGGGTTTTGTAAGAAAACGAGGGAAAGCAAGATACAGAATGTTACCAGAGAGGGGTTCAAGATTGTTGCTTTAATGCAAGTGTTGTAGGAATTCCAAGGCAAGGGATGTCAGGGAGGCTACTAGGTTTTAATAGGGTTTTGAATAAAGTTCAAGATTGGAGTTGCACCAAGAAGGAGAGAGGTGGGGGCACCTGGCTGGCTCAGTCAGTTAAGCATCCGACTCTCGATTTTGGCTCAGGTCATGATCTCACTCACAGTTGATTTGTGAGATCGAGCCCCGCATTGGGCTCTGTGCTGACAGCTCAGAGCCTGCTTGGAATTCTCTCTCCCTCTCTCTCTCTCTGCCTCTCTCCTGCTCTCACTCTCTCTCCCCCTCTCAAAATAAATAAATAAACATAAAAACAAAGAAGGGGAAGGTGGAGGAAAAAGAGCTCACCGAACAACAACAAAAACTCTTCAATTAAAAATAACACTCCTCCCTAGGCAATAACAGCGATACAAACTGCATAAATCAATCCTACTTTGAGATTCCTAGTTCAGGAAGGTAGTCACCAGGGTCTGTGAGCTGTTTTTAATTTTAACACGCATCGATTATAAATCCAAACAGGCTGTCAGAATGGGTGTGTGCCTTTGCTTTTGCATGGAATTCTACCAGCCCTTTCCCTCTGGGGGACAGTGCCACAGCCTGTGACCAATGAATGCTCAGTAGAAGCAGCGAACCAAGAAGATAGGGTCTTTGAAAGACATCTGTGGAGGTGGGAGGGGTCTCAGAGGAAATCTTGGCGCTGAAAGGATTAAAGTCCCTCGAACCCCATATCTGGCCTGAGGTTTGTGAGATTTGGAATCGGATAGATTTGGACTCAAAATCACACATTAACTGTATGATCTTGGGTAAATTATTTGATGTTTCTGA
This sequence comes from Panthera onca, assembly GCF_046562875.1. Classification (NCBI taxonomy): domain Eukaryota; kingdom Metazoa; phylum Chordata; class Mammalia; order Carnivora; family Felidae; genus Panthera; species Panthera onca. The sequence continues at coordinate 64,627,296 of NC_138339.1, read as the reverse complement.
GCTTAGTTTCCATACCGGTCAAATAAATCGGGATATGGAGGCTGTGTTTTCCCACGGAGATCCAGTATGCCAAGCACTGTGCCTGGCCATAGCGAGAGTTCATCCTGAAGAACTTCAAAATGAAGAAGTTGATTCTACAATCTCTTTAAGCAGATCGATTCTTCTTGTGTATCGCCAGGGATGGAGAGCTCACTATCTGACAAAGTGACTCAATCTGGGACAGCTCAGATGGTTCGAAATTCTCTCCTTACTTTGAGCCAACATTTGTCTCCTTGTAACTTCTCACTGATCCAAGTTATGCTCTCTGTAGTTATTTTAGCAAGTTTAAGTCTTTATTCCTTGTGACAGTCCTTCAATATTTGACAACAGCTTTCATGTCAACACCTTCTGGATGAATGTGGTGAGGATCCTGTGCAGTAATGATAATGTGAAGAGCTCAGCACAGTGTCTGATGTGTCAGAAGACCTCAGGAGATGGTAACTCATCAGACTTCGGGCTAGAAAGTCCTGGGAGCAAATCTCAGCTCCGCTACTTTCTAGATGTGAGACTTGGGGCAAGTTACTTAGTTACTTTTCACCTCGTTGTACGTCTCCGTACAATGGGGATAAAAAGCTACTTTATAGAGTTGCTTTGTATTAGTTGTAAGTGAAAGGCATTATCATAATTAATATAAGTGATTCCCTTACACCCCTAAATTTCCCATAGGATTCAGGAGAGACAGGAATCTTCACACTTTCTACAGGACTCGGAACCAAAGGGAACAAGCCCCAAATGAGGATGATGTGGGATTTGTAAAACGGTGGGTCCAACCCAGGGAAGAGATCATGGGAAGTGACAGAGTGTCTGGGTTAGAAAAGGACCAGGCTAGAGAGAAGCAAGAAGCAAGAAAGAAGGGCACTCTAGAAGGGCCGGAACCTTGACAAAGGGGTCTTATTAGCATATCTAACGTGATGGAGTTTTAACATTTTTATAACAAATTGCAAGCAGGTCGCTATATATATACTATATATACAAGGGTCGCTAGAATATACACTGTGACATGACCTGTAATTTCCCCGGGGACTAAACCCAGGGACCATCTTCACATGTGTATTGCACATTCCCGCATCTTCTGTGACGGTTTCTGTTTAAAACCGTTCTGTTCGCTATATATATACTATATATACAAGGGTCGCTAGAAACTCTAGGGACAACATAGACTTGCACAAGGAAGAAAACATAAGCACCTTTTGAAGCGCACAATTCGATGAGTTTCGACAAACACATACACTTGTGTAAACACCACAATCAAGATGTACAACATTTCTCTCATCCCCCCAAATATCCCTCAGGCCCCTCTGCGGCAAATCCGCAGGCCCACCCACGTCCCAGGCCACCGCTGATCTGCTTCCTGTCACTGTAGAAGAGATTCGCCTTCTTCAGAAGGTCATACAAGTGAAATCAGATAATACCTACCTTTTTACGTCTGGCTTATTTTGCTCAGCCCATTGATTTTCAAGTTCAACTCAAAAATACGTCCTGATGTTGTCCGTATCAGTTGCTTTGATTGAGGTGGGCCATCCCATTGTGTGAATACGCACAACTGTTTATTATGAATAAATCTGCTGTGAGCGTTCAAGTCCGAGCCGTTGCGCAGGCAGAGGTCTTCCTTCATCCTGGGAAAATATCCAGGAGTGGAATGGCTAGATCAAATGACCTGTGTATGAGTAACTTTTATTTATTATTATTATTTTTTTCTTCAAGTTTTTATTTAAACTCCAGTTAGCTATCATACAGTGTAATGAATAGTTTCGGGTGTACAACATAGCGATTCAACACTTCCCTGCAATACCCGGTGCTCGTCACCCCATCATCTATTTCACCCATCCTGTCGCCTACCTCCATTCTGGTAACCATCAGTTCTTTCTCTCTAGTTAAGAGTCTGTTTCTCAGTTTGCTTCTCTCCCCGCCCCCCCCCCCCCCCCCCCCCCCCGCCCCTCCATGTTCCTTTGGTTTGTCTCTGACATTTATGGCTCCCTTTGCAAAACAATCAACGGCCAGGCTGTTTTCCAAAGTAATTGCCAACACTTGCTGAGCCGACCTTTTTCATTTTAGCTGTCCTGGTAGGGTGTAGTGGTGGTTCCGCACTGTGACGTGACCTGTAATTTCCCCGGGGAATAAACCCAGTGACCATCTTCACATGTGTATCGCACATTCCCGCATCTTCTACTGTGACGGTTTCTGTTTAAATATCTTGCTCGTTTTTACCGGGATGTTTATTTTGTACTTAGGGAGTAGTAGAGGTGCCTTATAGAAAGAAGTCTTTCAGCTATCTATCTACCTAACCATCTATCTTTCTGTCTATCTACTTCTAGTCTGTGTATCACCATTTCATTTTCTTACTAGTGTCTTTTGAAGAGTAATGAGGCTGCCGTAAAGCCTAACTTACTGACTTTTTACTTTATGGTTTGTTTTTTGTACCCTCGCTAAGAAATTTTGGCTACCCGAATATCGCAAAAATATCTCCTGCGCTTTCTCTCAGAAACTGTAACTTTGTAGTTTTAGCTCTTCAACGTTGGTCTGGGATCCAGTGGACGCATTTTTGTGCACAGTGAGGCCAGGGTCAAGTTTTGTTCCCCACCGATGGAGGGCCAGTTGTTCCAGTACCATTTGTTGAAAAGGTGATCCTTTCCCTCATTGAATTAACTTTGCCCTCATGCCAGAAACCAATCGCATGTAGATGTTAGTCTGTTTCTGGGCTGTCTTTTTGGTTCTATTGATTGACGTATCCATCTTTAGGCCAGACCACACTACCATGTTCCCTGTAGTGTTATACGAAGGCTTAAAATCAGATAGTGTGAGTCCTCCAACTTTGTCTTTCTCTTTCAAAGTTGTTTCAGCTGGTCATGGGGAGGCAGCATTAAACATATCTAGGGGTCATGGAGCCTCCTGGAAGAAAAAGGTTGGGAATCCCCTCTCTTTTTGAGGTTTAACGCCATTAGAGTTTCACAAGTAGGAAGAGACAAGAGCCTAGAGAGCCACTCACCACGAAGGAAGGGGATTTCTCAGTGGGTGGGTGACCTGAGTTCAGCTCAAAGGGTCTGAGGGCTGGGCTGCTTCTAGCACAGCTCATGGCTGCAGCCAGAAAGCCCATCCAGCCTCAATGGCTCTGGCCCAGTGGAAATAAGGGCGGCATGACAGAGATACTGAGCTATTGGCTAAAGAAGCATTAGGGGAACAATGAACCAGAGCCTAGAACTGTGTCTCTTAGTGGGGCCCTTAAGTGGTTCAATCGGTTGCTTAACCACTCTTGTCTGAGGCTCGGGTCATGACCTCACACCGTGGGACGGAGCCTCACATTGGGCTCTGGGCCGTCAGTGTAGAGCTTGCATTAGGATTCTCTCTCTCCCTCTCTCTGCCCCGCCCCCACTGGTGCTTGTGCTCTTGCTCTCTCTCAAAATAAATAAATCAACATTTTTAAAAATGGGTCTCTTAGAACAGCAAGCCACTGACTCTCAAACGTGCAAGGAGGAACTGGGCATTTTAAATGGCCCTGGGTGGAGGAAGATGTGGTGTACGAGCGGTGATAGTGACAGTTTTATCAAAATAGCCTTCCAAATGTCAACTGTCCCGCGGTAATGCTGTTTGAAAAATTGGTCGCTCGAGAAATACAGAGATAATTTTGTATTACGCAATCTGTGACGCAGTAGACACTTTTCGGGAAGAATGGGCGAGTGAATGAGTGAACGAATGCATGCACGCAGACGACGATGAGACAAGACGTTTTCCAAATATGGTTAGATCTCTATTGCTTATGTTTGGAATATCTAGCAAAATGTAAAAGAGAGGATAGGGACTTGCAATTTAATTTTAATCATTTCAGTTAAAATTGCTGGGCTTCTTAAAGCAAGCTTTTGGAACGCAAAGCATTCCTCTCAGGATTAAGTGGCACTAAAACCTACTTACTCAAGATGTCCAGAGAGGGGCGCCTGGGTGGCTCAGTCGGTTAAGCTTCCCACTTCGGCTCAGGTCATGATCTCGCAGTTTGTGAGTTCGAGCCCCGCGTCGGGCTCTGTGCTGACAGCTCAGAGCCTGGAGCCTGCTTCAGATTCTGTGTCCCCATCTCTCTCTCTCTGCGCCTCCCCGGCTCACACTCTGACTTTTTCTCTAAAAAATAAACATCGAAAAAAAAAAAAAAAAGATGTCCAGAGAAAGACATTTAGCTCAAACCCTGCATCCTGAGAAAGGACTGTGGTTATTAATATAAATATAACTCTTTAAACAAGAATTAATTTGTCCCACATGGTTTTGCTGGAGCCTTAATGGTGAGGCAAATGTTATCCACTTTTATTTAAAATGCCTGTCAATCGTGACCCCCCATGACATAAGTTGCATCTTGAGGCTCTGGGACACAAATAGCTCTGTTCGGTGACCCTGGCAGTCTTGTCTTCGAAACAGGAAACCCCAGTGGGAGCATTTCTCTACTTCCTTTCTTTTTCCAATACAATTTGATGATATTTACTGAGTGGCTACTTCATCCCAGGATCTGATGGCTGGAGTCACAGAGAGGGGCTGATTCATGGACCCTGCTCTCAGGGACTCACAGTCTAATGGGGAGATGGAGATATACCCAAGAATCCACAAGCTGTATGAAGCGCAAAGAGAGAATGTGCAGAACGTCTTGGGAACAGACAGAGGAGCAACTCATATTTGCAATCAAGGAAGGCTTCATGGAGAAGACAATACATGAAGTAGATCTGTTTTTTGTTTTAGAAAAGTTTTTTTTAACGTTTATTCATTATTGAGAGACACAGAGAGACAGCATGAGCATGGGAGGGGCAGAGAGAGGAGGAGACCCAGAATCCGAAGCAGACTCCAGGCTCTGAGCTGTCAGCACAGAGCCCAAACACGGGGCTCGAACTCACAAGCAATGAGATCATGACCTGAGCCAAAGTCGGACGCTTAGCCGACTGATCCACCCAGGCGCCCCTACACATGAGGTAGATCTTGAGGGATGAATGGGGCTTTTAACAAAGAAGAGGAAGAAGAGGCTTTTCAAACTCATGGAACAATAGATATAAAGGTGTAGAAATGTGGAAGAGGTTGTAGAAATCTTGGGGACGCTGTGTGGTGTCAGTTAAGGGCTGGGAGGCCCCTGCTGGCATCTGCGTGACTTGAGGGGAAGACTCGGGTGCCAACTCTGAGAAAAAAAAAATAAAACTTCAACGTGGGATTAACAGAATCAGCTTCTCTGGTTCCAGGTTGTTTCTAGGAAAATCTATCTCCAAATAGGGCGTGGGGCCCACTTCCCAGACTGGTGATCAAAAGAAGGGCACATAGTGAGGCTCTGTAAGAGGATGCTTGTCTTTTGTCCTTTGTTTTTTCTGTAACAGAGTCTCGAACACTTGAGATGCTTGGTTTCAAGGAGGCACATGTTTACATTCATCTTGAATGTTTTAGATGCAAGCGACAGAAAGCCAATTCAAACAACCTTTTGTCTGCAAGAGGTGGAGGTCACTGGAGAGCCATCTTAGACGCTGCTCACAACACCCATGGACTATATCCAAGAGAGAACGTCCAAGCTGCACATCAGGACGACTGAATCGCTTTTGGTGCCAGCAGGAGCCCAAATATGGACACCAGGAGGTGGGGAAGCTTGGAGGTCACTCCAGAGTGTGTGAGCGCAACATGTTTCTCAGTCGGAAAGAAACAGAGGGAAACCAACAAGGAATGAAAGAAAAAATTCAAATATCTACGCCCTCTGGGAGACCTCCCCAGGCTCCGCCTTCCTCCTTTAGGGAGATGGCTTAGCTCTTTCCGGGGGCCCACAACCCTTGTGCTTGTCGTGGCCCCGGTGGAGGTGGAGGGCAGCTGTCTTCCTGTGTTAGAGGGTCTGTTCTGATGCGCCTCCACCATCAGACTGTAAGCTCCTAGAGGGCGAGCACTGTGCCAAGCCCAGAACATAATAGTGAACAAAAGACAGGCAAGGTCTCATCCCCCATGGAATCCCAGTCTGATGGGAGACGAAGGCATTAATGCAACCATTACAAAACAATTGGCTGTGTAAATTGAGGTAAGTGCCGTGAACCCCAAGTTCAGGTGCAATAAAGCAGCACTTAGCAAATGCTTGTTACAGATGGGAATGAAATAAAGACAGAATCATTTAAAAAGTATTTTTGTTTAGCTTTCTTCATTGGAATATAAATTCTTTGCACATGGAGGTTGTTGCCTAACTCCATATAGTCCATATAATTTGAGCTCAGTAAGCAGGTTGAGAATTTGACTTGGCCTATTATTTAATTATTAGGATTGTTATTTGCAGCATGTGTTTCAGGATATTTTTTTTGTTGTTGTTATTGTTGTAAATGGCAGAATTCCAGGTCAGACAAGTTTCAGTATAAAAGGGAATTTATTGTTTCTTCCCACTGATAATTGGTAAGTCCAGGGCTGGCACTGGTTTAAGTCGCGGGGTCCTTATGTCCTTAGAACTTGACGGCTCTCTATCTCTTGAATCTGCTTTCTAAGAAGGCTCAGACAGGCTCTCTTCTAGGTGATGACAAAGGTGGCCACCAGCAATGGCAAGCTTAGTAACTGGAACGCACGGAGAGCAGCTCTTTCCTGAAACCTCCAGCGAAATCCCAATGTCGATTCCCATTGGTCTGGCTTGGCTGTCTGCTCTCACCTAAAATCCACAACTTTAGCCAAGGGCATACAGGATCACCTTGGCCAGGGCTGGGTCAGGTGGCCACACTGAGTTCCAGGGATGGATGGGCTCCCAGCCCCCACCCCGTACCCCAACTCATAGACAGAGGGAAGGTCAGAAGTGGTGTTGTGGAGAGATACCAGAATGTCAAACATATCTGCTCACCTTCACGGAGATGAAGAAGAGTAGAGCTCTTTAGATTTCAAAATCCAGGGCTCAAAAAACACTTTTGCGTAAACAGACAAAAGAAAAGCCTCTCTGCTCTGATTGCAGAGTCGAGTCTCATGTTCCACAAAAGATCTAAAAATGAAGACTGAGTTGGATCGCTACGTTTTATAACCTGCCATTTCCAGACAATGGATAAGTAGTAATTATTTCTCCCACAATCCCTTAAAAGGCAAATAGTGTTATTCAAATAAATCTCTCACAGATTTGAAAACAGAGAGGTTGTGACATCTACGGCAGAGACTAAGACTGGCGTTAATGGTTTCTTTAGAAGTTCTGGAGTCATAAAACCCGAGTTGAGGCCTTTATTCCATCTCTAACGGGTTGTATGGCATAGACAAGTCATCTCATCTTTTTGGGCACTGTTGACAGCTCTCTCAGAGGCCTCTAACGAGCGCTGAAACCTATTCATAAAGTGTAAAACTGACAGGCAATTCATTTCATTTCTTCAGCCAGCCAGTCAACATTTATGTGCCCTGGGCTAGAAGTCCTGTGCTTGAGATACGTGAACCAAAATCAGCCGTGGAAATAAAAGGCTGTGAGGAGCTGTGTAGTTATTGCGTGTCGGGGGGGGGGGGGGGGGGGCGCGGGGCTCTGAGGAGGGAGGAGCTGAATCTCCGAGTGGGTGTGAAAGCTGGTTCGTGGAGCCATAGAAAAGGCTTCAAAGCGGTGTGGGTCCACACCAAGAGAAAGGTGAGAGAGGCACAGGGCACAGACGTGGAGGCAGGTGCCCGCTCAGTAAAGCTGGTGGCCCTTCTCTGTGAGCGGGCCCACCGCAGCCATGTTTCACAGCGTGTGGCCCCCTCTCCGCCTGGCCACAGCTGATTGGGCCAGAGGGGACAGCTGACCCAGGAGGCACACTCCATTGGCTGAATAGAGCCAATCAGGTTCTCTCCTGGGAACTTGGAACTGGGAGAGGGGGTCAGAGGGGAGCAAGTGCTGGGCCCTTTAAGGTTTTATCCACTTGTAGGTCAGGCTGCGTGGAGGCAGCCCTCTGGAACCTTCTACAAAGTTGATTAGAGACTGCAGATTTGTGGAGAAATCTGGAGAATGAGAGTGAAGAGAAAAGCAGAGTGAGAGATGGGTGGGAAGGGAGTGTCCCTCTTACAATAAATCGCCTTTAACTAATGCTTCGGGTTTTTTTGTTCTTTTACTTTGTTCATTAACAGGCACTCCAGTTCCAGGACACTCGCACAAGCCAAGTCCTGGAGATGCTCTCCCTTAATTTTTGCTACTCTTCGCCCCTCCGTTTACTTCTTTCCTTCAGTTCTCTCCTCCTTGCTGCTCACAGAGCCAGTCTTTTCTGATCTTCTCTAACAGTTTTTGGGGCTTTTCCTGAAAGTAGCAAAGAGTAGCTTTCTGGTGCCTGCCTTACCATCACCGTCACCACCAGCTTAGTTTACAAGGTCAGGAATAAAAAAGATCACATTTCTTTATTTTCTTTAAGCTAAATTCAGGCTGATTGGGAATCTCTATCTACCTCGTTAGTGGGAAATTTAACCTCAGTCACTACTGGGTCAGGGATCAATCCAGGCTGTTGTTCCTGCGTGAGGCCTTGACCTCCCGAGGTGCCACCAGCCTCCTACATCGCCCATCACGACTTGTTCCGTCTACGAGGAACCCTTGCCCACTTTAGAAGCGTTGCCTTCTCTCTCCTCTCCCTGCATAATCTCCTTAATGGGTACCTCTTCTGGAAAACAAAGAAGGCAGTTCCTGGAGGAGAAATACAGGAGTAAAAAAGAACACGTGTATAAGTTATCATGCCACTCAGATAACTTTGCTTGAATAGTTAGTTGAGCACTTACCACAGTTCAAAAATTGTTCTAAGAGGTTTTTTTCCCTTTAGTTTAAAAGGGATTTTTTTTTAAAACATTTATTCATTTTTGAAAGACAGAGAGAGACAGAGCAAAAACGGGGGAGGGCTAGAGAGAGAGGGAGACACCGAATCCGAAGCAGGCTCCAGGTTGCAAGCTGTCAGCAGAGAACCCCACATGGGGCTCGAACTCACGGACCTCGAGATCATGACCTGAGCCGAAGTCAGCCAATTAACCAACTGAGCCACCCAAGCGCCCCTTTTCCCTTCAATTTTTAACAAAATTGTAGCGCCGTGTATATATATATATACACGGCGCTACAATTTTATATATATATATATTATATATATATTTATATATATTATATACATATTATATACATATAATATGTATATATACACATATATATACATATATATGTATACATATATATACATATAATATATATACATATACAAATTATATAAAATTTATACAATTATATATATATATATAGTAGTGCCATATATATATAAATTATTTATTTAGTGCCATATATACACAAATTATTTATTTATTTATTTATTTATTTATTTATTTATACTGTAATATGCTGGATCTGCTATAATATTATCTCCATTATAGATGAGGGCATTAAGTCTTAGGGACGTTAGTTAGTATTCCCAAAGTCACCCACGAGGATGTGACAGTGCAGGCATCCCCATATGGGGTCAGTGTGATCCTGGTGTCTTCATCCTTGCACGGTCCCTTAGTCAACCCAACTGAAGGACATCATAGAAAGTGGCTGTCGCCTCTGTAGACCCGAGGTATGTGAGCCCTCTGACTAAGATGCTCCTTACAAGCTCCGTTTCCTCGATCTGCTGGTGCCATTTCCGGGGCTATTCAGAGACATTTGAAATTGGAAGAGAGGGAAGCTTTAGATCTTGAAAGGCCACTGTGTCTAACTTGGGGCGATGCTTGCCTGTCTGGAGAGTAATAGCAGAGGATGTTTTGTCAGTGTTCCATTAGGAAAGGTCAAAGTCCCGAAGTGAGGTCTAGAGAGAGCATCCGAACACGAAGCTTGACATGGGCCTGGGGTCAATGTGCTGAGAAGGCCGGCCAGCCTGGTAGGCTTGTCATAAACCAGTGGTAAAAGATTATGACGTGTATTTTCTCCAGGGAGACATGGTAGATGAGATGAAGGGACTCCCGTAATGTGACTGGAGGTGGCATCTTGGATCAGAAGTCATATCAGGATCTCAACCGTGGGCCACGGGTGGGACGACCTACAGGGCGAGAACACCATTATGGACCGAACGTTTTGCAATCCCCCCAAACTCATATGTTGAAGCCCTCATCTCCAGTGTGATGATATTTGGAGGTGGGGCATTTGGGAAGGAATTAGGTCACGAGAGTAGACCTAATTCATTCTTCATGAATGCGATTAGTGCCCTTGTGAGATGTGGGAGAGATGATCTCTTTGTCTGTAAGAACACAGCAAGAAAGTGGCCCTCTACATGCCAACAACTAAGCCTTCGCTTGGAACCCAATCAGCCAACCGCTTGATCTTGGACTTCCCAGCCTTCAGAAGTGTGACGAATACATTTCTGTTGTGGAAGCCACCCAGTCTATTTTTGTTCCAGTAGTCTGAGCTGACTAAGACAGATACGCTGGAGTTGACCCTGACACAGACAGCATTGACCGGGAGCCTCCACGGAGCCAATAATGAGGGGCCAGCTGGCAAAGTTTGGGCAGCGTGTAGCACAGGACTGATTCTTTCTCTCCCTGTTTTAATTCAAAATACCCTGAGATCCTGCTGCTACATGATGGATGGTGCCCAGTTCCTGCTGTCGTGGAGTTTCCAGAGGCTTGGAGAGGCTCCTCCCATCCATGTGTCCCTGTGAGGTTCTTGTGTTGATTCAGCCCGACCTTGCCCACCTAGCCCTGGTGAGGCAGGGCTACGACAGTGGTCCCGAGTCACCAGCATGTGAGGGCTGCACTCAGTTCTGCCGCCTCGAGCTACGGACTTGCTTTCCAGGTTGAGACCTTGGCCCGTAGCTCCCAGATGAGCACAGGGTAGAGGCCCAGGAAATGGTTTTTTGAACTGAACTGGGAAGGAAGGGGGACAAATTCTTCTACCAATGGCTTCTTTGGAGTACTGTGCTTGCCAAACTGAATAGGTGGGTCTGTCAGGATAAACCCTGGCTGTACCTCTATTAAAATAAAAATGCTGACAAAAATCTCTGCTTTTCTTCTCGTGTTTACAGGAGGCCAATAAATTTGATTTTTTTTTTACAGTATTGCTCTGTTCCTCCCCATTTCCATATCGAGAGGACAAATCACATGGGTTTGCCAGGAAAGGGACAGAAATCTAGGATTCATGGGGCCCAGTTCATAGCAGCAAACGGAGGCTGGAAAAAGTTGTTGGTGTGAATGCAGGTGAGGGTCTCTTCCAACCACCTCCCTCCCCTCCCTCTTCTCTGCATCCCTCAGCTGCCTGCTTTCCTTCTTTCCAGAATATACTGAGAAGGCACTCTAAGGTGGGTCTTGTTGCTGGCTATGGATACAAACGTGAATATGATTCAGTGCCTGTATCACTGGGGTTTTTAACCCCCTAGGAGTCTATTGGTAGAATCCAGGGAGTTTTCGAAGCTTTATGGGGAAAATACACCTTTATTTTTCATTACCTTCTACCTTCTACCTGAAATTCAGCGTTCCCTTCCACCAGGGATGTTATATACCCGTGACTCTGTCGTTAGTGAAAATCACAGATATTTTCTTGTTGATTCCTGCCAACGTCTCAAAATAATATTTATTCTTGCCATTCGGTCTGCACCCTGTGTCCACAATGTGCAACGTTTTGCAGGTTGGAGAAAGGGGTGATGTTCTCAAGTGGTGCCCCTGGGATAAGGTTTGAGGAAGGAGATTCCTGGGAAACACTGGGTGTGGACTTCGAGAGGGAGGAAGCACGAGGGGGAAGGACAGAGAGACAGCCAGGCACAGAGGCACAGGGACGGGCACAGCGACGGGGAAGATGGAAGTTGGGCAGAGATTCACTGAAGAGATGGGAGACAACAGAGAGAACACCCAGAGGGACTGGCCCGGAGCCCAGGGAATGGCCTCGTTGGAGCCCAGACTCTATTCCCTGTTGGTTTTGCGGTTTGTGCAAGTTACTCTGGCCTCTCAGAACATCAGTTTCCACCTTAGTTTGCTAGGCCTGCCACAACAGAGTGCCTCAAGCTGGGTGGCCTCAATGAGGAGGCTTGATTGTCTCACAGTCCTGGAGGCCACGCGTCCTAGATGGAGGTGTTAGCAAGGTTGGATCCCCCTGAGGGTGTGAGGGAAGGAGGTGCTCCAGGCCTCTCTCCTTGGTTTGTAGAAGGCTGTTTTCTCCCTGACTTTTCACATCGTCTTCCCTCCCTCTCTGCATGTCTGTGGCCAAATTTCCCCCTTGTGAGAAGGACGCCATTCACACTGGAATAGATCCCACCCTACTGACCTCATTTTAACTCGATGACTTCTGTAAAGCCCCACACGAGGTCGCATTCTGAGGTACTGGGGGTTAGGACTCCATCTTTTGAGGGGTCCCTAATGATTTCCTCATCTTACTTTGGGGTGACGGTTCACGTCCCCGCCCGCCCCCCCCCCCCCCAGAGATATTGGGAGGATTGCAAAATTGAACATGCGTTCCTTGTTTGGTGAAATGTGTGGTCCTGAAGTTACCTTTGGGAAGGGTAGCTCCTATCACTACGCTATTCCTAAGGACTGGAGGCGACAGGGGGACAGCAAAGATGGGGATAGGAGAGTGAGAAGAGGGAGGAAAAGCATGTTTGGGGCTTAGCCAAGAGAAGTAACCAGCTGAGGCACCAGGCTTCCTGGGGGGAAGGAGCATAATTCTTTATTGAAAAGGATCGAGCGCCCTCTCCATCTGGGGTGTTCTCTCGGTGTGAGCGAGGGTGCCAAGGGCCTCCCCAGGCCTGCAGGAACCAAACAGGCTTTGCTTGGTTGTGGCCGCAAGGGGGGGGGGGTGCTGCGTGACCGGCGTGGTGGTGGGTACATGGGCATCCCTGGAAGGTGCGATGCTAAGTGAGGAGGAGGAAGCCTGTCTCTTGGGGCAAAATAGGGCCTGTGACCAGACTCTTAAGAAATACGAAATTTGACCAAAAAGAACTCACTGTGCTAGCAACCAGCCATGCAGGACTGACGACATAGCACGTGGACACGAGGAGCACTGTGGACAGTGCTGGGAGCACATGAGGTCGGGGCTGGCCTGCTCACGGCCGCATCCTTGACGCCTAGAACACGGAGAGGGCGCTCACTCAATATCTGCCGAATGAACACACCATGAGTGCTCAGCGAGAGCCTGAATAGACAAAGACCAGGAGCCAGACCACATACGACGACAGAGCTGTGACCCACAACCTCTGCGGGAGACGGTTCGAGAAGCCAACCCAAACCACCTGTGCACATCTTCCCAGAACAGTCAGGACTGGATCAATGACCGCCGGTTTCCCTATTTTCAGACCCCATTGCCCACCCAGGACTGGCCAGAGAACGCCGAATATGCTCCCCAAACCAATCGCACGAGGTACCCGGCTTCTAGGGAGCTCCTTTCCAGCTTCCACCGACGTCCTGTGAGCAGAGAATGCCCGAAGCCTTCCGTTTTTCCCACGATGAAGCTTTTCCACTTCCCTGTCTGCCTTTGGGTCTCTGCCAAATGCAAGTGGTGGTGGCTGAGGCCTGAATACATAGCCTCTGTTCCCATTGGGACGATCTGTGTTTATTTCACGGGAATGGCATTTATCCATCGCTCCTCCTCTCCCTCTGCTGGCTGCGCGTGTCTAAATAGTTGTGATCGCCCCCCACCCCCCACCCCCAGCAGTGAATTCGCACTGCTCAGTCCTCAGAGCAGGTGACATCACTGCCATTTTCCTTCTGACACTGAGGCTCAGAGAGGTGAAGGAACTTGCCACACGCTAAAATCCAGGGACACTGGACTCCAATGCCCTGTGCGCTTTCCCTGGCTTGATCTAAGACCCTCATGTCATATTGCTTTCCGCACGGAGTTCCCAGTAGTTTTCTTTCAGCTCTTCCCAGCCCCCTCTCATCTCCACAGTGCCAACATAGACGAGCTTAAAATAACCATAGCATTTGTCCTTGGGGAGGTCTGACTAATGTCCCCAGATTGGGTGGATGCATCTGAGCTCTTGGCCACCTCTGTGGTGTGAAATGGGTACAGATATTTTAGGCAGCCACAGGTTACTTCCAGGGGCATTCTGGCCAGGCAAGTAGTATGGAATTGATTAATTTGATTCCTTCATTCGTTGCTTGCTGAGCACTGGCTGTGTGCCGGGCCCTGTCCTGAGCATTAGACACTTGAAGTCTGCAAAGTGTGGCCAACAGGCCTCCTGAAGCAGAATCCTGGGTCCCACCTCGGACGTTCTGAGTCAGAACGTCAGTCCGACGTCTGAGCAGAAGTCAGAAACTTCTGCTGGGAAGGCCTAAAAAGCTCTCAGGGGATTGTTACACTCTCGAAAGCTAGACAGCCGTTGGCCTCAGGAAAGGGGCCAGTTGAGAGGCCCACACTGAATTACTCACCCAAGGTCATCCAACTAGTAAGTGGAGAGAGCTAACTCTGAATCAGTTAGGTTGGCCGGGGTCCCTCCTTACTCTACCATACTCTGCCCAGATACACCTGGCTCTCATCGTGCCTCCCTGTCTCGCAGAAGGTTTCTGCCATCTGGAAAGGCCTTCCCTCCGTCCTCCACTTGGAAACTTCATATTATCCTCTAATACCCATCTCTAATATCCCCTTCTCCAGGAAACCGTCCCTGATTGCACCCCACCTTCCTCGCCCCAGTAGCAAATGCTCGTGGTATTTTATGCGACTTTCTTTTCGAAACGGACCTATTCTAGCCTCATGTTCTTCCAAAGCCTCAAGACAAGAAATGCCATGTTGCAAAGGGAGGTGCAAGACCGCTCTGCAGGATTTGCAGAAGAGGTGGTCAGAACCCGGTTCTGCCTCTGTTAACCCTTCACTCCCTTCAAAGGTAGAACGCGTTTAGGAGTTAACTAGGTTCTGTCTGGTGACCGAGTGAGCTCAAGGCTGAGATCACCGGGGCTGTGGAATACGGTCTACACTCCCCACCCCAACAGGCCAAAGACATGGGGTTGCCCCCCACTCTGCCCTAGAGGATCCCCAGGAAGGGCGAGGTGAGCTCAGTCAAAACTGAGGGTGGACCCCTGCCTGGGAGTGAGGGCTGAGTTATAATGTGTGGCAGGAATAATGGCATTTGCCCCGTCAAGGGAATTACAGGACAGAGCTTGCTAGCAGTGGGTGCCTCCAAAGAACCCGTAAGGACTATCCTTAAAAAACAATACAAGGGGTGGGGCGCCTGGGTGGCTCCATCGGTCAAGCCTCCGACTCTTGATTTTGGCTCAGGTCATGACCTCATGGTTTGTGGGATTGAGCCCTGCATTGGGCTCTGTGCTGACCGCGCAGAGCCTGGTTTGGATTCTCTCTCTCCCTCTCTTTCTGCCCCTCTCTTCCTTGCTTTCTCTCTCTCTCTCTCTCTCTCTCAAAAATAATTAAAAAATAATACAAGGGGATTTAAGGCTAGATTGGGACAAGACAAGTAAAATCTTTGCTGTTCCCACTGTCCTCCTTCTGCCCCCTAGCCCCAGCCCCAGAAGGCTCAGTTGGGTGAGATAAGAGGAGAACAGCAGTAGAGGAACTAATGGTTACTAGACCAACCATGTGCCGGGGACCACATTGAGCTCTGCACACACATCGTTTCTTGTTTCCCTTATTTCACAGAAGAGGAAGTCGAGGCATGAAGGCGTGAAGTCATTTCTCCTGGGATTAAAACTACTCATAGAGAACTATTATACCAGACACTGCACATCCCAAGTTTGTGGTTTCTAGCCAGTGGTCAATGCAACTGCCCAAGCAAGAGGTCCCTGACCTCCCATAAGCCACAGTTGTCCTTAGTGTTTGGGAGATCATGAGCTTTTTGGACCATCTGATTCCAGCTACAAGCTCTCCCCCATAAAAATGCTTTCTCTCTCTCTCTCTCTCTCTCTCTCTCTCTCTCTCTCACACACACACACACACACACACACACACACACAGTGTTGCATTTAAACAAGACCTCATGAGCTGGAGTGCTGAGAACAGATGGGCTCCAAAGTTATCCTCCCCTCCCTGAGCAGGATTTGGATTCACATTAACAGGTTCTGAAGCTGAGCCAATCCCATTCCTTCCCATCATCTTAAGGGGTTTTCGTCCCATTTTACAGATGAAGAAATGGAGGCTGGAAGGGGTGAAAGTCCTCACCCAAGGTCACACCTTGACTCAGTGGGGGAGCCTTGATACTAAGCCATCTGTGTGATTGCAGAGACCGCCTCCAGGTGCCTGGGAAGTGAGAACCAGTGACCTAGGGGCCAGGGAGAGCATTACGGGGTGGCAGGGTGGGGCGGAGTGATTGGGATGGTTCGTCATTTTTTCGGTTGGCTGCACCCATGCCTTGTGCCTCTGATAGCTCCTGGAACACTATTCTTCTTCACGAAAGCTTGCTGTAGCAAGACCTACTTGGCAAATTACTGCCAAAGGAGTTTGTTCCATTACGTTGTCAAAATCACTGAGTGTCTGGAAAAGTCCTAGCCCCGGCTGGAGATGTTGGCGCTATGACTCCCAGGGCAAAGAGAGCATCAGAACGTCAAATAAATCCACTAAAGGTGGGAGTCAGGCGGAGTGGGGGGGGGTGGTGGTGGGGAGGTTGCAATCACACCTCCCTACTCAGAGTGGGGGCAGCTAGGCTCCCCTCTCTCTCTTCCCACCCTCCTCATCCTGCCCCACCTCTTTTTCCTTCTTTGCCAAATTGTGACCACATGAGTATTTATGGAATGTCTACTATGTCTCAAACCCTGGCCTCACTCATAATAATGATCCCAGCTATCAGTGACCATGACTGCAGGCCAGGTGCTTTACACACATTATTTCCTTCAATCCTCAAGAACCCCAAGTTCAAGTAGTTTCCTCTCTCTCCCTCATGCCCTGCATTTCTTTTTAATTTCCTACATCATTCTTCCCTTTCATCACAGTGTTTTAAGTAGACAGTGATGGAATTAGGATTGGGCTTTGTGACTGGGGCAGGATGCTCTGGGGTCTGGGGATCAGATTTGAAAGGGAGGCACAGGCTTGTCTAGCGAGACTCTGAGCTGACTACTGCACCCCTATGGGCAAGTCTGGGGCTAACTGAGTCTCATTTCATTTCTCAGTAATGAGGGGACTCATGGTTCCCTCCACACAGGGTTGTGTGGGCATCAAAGGAGCTGATAATGTGTGCAAAGGAGCTGGTAACGTGTGCAATAATGGTCTGCATTCAGTCCTTGCCTCCCTCTCCTCTTCTTTCTCTCAACCCTCGGCCAATAGACTTACTTCCTGCCTTCCAGGGTTTTCTGGAAACCCTGCAGAGCCGCAGTGCTCAATTGTGGCTCCAGGCCCAACCCAGGTTCAGTGAGTGATGCAGCCCACAGTGACACAGAAGCAATGTGGTTAACACTGCCTTGGGCCCAGCCGTCCAGCTTGGCTCCTGACTGGCGCTGGCCGGGGTCATTGCAGACTCAGCATATACCTGTTGGAGGTGTCCGAAGCAGAAAGCCACACCATGGGATTCCGGAAGGTTCTGCACGGCAAGCAAACACCTCTGGCATTCCTTGAAGTGTTTTCATTCTCATGTACCATGAGCTGCTCATGGCCAATTTCCTTACACACCTGCCAGGAGTCTTTCCTTACACTCATGTATGTTTTCTCTGGTTCCCAAATGTGCCAGGGTCCCGCCCTTCCTCCTGCATTGCCGTCCATATTCCCCTCCGTCCCCAGGCTTCTGCTCCCTCCCCGAGTCTTCCCATCCCCCATGTCTTCGGGATGCTTCCCCGCCCCTGCTCCCCTGCTACAGGGAGGATGGGGGAATTCCTGCTCCCCTCCCGCACTCTCTCCCATCACCCTGCCCTTTTCTCGCCTAGTCTCGGATCCCAATGACAATGACAAACGTATGCTGCGATCCCTTGTATAAAGTCTTCTTCATCCTCTGCCTCTCATAGTGCCGGGCTCTGACCACATCAAGAGTTTGTGTCAGAACATCAATCCCAACACCTCTTTCACTGAGAAGGTCTTTCTGGGGAGAACCCATTTGCTGGCCTCCGCAGTGCACATAAGGAAGCCCCAGGCCACAGCGGGTGGCATGGATGGGGGGGCTTCACGAACCCACTCCGAGTAGCGTAGCCCCAGACCACAAACTGGTGTAGCTGCTGGTAAGGGTACAGTTACTGGGGCTGTACTCCCTGGGTTCAAGTTCCGCCTTTGCTATTCACCACGTAATTTTGGCAAGACCGTTTAATCTCCCTGTGCCTCTATGTCCTCTCTGTCAAATGGGCCTGGTAATATTTACCTTCCTCATAGCTTTGTTGGGAGGATTAAATGCGCCCTCAAGCATGACGTGCTTAGATCAGCGCCTGGCAGATAGCTTGTGCTCTGCGCTTTTGATGTTATTGCAGAAGCTCTGGAAAACCAAGAACGACATCCGCTAACGTGCCCGGCAAGTTGTAGATGCTCAGTTAGCGTCTGTCCGATCAGCGGATAAGTGAGCTCCTCGTTGGCTCAGATCTACCAAAGCGCGGACTATCCCCAATGTCAAGTTCTTGCACAGGCGTCAATCTGGGTGTCGCTGCCAACCCAGGTCATAAAACCCAAAGCCTTATTTCCCTTGGAGGACTGAGAATAATAGCAGCACCTACCCCATCGGGTTGTTGTGATTACCCAATCAACACAACGTGACCCCCGGGTAGGTAATTCTACTTTATTTCTATATTATCAAGGAGAAGACTGAGTCTAACGAGCTTAAACCAAGCTGCCCGGTGGATACAGCCTTGGGGACCCTTCCCGACCGGGCTCCTCCCTGCTCCTCCAGCCTTCCCGAGAATGCTGATGTCTGCCATCCTCCTCACCATCGCTGAGGCCGGTGCACTCTTTCAGGTCTCCGGGGGTTTTGCCCATTCTGTTCCCTGCCCCTGGGATACCCTCTCCCTTTCCTTTGTCTGGAGAACTCAGCTACGTTATTGAAACCTCACCCAAAACACCACCCCTGAAGTGCTTCTCTGTCTTCCTCTCCCCGTTGGCACTTATTCCTTCCTCCTCTGTAGCCCTTGGACGGTTGTTCCCGCGCTGTGATTATTATTCATGTTCTAGCCTTGTGCTTCCTGGCCTGAAAGTTCCTCTGGGAGAGGGATCGTGCCCTATTCCATCTGTGCCCCCAACACCAAGCACAAAGACAGGTGCATATAAAGCACTTGCGAAAGGGTCGATGAACATACGGGTTAATTGATCCTCCCACATTCAAGCACGAGACACAGAAAATTCATATGATGATGAGACCGTCACTCAATACCTGAAAGAAAAAGACAGAACTGAATTTACGGCTTACTGTAGTGAAGGACGGCCATGCTGGAGGGGCAGTCTCTTTGCACACAGCAGATGGCCTGATGACTTTGTCCGGGGCCTTGGGGAAGCATTGAGTGCAGGGATTGGTGGATTTTCAGAAGCCTAAGCAGGTTGATATTGTCTACAGCAAAGTAGTTACCTGAGTTTGACTGATGTCGGTTGGTTGTTCTCACAGACATTTTCCGGCGTGGGTTCGTCCCTGTTTGGCCGAAGCAAGGGGTTGACATTGACTGGTTGCAAAAGCGGGTTCACTGAGGACGCTGTCATCGATCTGTTCAACGAATTTGAAATCTGTTCCTTTGGCTACTTGTTACCATGGCTACAGAAAAATCTCTATTCCCCTAAGTTTCTGGAAACTTTTTTTTTTTTCCCTCAGAGAATGCGTTTATGGCCCAATGGATGATATTCATAGTTTTCTTTTTCTTTTTTTTTTTTTAACGTTTTTATTTTATTTTTGAGACAGAGAGAGACAGAGCATGAATGGGGGAGGGTCAGAGAGAGGGAGACACAGAATTGAAACAGGCTCCGGGATCTGAGCTGTCAGCACAGAGGCCCGATGCGGGGCTCGAACTCACGGACCGCGAGATCGTGACCCGAGCGAAGTCGGCGCTCAACCGACTGAGCTACCCAGGCGCCCCTCATAGTTTTCTTTGATGCAAATAACTTTGATGGGCTCTAGATTTCTCAAATTCAGGTAACAAACAGAAACAAACTCTGCCATAATCGTCAAATCAGACTTCCACATCAGCATTTATATATTCAGTGTTTCCAAGAAGTTCAGTTCCCATGTTTCCCCAAGTTAGTAACTTCTTAGAATCAACCTCCAAGTGTTATTTGTAGCTTTGACAATTTGTTTCAAGCTGCTGGCAGGTCACGAATAGAAACAGGGGGCTTGGAGTCTTCACTTTCAGGGAAACACTCAGACTAAGTTGCTTTTTTCAAAATAAATAAACATCATTTAAGAAAGCCTTGGGGGATTTCATGTAAAATGCGACTTGGACCAGAAATAAGTAATTATCTTATTCTGAGTCAGTCTGCTTTTGCCCCACTGGCTGGGAACATTCCCCAAATTCCCCGGGCCAGGCTTGTGTGGGGAGAAAGGATGACAGAAGGGCCCTGTGATGGGTGGCAGCCCGCATGACCACAGAGCACGTGGGGCTTTTCCTGAGGCCACCTTCTGTTGCAGGGAGGATGGCCTGAGTCACCAAAGCTGAGTCCGCAAACAAAGCGCAGTTAAGTGAAGGTCCTCATACTCCAGTCGGAATGAGACCCTGACTCCAGAATGAAGTTTCTTTTTATTAGGATAATTGTTAACGACTACGTGCCTAAGGTCAGCTAAGCAAGTGTGTTAATCAACCGGATGGTTTAGCTTTTCAAGGTTAAAGTTCGAGTTCATTGGTGTCTATACCACTAGGAAGGGTCAGGCGTGAAGGGAGGATCGGGGGGGCTCCTTTTCAGTCTTCTTTTCGGCTCCCTCCCAAATCTTCTCCGACCCTCTACGCTAGAGTGCCACGCGGCCCTGTTTCGGGCCCTTTTCTGTACATGCTTTCTCACTTTCAGTGATCTCAATCAATCACATGACAATGACCCCCGATTTCGTGTCTTTGGTCTCCATGTATTCTTGAGCCTGAGACTCAGACATCCAGTTGTATCCCCAGAAGCTCCACTTGGAGGTCTAATAGGTATCTCCAGGGTAGCACTGCTGAGCTGGAGACCTCCTGATTCCTTCTCCAGCTCTCCTCATTCCTCCCACACCCTACGCCTCTGCCTCTTTCCCATCAGCGGGTTGCTTGGCTGAGAACTGGGAGTCACTGCCGATGCCCCACGTCCCCTGAACTCCCACATCCAACCCATCAACAAGCCCTGATGACTCCCCTTCCAGACACATCCCGCCCTACCCACATCTCTCCTTCTATTTCACGATCAGCCAGGCCACCTCTGTCTTCTGCCTGGACTATTGCAGTAGCTTCTTCATTAGGTTCCCTGCTTTTACTCTTCCTCCTTACAGTTTGCCTCCATCATGGGATCTTAGAGCCGTGCGAACCTTCCAGGGGCCGTCACTTGCGTCTGAATCAGACCCAAACTTTATGCAGGCCCACAAGGCCTGCTATAATCTAGTCCCTACCTCTGTCCCCAATGTCTTCTCACATCATCGTCCCCATGCTCATTACAGTCCAGACACATGGACCTTTTGGTGTGTTTGTTTCTCATGCATATCATGCTTTTTTCCTTCCAAGATTTGGCCGTGGCTACACCCTCTGCCTCAAGCACCCTTTCCCCAGATCTTTGCACAATGTGCTTCTTTTCATTCAGGTCTTAGTTCAAATATCACCACTTCTAGGGAGGTCTTTCTTAACTGCTTCATCTAGAGTAGCTGGCTCTCTGTCACCTAGGTCTCTGTCATATTGCTTTGTTTTATTTTCATCATAGCAATGATCACTGCTTAACGTTCTTTTCTTTCTTTCTCAGTTCGTTGATTATCTCTGCCTACCAGAAAGTCAGCTCCAGAGAGCAGGAACTCATCTGTCTTGTTTACTGCTACGGTGCGTACAAGCTGGGCCCATGGAAGACAAATGATAAACGTTAGTTGAATAAACCGTGGAGTTACGGAATAATGGACTTTTTGTTTTCGTTTTTCGAATTTTCTAATATGAACTGTCATTATGTTATAAAAATAAAGGAAATTTTAAAATTGAGAGAGAGAGAGAGAGAGAGAGAGAGAGAGAGAGAGAGAGAGAGAGAAAGAGAGAGAGAGGCTCATTGACCAAGTTATTTGAAGTCTAGAACAAGCTTACAATGTGAGATGCCATCTCGGGTTAGGGAAGTACAAATATGGCAACCCTTGGCCAGGTGTGGGTTAAGCTGAAACCGTTCTGCCCCAAACTAAGAAGCCCTGTGCTTCGTCTTTACATCTGCCCTTTATCTCATTTAATCCCGACAACATTCTTGGAGAGAACAACAGTTTCACACTTATTATGCATGCCCACCCCTGGCCTCCCGGCTCCACTACCATTTGATTCATGAGGAGTCCAAGGCCCAGAGAGGTAAGGTCATTTATCCAAAGTTGTGTTATCCATAAATGGTGGAACCAGGTGTTAAACTTAGATCTTTCCAGATGGCTTTAACTGCTCAATTTGATATTCCAGGTCTTAATGGAGGCTGTGAAACAACGAAGCCAACCTCAGTTTCCACCTACCACTTTTAAGCCGTGCAGCATTGCTGTGAGTTGGTGGCATTAATTCTTATCCCTCAATCTTGATCAATTTCAACTAAGAAAATTGTTGTCCTGGGTGGTAAACACAGTTGCCCAAGGTCACCCAGCTGGTGAGTGACAGAGCCAGGACGGGGTATGGTCCTGGTGTTTTCTCTGCTGCTTCGAAGACTCTGGATGGACATACCTGTAGTTTTAGGGGGCTGACCTCTGGCTTCCAAAATGATGAGGCTAGCCGAGCAGCTTTTCCCATATTGCGACATTACATCTGATGCCAATGCCTCCTTGAATTCACATCCAAGGAGTATCAAGGGGGAAGGAGAAGAAGGTCCCATTTATTGAGTACCTACTATGTGCCAGAGCCTTCTGCACAGCATTCTGAGAAAGTTTAGCAACAGGGTTGAGAATTCTCTATAATTAGACACTTAGGTAATTAGACTGGATCTAATTATTAGATTAGATCTAATATTTGATTAGATCCTTCGACTGGCCAGTGTGGGATGGAAACAAGTTTGGACTAGATTCCTGTGGAAAGAGATGAGAAAGTTGGGGGTGGGGAGACATGCTGAGCCCTGGAGGGAAGATGGCCTCCAGACAACTCTACTGTCAGCGTGAGCAGGAAGGACTTGGGGAGGACCAGAAACACTGAGCAGGGCAGCTCGCGGTCCCCTGCCGTGTAGTGTGTGATGTAAGGCCCAGGCTCACCTTCCTCTGAGCCTCAGTTAAACGCATACTGCTCATTGTCACTCCAGGACCATGGGTACATGCACTTCAGGGCCCAGGGGTACGTCGCAGTTAGTTCAGGATGAAAATAGCCCCTTCCTGGAGATGAGTTGACATAGGGTTCCACGTATTGTCTTTAGTCCTCTTAACACATTTGCATGGGAGACATGATGACTCTCATAATAGACAGGAGGCAAGGGGGCTCTGAGAGGATTTAGAACTTCCCGCAGATCCCATGCTGGTGAGCGGTGGTGGGATTGATAGCCCAGAACTGAAGCCCATCCGGAGGCATTTTACCGTTCAGACTGTGACGGGGTAGCTTGAATTTTGCCAGGTTTCATCAGCTATGGATATAAAAGATGCCAAAGAAACCCTAATGATCGGACTCCATTGGTGAACTGCCCCCAACTGCTGACAGTTTCTTGCAGAGAAATTATCCCTCATCCCAAGAGATTTCTTGGGCTTCCCAGGGCGTCTCTCAGAGACTCGCATACAAGTGCCCTTCTGCTGACCCTCCATACCTGCTCCGTGCCAGGCCGCATGCTACGGGGCACCCACTGTCACCAGGCATCGCATTTCCCAGTGTGGTCACCAGTGATCCATGGAGGCATAGTAGGTGTTTTAGAGCCATGGTCAAAAGAAGAAACCTCTTCTCTGGGCTCAGTCTCACTTGGGGATTCTTCCAATTGAAGTGACATGAACGCTTCAGAACTCGGTTCCCTGGACCATTCCTATTCCGCTAATCTTGGTTTCAGCTCTCTGCTAAAGACGATGTGATAGTTAATTTTATGTGTGAGCTTGACTGGTCTACGGCACACCCGGATAGCTGGTAAAACAATATTTTGGGGTGTGTCTGTCAAGGTGTTTCCGGCACAAATTAGCCTTTGATCTGGAAGATTTAGTGAAGAGATGCACACTTACAGGAGCGGGCGTTCTTCGTCTAATCTGTTGGGGGCTTGGATGGAACAAAAAAGGTAGAGGAAGGGCGATTCCTCTCTTTCTTCTTGAGCCGGGACATCTACCTTCTCCTTCCCTTGGATATCAGAGCTCCTGGTCCTTGGGCCTTTGGACTCCGGGAGTTCCGTCACTGGCTCCTGTGGTTCTCAGGCCTTTGGACTCAGACTGAATTATCCCACCAGCTTTCTTGGATCTCCAGCTTACAGATAGCAAGTTGTAGGACTTCTCGGCCTCCGTAACCACACGAACCAATTTCTTTAATAAATATCCTGTTATATATCTATATATATCCTATTGGTGCTTTCTTTGGAGAACTATAATACCGATGGAAGGACAGCAAAAGACTTAAGGTGGCAGAGCTCACTCAGACAAAGGAATGGACACAAGAGTGTTTGCCCCCAATCCACAGACAATCTTGGTGGACATAATCGTGGCTGTTTGGAAAGAGCCATTTATTAGCTGTCTCTCTGCCCCAGCCCAGGCAAAAATGGTGGGTCAATGATGGCATCCAAGCATTACTTTCTTGCCTCTTTGGAGACACTAACAGCCAACTCTGTTTTCTAAGGGAAAACAAGCCACTCTGCCTGCAAAAGCAAGGGGCTTTGCGTAGGAAATCTGTAGCAATGACCCTTTTTTTCTTTTCTCAGTGTGGCTCATCTCCTGAGACGAAGGGATACAGGTGGTACCACGACTTAGGAACAATTGAGAGCTGTTGTTATTTTTCAGTGTTACTTTTTCACAATGGAGAACAAAATAGTAAACTGTGAGTGGCTCCTGCTAGAGGAGTTTTAATGGAGGGTATCACAGAACAGGTGCTCCACTGCCTGAGCTCAAGACGGATTTATTCGTTCGTCGATTGTTCCACACATATGCGCTGAGCATTCATTACGGTGGGTGCTTCACTGTCCTGGAGAATACTTCTCTTCCCTGACAACAAAGATCAGGGATTTGCCCTGGGTCAGCCCAAGATGAGTTTTCTTGAGGGTGCTTCATGCTTCTCCTTCTTCTTCTGAAAATTGTTGGCCCATCATTCTTCCATGGCAGATGTGTCCAGGTGTATACCCATCCCACCCATGGACACAGCTTGGATTACCTTCTAGGAGACCCCCCCCCCCCAACCTCTACAATTAGGGCTACGACATCTGTCAGCCCCAGGGCTAGGAGCTACCTGATGGCTAGGTCATCTTATGCACATCTGACTCTCTCACACGCAAGCTAAGACTTCCACTTGCCGTGTTAAATACAGGCAGACTCGAAGAAGCTCAGTATTTTCTAGTTTAACAAAGTGATTCCTGCTCCCTGTGCTCCTCTGCAAAGTTCTTCTGAGCTAATCCCTTGGGAGTCTTTGGACTTGCATCTCAGAGCAGGGCCAACAAAGGCTCTGATGAGAAACTGGCTCCCGTGACAGCCCCAGGGCTCCTTCCATTCAAGGGCACTGTAACTGGCTTCCTCTCATTATTCCTTGCCTGCCTCAGCTCCTCTGCGACTGTCCTCTCTGGACAAGTGAGGTCTCTGCAAAGTCCACCCAGTGGACTTTGAAATACTTGTAAAGGATTTCATAGTTTGTAAATTTATTTCATTCTTTGCCAGTCACTTGTGTACCTCCTTTTTCATACTTGCCACCCATATACCTGGTCATACCTCTGAACACTGAGTCATAGCTCCGTCCTGCCAACATGATTTACTTACTTAGTTGACTCCCTGGGAAAAATAAATGCATTTATTTAAGACGGACACTTTATATAATCACCTGATATAAAAATGAAGCCCCATTGGCTATTCGTAGAAGACAGTTATCAAAATAAGTGTGGTGGAAACGAAATCATGCCAGTGGATTCTAGCCACAGAGTGGCCAGGAAATCCTTACATATGAGATTCTAGCTCATAGGATGTAAAGCATTAAAATACAGCTCTTGGGATCTCTGCTGAATGAGTTCCAATGGTTGGCATGGCATAAACGTCTAGAAGAAACTTGGATCAAAGATACTGTGTGCAGAGGCGAGGAAAGCAGGCGGGTGTCTCTGTGGCACCCGTGAGGTCTGTGTGGCCACTCTTGGCATACAGTTTCTTACCGTGGCTCTGACCTCTTGTTCTCACTCTTGTGAAAAAAAGAACGGCAGAGGAGGGTGCGGAGGATATTCGCGCCATATTAAGACCTTCTGTTTGAAGTAATCAGAAAGTCTGTTAATACATTCGATGCAATCTGGAATCATTTGTCCTCCACGAATGTCCTAGAGCCTGTATATTGGGAAATGCTGCATTATCCCATGTGAGCCTAGGACCCTCCTGGCTGGCAGGTGCTATCACCCCATTTTATAGGGTGATAAATATAAACATGAATGAGTTTTCTGGAGGGTGCATGCTTCTCCTTCTTGGAATGAGAATGCTGAGGAGACTGGAAAGAAAGCGATTCACTCAGCATCACAGACCACCCCCCACCCCCCCGCTTTGTTTTTAATGAAGTAAGATTTTACTCCATTCGTATGACAAGGTGTTTGAAAAGAAGCAATCCAGACAGGGTGCGGTTGCACAAGGAAATGAAGCAACAAGGCTCTTTCAAGCTTATGCCTCCACCTCTGTAGCATGTGTTGTTGTTGTTGTTATTGTTGTTGTTGTTGTTGTTTTTAATTTATTTTTTTTTAATTTACATCCAAGCGAGTTCGCATATAGCGCAACAAAGATTTCCGGAGTCGATTCCTTAGTGCCCCTGACCCATTTAGCCCATCCCCCTCCCACAACCCCTCCCGTAACCCTCAGTTTGTTCTCCATATTGATGAGTCTCTTCTGTTTCGTCCCCCTCCCTGTTTTTACGTCATTTTTGCTTCCCTTCCCTCGCGTTCATCTGTTTTGTCTCTTAAAGTCCTCATCTGAGTGAAGTCCTGTGATTTTTGTCTTTCTCGGACTAATCTCGCTTAGCGTGATGCCCTCCAGGTCTGTCCACGTAGTCGCAAATGGCCAGATTTCATTCTTTTTGATTGTAGCGTGTGTCTTTGGTCTTTAAGAGTGACAATATGGTGGCCCCACCTCCCGGTGGCCTGTGTGGCTCCTGTTGGAACTGCAGCTCCGTAGAACAGAGAAGAAGCTTCTCTCTCTCAAGAGTTTGCATTCTTACTGGTCCAGGACCAGCAGCTGCCACTTCTACCGCCGCTCCCTGATTGCCTGAGGGGTGGGTCCCTCTGTCCCCATCGGGATTCCATCTCAGAATCCCGCAGTGAGCTCAGTCACGCGGCAGACTTGGGGCCTCCTCTCTGGGCCCCGCCCCCACCCTCCCAGAAAGCCTTCCCCCCGGCACCCTTCTCCCAAGCCCTTCGCACACTTCAGACTTCACTCACTCTGTCCTCCGTGGTGGATCAGAAGGCCTCCTCCTGGGCCCTTCTGTCCACTTTCCCCTCCATCCTCAAGGGAGCTCTGGGGGTCTTTCGAGATGTCCTCGTCCCCAGGGTGTACAGAGCCGTGTGGACTAGAAGGTGGGGTGGGGGCCTCGCAGACAGAGCTGGACTCGGCCAGGCAGTCACCCTGCGGGGACAGGCCTGAGCGCCACCCAGCGATGAGACAACTGTATCTCAGCCTCCCTAGCAGACCACCATTGGTCCAGGCCCCAGTGTCTCACTCCCAGCTGGACACGGTGGAGGCAGGAAGGGGGGTTGTCGTCTTCAGCAGATCTCGGATCATTCCAGGCTGGCAAGGCCCCCCTCATCTCTCGGGTCCACCTCTCCCGTCTCACCACCTTTACTCCCGGTGCCCTCCACGTGCCTGCTGCCCCTCCTGTGTCTCCGCAGCTGGCATGCCCGGGACTTGTCCTCTTTTCTTCTGGTGGAAACGTTCAAAGACTATGAAACCTGTTCTTCTCCATAAGGTCTTCGCAGGGCTCATGGTGATCAATAAATTTCCCTTTCTTCTGCTCCCACAACACCTGGTATGCACACCAGTGATAAAACCTACAGCCCTGAATCCCCGGGACAGAGCATAAGATTTAACAGAGAGGAAGGGGCGCTCGGCTGGCATCTGACTCTTGATTTCCGCTCGGGTCATGGTCTCGTGGTTCATGAGTTTGAGCCCCACTTCCGGCTCGGCGCTGACAGTGTGGAGCCTGCTTGGGATTCTCTCTCTCTCCCTGATCTCTGCTCCCAAGTTTCTGAACGACCGCAACTAAAGGCAGACCCTTAATTCTATTTATTCCGATAGATTACAGTTCCAGGGCAGTCTCATCATTTGCTGGATTATGTTGAGTAAATAGTTGTCGAATTGAATTAAACCAGGTAGATAGCCTGCACAGCCCGCGGACATTTAAAGATAGCTTTCAGGAGTGTGTTGTAATTAATTTCCTTTCAACCTGTTTCCCAGACGTTCACCAAGCGCCTCTTCGATGCTCGACATCGTCCCAGGTGTGAAATACAAGAGAAACATGGCTCTTCTGTCCCTAGGGGGCTCATATGCAAATATGGGAGCCAGGCACACAAGGAAATAAATGCAGCAGAGTGTGAGGTGGGGGAAAATAGAGGTAGGTGCAGGACTGAAAGACTGCACACCTAAGTCAGTGATTAGCTCTGATGGGCGAGTGGCAGGAGAGACTTTATGGAGAAATTGACTCCTGCACTGGGCTTTGGAGAAGACTAGGAGTTTACTCATCTTCCAGGACCTCAGGAGGGGGACACTCTAGGCAGACACAACAAGACAGAAGTGTAGGGCTGAGTGAGCCTTGTCACATTCCCTCACCCCTTTCTCATCCCCAAATTGTAGAGATTCCTTTACCTTTATTCAAATATATTTACTAAATGCTTATAAAATGCAAAACACCGTTCCAGGAAGGGAACGCAGCAAAGGAGACAAGTAAGGTTGTGACATTCACAGAATTTCCATTCCGGAGGGGGAGACCACCGACAAATCTCAAAACCAACAACTGAAACGGGGCATTTCCAATAGTAAAAGTGCTTTGAAGAAAACAAAGCGTATGATAGAAAGTGAAGGGGGAAGGACAGCAGCATTCACCAGGGTTTAAGGAAGGCCCTGGGAATGGGACATTGGAGCCCACACCCAATGGCAGGAAGGATGTTGTCCTGTGAGAGCTGAAGAGCATTCCGAAGGGAACAGCAGGTGCAAAGCCCACGAGGACCCAGTGGGCTCGGTGTGTGATTGGAGGGAGGTGAGCCCCAACGTACAAGATGGGGTCGGCATGGTTTAAAAATTGAAGACATAGGGGCGCCTGGGTGGCTTAGTCGGTTAAGTGTCCGACTTCGGCTCAGGTCACGATCTCGCGGTCCGTGAGTTCGAGCCCCGCGTCGGGCTGTGTGCTGACAGCTCAGAGCCTGGAGCCTGTTTCAGATTCTGTGTCTCCCTCTCTCTGCCCCTCCCCCGTTCATGCTCTGTCTCTCTCTGTCTCAAAAATAAATAAATGTTAAAAAAAATTTTTTTAAATTGAAGACATAAAATCGCTCCCAGACCGTGCTCAGATTCTTGGGTTATAATCCCAATGCAGTTAGAAAACATTTTGTTGTAAGTTCTATTTTGTCTTGATTGGTTCCTTAAAGATTTAAGTGGGGCTTCCTTAAAGCCCCACTCAACCTGGGGCAGGCCAAAAGGGCTACACATTGATGTAATCATTTTCAGAAACAATTGAGCACTTGACTGCTCTCCGTGACTACCTTAACATTAGTGCCTTTGGCACCACGTTCTGTTCATCCTTCAGGACGATGTAGTCCGTGATCAGTTTCTCTCCAGGATCTGTCACTCGTGGTGAGAAATTTCTCTTTTGAGGCTCAATAAGGTTTTTATCTTGCCAATCTTTTGAGTCCTAAAACAAAGTTACCAGGTGGGCTGGAGAGGGGCCGTGGCTGCAGGGCTCCGATGCTGGCTTCAGAGAGTAGAACAGGGCAAAGGTTTGGGGCTCTAACAGTCTTGAGTTCAGATGCTGGCTTTGCCATTTACTAGCCGTGCGACTTGGGGCAATTTATTTATGCCTCCGGGATTCAATGTTAATACATCCGGAGCGGTGCCTCGCACATAGGGGGCACTCAATAAATGCTATTTTCTTCGTTGTCTTCTCCTTTTTCCCTTCCCCATAGAATAAAATATGTTTCTCTTCCTAAATAGAAGCCACTTTGCAAGTTGGCCTTATGGCTCTGAATACATATTTGCTTCCAATAATAAAGACTTCAAAGAAAATAGAACAGGTTTGCAATCGCTACATTTGGTTAGCTCTGTCAACGTTCAGTAGGAAACGCACTACTCTGAAGGAATGGTCTGTTCATTTTGCCACAGGGCTTACGTACAGCCTCGTAACGACAATTTGCAACAGCTTCTATTTATTATGGATTTGCCCCGTGCCACACATTTTACAAACATCATCTTATTTAATCCCTACAAACTTAAGAGGGATGCAGTCTTCCCATTTTCCAGATAAGGAAGTTAAGGGCCTCAAGAAGGAAGTAACCTGCTGCGTATCCTAAAGCTGTGACTCAACCCGGATTTCTCACTCCCCGGTCCTCTCTTTGCTTCCCCTTTTGAAGGTGGGGACACAGCCACGTGGCTTTCATGGTAATTACCATCATCCAAGAGCTCTTTCCTGGATGCTCAAGCTCTTTCCTGGACCTAACTAATCAAGGAATTATTGGCCAATTAGGGAATACACATGCTGAACCTGAAATCAAGTTACTAGGTCGGTGCTAAATCCTCAATGATATATAATGGGAACCGTGCTGGATGTATTAAGTCTTTTTTTTTTTTTTCTTTTTTAACTTTTGCATAATTCTGTTCAGTTGTTCTGGTGGAGGGTGTGCTTACAAATCCACCCCAAATCTTTTCTCCTGCATGGGTCCGAATACCTTTCGGGCAACACCAAAGCTGCTACCCAAAGATAGGACTGTGGAGGGTCATGCCCACTGTCACCCACATCTTTTCGTCTCACTTTTCTATCTCCTCCCCACATGGGCATCAGATGAATGGCACAAAGTGTTTTGCTCTTCCATCACTACTGTTTTGATTAAATAAATCACACAAAATAGAAAGCATTCCAAGGAGTTTGTGTATTTGGTCCCAGATGGCCGAAATCTCAGGGGTGCCTGACCCAATCGATAAGTTGGCTGCTTTGCTTCTTGTGGCAGTTCATTTAATTCTTCTGGCTCCTAATTTCCTTATCTCTAGAGGTGAGGCCAACAACGTGGTTGCCGGAAGAAACCATGGGCTGATTGACAAGCAGTCCGTCATTGCAAATGACCACAGCGAAGTCTGGAATCGATTTCAGCCCTTGGACCAATTTCATCCAGGTTTTTCTGATGTGAAAGGATAAAGCACAATCTTTATTCCATCTTAATCCATGGGGCATTAATTAGTTTCGAAACAAATGTATCGCATCCTTTTGCCTTTCTTCCTGAAATTTTGGCTTAGAAATTCAGACCTTAAGCTCTTTGGATATTTACTTATGCACCTCAGTGTCTGGTCGTTTGTGCCCATCTTTCCATCCCTTGGACTTATCTTGATGGCAAAAGCAAAGATTCTGTCAACCAAAAGAAATTATCAGCAGTACAAGTTCTCCTTCAACCAGTGCTAATAATATAACCAAACTCTATAACATAGATGCGGACCTTATTTTCATCCCTGTTTTACAGGAGAGGAAGAAGAAGCATAAAGAGGTTGATTAACTTGCCTGATTCATTTTTTAAAAAATGTTTATTTATTTTTGAGAGAGAGAAGTGTGTGGGGGGGGGGGTGGCAGAGACAGAGTGGGGGACAGAGGATCCAAAGCAGGTTAGGCGCTGACAGCAGAGAGCCCGATGTGGGACTCGAACCCACAAACCATGAAATCATGACCTGAGCCGAAGCTGGACACCTAACCGAGCCATCCAGGCACCCTGCCTAGGTCCTTAAAGTAAGTCATAGGACTGGGATTTGCTGTTAGATCTGAGTCCACAGTTATATTCTGACCACTACCTTCATTACTGTGACCACTGACTAAGTATGGAAGCTCGTGGAAGTGAAAAATAAGGTCCTTTGGCATGTTCCAAGGAAGGGAAGGGTCCTGAACACCCTTATCAGACAATTTGATTGTGTTTCCAGAGTCAGAAACTTTGTCCCCAGTGGCATTGTAGGGACTTTCAAACACAGTGGTGCCCACTCTCAAGGGCCCAGACCCTTCTCTGGGTGGAATCTTCTCAGCAGCTTTAAACCTCCCTTTGGACACCATAGCTGCTTCGGGGTTGAGCCCAGAAAATACAACAAAAATAAAACATGGTACAAACCACTCAACTTTATCAACAGGCTCACATATCAAATTCACTCTCCTAGATAGTGAAATGGCAGGGCTTCTGGCTTTTGCAAGGAGAAGAAGTCTTAGCCTAAAGGGGCTGTTGGTCCCCCTGTGGAGAATGGATGGATCTTCAGTCTTCACTGTGTGACTCAAAGCGTTGGTCTCCATCATACTGACAACGGTAATCACAACTCTTTATTGAACACATACTAAGTGCCCAGCACTGTGCTAACACTTTTGAATGCATTATTTTTTTTGTCCTTCAGTAATTCTGTGAGACAGATAAAACCAACCTTATTTTATAAAATGAAAAGCTGAAACTAGGAGACAGGAGATGATTTGCGTAAGGTCACACTGATATCAAGTAGTGGAACTTATTTGGGAATTTCAAGAGAATTTCCAGGAATCAGGATACAACGTCCATTGCTACTTTTGATGCTTAAGAAGCACTTCCATTTTTTTTTTAATAGTCATGCTTCCTTTTCCAACACCTCTCATCAGCTATAAGATAGAATCCTAACTTCTAACCTGATATGGTAGTCAGCCTTCAAGATGGCCCTCAATAATCCTGGACTCGTGGTATGTACTTCCTAGAATGATCTCTTATCACGCTGAATCAGAGCTGGTCTGTATGGCCAATAGAACAGAGTGGAAATGATGGTGTGTGACAGCTGGGGCGGGGTCATTAAAAGCATACCTTCTATCTCACTCTCTTCAGTCGTTCCACGCAGGAGGAAGCAAGACTTCAGGCTCTGAGGACACCCCGACGGCCCTGCGAAGAGGCTCATGTGGAGAACTGAGATGCCCTGCCAAGAGCCAGCACCGACTTGCTAGCCGTGTGAGTGAGCCACCTTCAAAAGTGGATCCTCCCACCCCAGTCAAGCCTTCAGATGACTGCAGCCCTGGTTGACATTGGATACAGTCGCATGGCAAGCCTTGAGCCAAGAGCACCTAACCACGCCATTCCCAAATTTCAGGTCCACAGAAAACACGAGAGATAATAAGTGATATGTTGTTCAAAGCCAGTCAGTCTTGGGATGATTTGTTATGCAGCATTAGATAACTAATACACCTTGCCTTTCAGACCTTCATGACTTGGCCTCAGGCCATCCCTCCAGCCTCCTTTCTCTCCCCAATCCAACATACACAGTGCCCTCCAGATAGAGCTTCCAGCAGGGTATCAGACACACCCTCTTCTTGGACTCCTTTTGGCCTCTGCATATTCTGTTTCTTTTTGTCTGGAACGCATGTTTCCCCTCATTCTTTGGGAAACCAGCCATCGATTCTTGGATACCCAAGTATCCCTACACGAGTGATGCTTTCTTTGATTTTTCTCTTCAGCTACAAGTCCTCCCTCCTCCTCCACGTGACCACTATACTCCGCACATAGAGATTCTGTCACTTTCTTCAGAGTCTCCAAATTGTTCCGTGCCTTGTCTATCTCTTCTGTAAGACCGTGAGACCCCTGAGGACAAGATCCGCAGTTGACTCTTCTCTGAGCTCCAGTGTCTAGCTCACCCAGAGCCTGATAAGAACAAGCATTGGGTGGAAGTTGGCTAATTAAATGAATAAATACTGGATGAATATGCTAGCTTTTCTGTGGCATGCCAGTTGGATATGTGCTAACTATGTGCTATTACAACCAGCTCATACCTTTACAGGCTAAAAAGTGGGCGGGCACCTGTCAAGTATGGAAACACTTCTCATTAGTGGAGACAGAAATAACCCCCCACCAAGAGCACAGCATCTTCAATAGGCAAGGGACCAATTAAACTTTACGTGACATTACCAGTCCGGGCACTTTCAGCCCCGGGGAAAGAAAGACCACTGTGTTAGGATGAGGAAAACTCTTTTCACCGTCTGTATTTTTCCCCCTAAGTTTCCCCAACTAACAACTACTAAGAATTGAGAAGAAACATCTTTCAAGTGTAAGTTAGGCAGTGGAATTTCAAAGGCTGGTCAACTGCTTTCAGGTTAAAAGAGAAAAAGACGTGGGTTTGTAATGTGTGCTGAATTCTGTGGTATAAACACCCCCCATGACCAGTTCCAGGCCCCCGATGGTTTAACAATCACCAATGGTTTCAATGATGAACAACCAGCTCTCGTGGATTGTTGGGCTCCAATACGCCACTGAAGTTAGTAAGAACAGTACAGCAGGTGGGTAGGAACCGCCTACGGGTGCATCCCTTGACCATGTAAAGACACACTGGCCTTGGCCGTGTTGCTTTCATTTCTCTGGGTCTCAGGCATCTCATCTGTAAAATGGGGAGAATTATAGAGCCCACTCAGGACCGTCTTGAGTGTGAAAAGAAAGAATACGTGAAACGTGTTTGGCATTGTTTCTGGCAGTGGGGAAACCCTCAACAAATGGTAGCTGTTATAATCATAGACTAGCATATCAATCCCCTGTGCCAATCGTGACCACACGCCTGCTGTCGTAGATTCTTATGTGATCCCCATGTTACAACTGAGAAACAGAGGCTGGGAAAGGAACAATAATTGGCCCAACGTCACGCCTCTCGTAAGTCTTAGAATTCCAACCCTGATTTTCTGACCCCAGAGCTTGTGCCCCAACCTCCCCCCACCCCCCCCCCCCGCACTGTGTGAGGCCCATCTCATTCATTAGCAATAAGTATGAAATGAGATCGTGTGCCAAAAACATCTTGCGAACCGTAAAGCAGCAGCGAACAATGGGCGTTGAGGTAGCTGTTCTGTGAGTGTCAGGAACATACTCACGGAGGCTTCATGTCGTGCCAGGTGTGGGACACCTTGGGGGACAGGGCAGATCGGGTCCCAGGCCTTGGAGAGCCTACCGCAGAGCCGGGGTGATAACCCGTGCTTGTCTGGCCCGGGGGCTGGCTCTTGCGTCTCCTCACCGGGCCACCAAGCCTCCTTCTCCCCAGCTGTTCCCAGCCCGGCATGTCAGCAAAGGGCGCGCAACTCCTCGTCACCTTGGATGCGCTGGTGCAAAGGGACCCCAGCGGAGGCAGCACAGGACGCCTCAAATCCACCTTCTCCTTCCCTATCAGTCACCAGTCGCTGGTGGCTGCTGGTGCTCTGAGTTGCAGAGACGTGGCCTCATCCCTTCTCTTCTTCCAGATCCTGAACTACTAGCTCAGAGTAGTAGGCAGCAGCCTGCCTGCCCGAGGCAAAGGAACACGCCTGCCTTCATACCCTTGTCCTTGTCACACTGCATGAAAAACGCCACCTAGTTGTTTGGAGTGTTTTTTTTAAAAAGACAATTTGATATAACCTGCCTTTATTCTGAGACTTCCTGGGAGATTCATCTGGAAAGAATCTCTCCCTCGCTCAGCCAACGTGCCATTCACCCGCCCAGGAACCTGTCCGTCTATCAGATGTTTTCTGTTCGCCTGCTCTGTGCCAGGCCTGGAGCCGAGGTCAGAGAGGACAAGAGAATCACGTCATTGTCCTGTGGGGCTCACAGTATGTGGCCCCGAGTCTCTGGGTCCAGAGGGGCTGGGAGGAAAGGCAGACAGTAACTGCACAGTCCTTCCCTAGCTTGGCTGGGACCGAAAAGAAAGCCCAGCTGCTGGGAGGCAGGCCGGGGTCATGGGACAGTGGTTTTGGGCTGGGGCGCCTCTAGCACATTTGGAGGTTGGAAGGAAAGGCAGGGCCTGGAGGAACGGGAGGGAGGAGGGGAGCTCAGGAGGAGTGGCAAGGAGCTGGGCTTCTGGCTGGGGGAAGAAGGAGCTGCCTCCGCTTGTCTTTAAGGGGGTGGGGGGAGCGATTACTGAATCAAAAAAGATCAGCACTTTCTTGATATTTACTTGACACTTACTAGGGGCAGGAAGATTTTGATCTGGTATTAGCCGGATTAGGTTTTGGATCCCACAGGGAAGGGCCTTGGCTTTTATCACCAGAATCCCTGCTCACCCCCAAAGCTAAGATGACAATCATTTTCTAGCTGGGGCAGACGTAGTGCCCTTCAACCTTCCTCCATCACGTTTCCGTCACTCCTGCCTACTGCCAGACCTCCCAGGCTACACCTCCCTGGGTACCATATTCTCTCTATTATCCCTGCTAATGACGTTCTTTTTTTTTTTTTTAAGTGCTCAGGGCGCTGAACATAATGTCCCCTAACACTTATCCTCTGTGCAGATTCATTCAATGTATATAACTCCACAAACACAACATTCTTCACAGATGATGTTTCTCTGCTGATGGTTTAGGGGGCTTTCCACAAGATGGCAGATGTGATGAACAGTATATTCTACCACTGGATAAAGGTAGATGCATTACTGTTTTGTCATATTGTTGAAGGAAAGAAAGAAAGAAAAAGAAAGAAAGAGAAAGAAAGAAAGAAAGAGAGAGAGAAAGAAAGAAAGAAAGAAAGAGAGAGAAAGAGAAAGAAAGAAAGAAAGAAAGAAAGAAAGAAAGAGGGAGGGAAGGGAAGGGAAGGAAGGAGGGAAGGAAGGAAGGAAGGAAGGAGGAAGAAAGGAAGGATGGAAGGAAGGAAGGAATTACCAACCTGTTCTTTCCTTTGCACCTGAGAGAAACTAAAATGTAACTAGTTTTCAGGTCAAAGATGTTCCAAGAAATTAATTCAGCACACTCGGAGCATTTGGACCAAACCTGAGGTTCACAGGGGAATGATCCCAGTTACACACTTGTCTTTTGGGGGATCGAAGACCATCGGAGAGACTGGTGATTACACGAGGCAATATTCTGAGATCTTAGCCAAAGGTGCCTCCCATGGCATCCCCCTCCACTTCTTTGTACCTATTCCACACCTGCCACTACTCGGGGACAGCACACCCTGCACTCAGGGTAAGAACACGCAGAGCCAAGAAAAATGATCGGTAAACGGTTCCAAAACAAGCTCTGAAAACATAAAACAGGGTAATTTCTTAAAAACTGAGGCTTATAATTGCCAAGAATCTGGAACTTAAAGAGAGAAGATGCTTTAAAGTTTGTTTGTTTTTGTTTTGTTTTGTTTTTTAGTTAACAAATATGGCTTCATAAATTAAAAGCCTGTCTGCCCGATGACTTAGTACCCAAGGTCGATTCGTATACACAGACTGCGGAAGCATAGTTTCCATGTCAGACGTGGTAAACATCCAGTAGGTAAAGTGAGGCAGAGAAACAGGAGAGGAGAAAAGAAAGCGGGACGGAGGCAGATGTTTCTAGAAGATCCTCGCTGTAGACCTCTTAGCCTCAGCGCTAGGATGGGGACAATAGAAACGTCAGACAATCTATAGGCACCGAGATCAGAAGGCTCCCACTCCTGACTTTGCATCTGAAACCGTGGAAAGAAGAGTCTCGTGAAGGCTGGAGACAGAGGAGCAACCATTGCGGCAGGACCGGCGTGGGCAGCTCAGAGGCCCCACTGATGCCTTGTGGTCAGGCTAAGGATGGTGAGGAGGCACTGGTGTGGCCCTGCCGCTGGGAAGCTGAGGGAGACCAGGATGTCAACTGGGTTCTTGAAGAATAGAAACGTCGGGAATAAATAGAGCCAACAAACCAAGTGAAGGCAAGCACTTCTGCGTGTCAACAGAAGCCCCAGCAGGACAACCCTGAAGACTGACGCCTTTCCTTGGATAGCAGGGCGACCTGCATGTTCCCCAAATTTAGATCTTCTTGGAAGAAGGAAAAGACAAGAAAGAGCGAGAAAATCTAAATGGATGCAAGTGAGATTGTGGAAATTCGTGAGCACCCGAGTTTTACCTTGAATTTGCAAGATTAA
The DNA here is from genome assembly GCF_046562875.1 of Panthera onca. Classification (NCBI taxonomy): domain Eukaryota; kingdom Metazoa; phylum Chordata; class Mammalia; order Carnivora; family Felidae; genus Panthera; species Panthera onca. The sequence continues at coordinate 64,589,258 of NC_138339.1, read as the reverse complement.
GTTTCCTGCTACTCAGAGGAAGTGGGGGCTCAAAGACTTATCAAGCTGGCAAGATTTCATTTTTGCCTGCCTAGGTTTGAGGCTGAAATTCATACCCTTAGAGTAGGAGGATGCTGAGAGTCCCACATACTGACCGTCACCTCTTAGGGAAAAAGCAGGAGAAGCAGCAGACACATTTTCTTTGGAGGAAAGTAGTGTTTCTGGCCATTGCCCAATTCACCGTGGTCCCCGACTACAAAAATTCAGAGCCTGAAAGTTGTTAGAGATGATTCAATCCCGTTCCCTTTACAGGTGAGAAACCTGAAGTTCGTTGGGAAAGGACACGTCCAAGTTTATAGAAGCGGCCCACACAGATGAAGTCTGGATCCTGGGTTTCCCGGCAACTGGTAGAGGGCTGTTCCACCTCACCATGCTAACAAAACCCTTTTGGGGGGGTTCCTTCCCATTCTCCCTTGGGTAGTTTTGGAGAGTGAGAGGATGTCGAGAAATTTCTCATGAGGCGAAGAGAAAGAGAATGGACAGTGGGGTAAAAATGACACTGGGTAAAAATGGCCTTAGCAGGAACACAGAACCCCATTGGAAAGTCAATCGGTGCTATGGTAGAAAAGGAAATTGACTCTGCAGTGTTTTGAGATCCTCTTTCATACCAGAAGCTCTACCAATACCCAAGCTCTATGCTCTACCCAGGGCACAATCGGCTAAGAAAGAGCACGTTAGTTGGGGTGCTTGGGTGACTCAGTCGGTTACGTGTCTGACTCTTGGTTTCGGCTCAGATAATGACCAAAGGTGTATCATACAGAACAAGAAGGGGAAGGGATAATCCCTGGTTTTCCCTGCCCCTCAGCGTAGCACAGAGTTTGGAATGGTCTTGATGTTGGTTAGTATTGGTTGAATAAATAGTCCACAGTTTGGATTCTGTTGTTCAAGGGTGAATGTCAGTTCCATGTGCTCTGGGACATATCTTTAGGTCTCATGGTGAGTTAGACAGAAACTTCTTGAAATACCAAGAAATACTGGCTGTGTAGATTTCTTTGGTGACATGGATTTCTCTAGATTCTCTGTGAGAAATGTACCTGCCTCAAATTTTGGTAATTTCCTATGATTTCGTTACTATTTTAAATAACAAGGTGTTAATAACACATCAACATACTAACTTAATGGTGACATTTGCATGGGTCTTTCATGTCCATTGTCTAAGTTGACTCTGACAATATCCCTGTGATTGAAGGAAACTGTAACGGGCTTTTCTCATTTTATCTGTGTGGCATCATTCACTTCTTCCAGTCCCAAAATGCCCATCTTCAGTAAATCATGTCTCACTTCCTCCTACCAGCCTCTAACAGGTGGTCCCAAGGTGAGATGGGCATATTGGCCTCTCCATGGCATGGCTGAGAGTGATTATCTAGAGATAGGCATGTAACCCAAACTAGGCTAAGCAGAGTTCTTCCCTGAGAACTAAGGGCAAAAATTCTCTGCCTCTCTGTAAGTGAAGATGGGGAGAAGTGAGCCTAAGAACTCTAAGAGCCATCATACCAGCTTCCAAGAGAACATCGATTCTAACATCAAAAAAAGCCAAGAGAAGTTTAGATTGGAGAAAGAAAGACAGTTGTGATAATGCTTGGATCCTTGGATCCAGTAGCCTCCTCTCTGCCAGGAGTGTGAAAGGCCCAATCGATTCCTCCTTTATCCTGAACCACATTGAGCTGGGTTTCTGTCACTTGCAACCACCAAAGACCTAGCTAACAAAAAGAGATATCCCTATTTCACAGACAAAGCTGAAGGTCAGACGGCTTTGGTTACTTGCTCAAAATCACAGTCTCTCAGCACCAGAGTTAGAAATTAGGAATAGAAATGACTTGTGTCCTTCAGATGCCAAGTTGAAGGTCTCTGCTCACTAAGTAGTACATCCTTTCTCCAGAGGTCTTTTCTATCAGTGGGCTTTTCTATCATCAAAAAAAAAAAAAGAATACTTCTCTTCCCATTGACTTTCTCAAGGCAAACTCTCAGCTCTTTGCCTCCCAAGACAACTTCACATCTTCAGACATTTGATAACATATTTGGCTCCTATTCCCATTTCTTTTGTTCGCTTAAGCTCCAACACAGTTACCCTTTAGTCACTACGACCAAGTAAAAATGCAATATGAAAGGAATATCGCCTCCTGCCTGGAAATGTCCTAAGAGCACAGGGGAAACTCAAGTTCCAAACCAAATTTGGACACAATGTTAAGCTAGGTGGGTGCTAAAAGAGGCTGAACATCTGTATCTAAAACGAGTCAAGATATTACTGCGTTCTGAGGGTGATGGGCCCAAGCCATGTGAAATGGTCATGATGAAATAGATCAACTGAAAACCCTTGATTCTCTGTGTCCTCATCATCTTTGCTCTGTCTTCCTTTTCCAGGGTATTCGTTGCTGGAATAAGTGGGCATTCCATGTGCTAGGAAGAAAGTATCGTTACACTTGTTAATGTAAGTTGCTTGTTTGTCTCATCGTCTGAATTGTATCAATGGGGAGACAGCCAGAAACCCCAGTGTGAAGCGGAATGTAACATTCTCAAAAATCCTCTGAGAAAGTATTATTACTCTCATTTTCATACAAGGGAAAACTGAGGATCAGGGAGGTGTAGTTAATACTAAAATGTTACACTTCTAGCCCAGAAACTTATTTTTTGCTTTCTAGGTCCATGTGTTCTCCCACTTCTTGGGACATGGTCACCATCCCTTTATCCGGGACACCACAAAGTCAACATTTCCAAAGCTGAACTCATTATTTTTATCATCTAAAACTTTTCCCTCTTTCAGTTGATGATTCACCCATCTACCCATCCATCCATCATCCATCTATCCATCATCCATTCATCCGTTCATCCATCCATCCATCCATCCACCCATCCACCCATCCATCTATCCATGCATCCATCCACTCATCCATCTATCCATCCATCCATCCATCCATCCATCCATCCGTCCATCCATCCTCTAGTCGTTCATTTAAAATCAGAAACTTGGGTGAATACCAAGGGTGTTAATGATAGGTACAGGGTTGAGTTTCAACTTTGCTCTGTCCTTAATATAACTTCTCTCGCTTCTCCATGTATCCATCTTGCTTTCAATGACTTCATCTGTAAAATGAAGACTATGATTCTGAGTCAGACATCTGACACTGGATAGTAACCCTGGATATTTTTGATAGGATGGAAAAAATTATGCGTGTGTATACTATGGCATGGTGTTTGGCACTTAAACATTTAATGAATGATTATAATTATCATTCTTATTTGTATTAATATTAATGATACATAATACTTGTGCCTCTGTGTGAACCTCAAAGCACTCTGTATATGTAGATGTTTACATATATGTGGATATATATAAATATATGCATTACATGTTCACGAACACACATATGTAAATGTGCATACACGTGTGTGTATGTGTGTGTGTGTGTGTGTGTGTGTGTGTGTTTATAATAGATAAACGGGCAGGTTGACTAAATGAGATTGGCAAGGGAATATGTCATTGCATCTCTGGGGAAATCCTGGCAAGCTCACATTTGTGGAAGAGAATTAAGGTATTCTTTAGAATGTTAGATATATAGCTTCAGATATTCAGAACGAATTTTTGGGTCATAAACTTAATCATTATTAACAATAACTACTGATTCTGGGCTGGCACGAGTTTAAGTGCTTTATATATGTCAATCATTTAATCTTTGCAATAAGGTTGAAAGGTAAGGTCTGAAGTTTCTGCAGCACAGGTGAAGACAGTGACATTTAGCGAGGTTAAACTCCGGCTCCGGGTCTTACAGCCTGTCCCTGGCTGAGCTGGCCAGAGCCTGGTTCTTGTTCTCATTCTGCTGTCCTCACATGACTGAGGGCCATTTGTTATTTACAGACACCTCTGCCTTCGGGGTCCTTTTTAATCAGTAGCTGTCAGTGGTTTTCCAACGCTGTGTGTCCCCAAGGTCACAAGAGCACTCTCATGCCTCTTTGTGATCAGGGCCAGCTATTGCTAAGTGATGGATTTTCCAGGTCTCTGGCTTGGCCCTGGAGGTTAGACTTCACATCCAAAATGGCAATGAATAGCACTTCACCTCCCGAAGGATCCCAAAGCCACTTCTCAGCTTTGCTTCTGTGGGGGCTGCCTTGTGGGCCTGACCACCGTCTGGCAGCTAGGCTGAACGCCCTACGCACCTAGAGAGAGCTAAGATGGCAATGCCACTCCCTGTACCCCAATGCTGTGGTGGCATGGGGAGAGTTCTGAAATGAATCAACCAGATCCCTATCCAAGATGTCCAGTGTATACATGTTTACGCACACCCCTGGCTCTTTGTGACGGAGAAAGATGTATTTACCAAAGCTACTTTCAAGGGCATTCTGTAGACACCGTGCCTGCGAAGTTGTCCTCTAAGTTGCGTGTGTCCATTCATTTATTCGTTTACTAAATACATCTTACTTGAAAAGCATTGCTATCAAGGGCTTGCATCAACTATCCCACTGACACATCACACAATTCTATGGCAAGCACCGTTATCTACGTTTTACAGATGAAGGAGCAGGTGCAGAAAGGTGAAGTCACTGGCTTAAGGCCATATCGTCAGAGAGTCTTAGAGCTGGGTATTGAACCCATACTCTGGACCCCAACATCTGAGGTTCAACCACTGTGCACTGCCTTTGGTACCAGCATGATGAGGAAAGATGACTGGGGAAGGGGGTGTCTTGGTGACTTGGGGTCAAGGGGAGACTTGGGGACGTCATGTCCAATGGGCACTTGCGAAGGTGCCAATGTTGTGTGGAGGGCAATGGGATCTGCCCTGGGATGCCAGAAATCTTGAATTAGAGATCACAATAAAAGTATCAATATGTTTCATGTGCTGGCATTTTCTGGGGAAGCTGGTGACGCACCTGACTTTGTGCAGGGATTGGTGGGGAGTGAGGGGGGCGAAGGAGTCAGTTGCTACCCGGGTAATGGGAATGGTGCCAAACGAGGGTGAAAAGGGCACCGGTCCATCCCATTGTGCCACCTGACGCGCCCTTAAATCCTTTATTAACCAGGGGCTTGCACATGGCATGCTCACTTAGAAAAGCCTTCCCTAACTAGTTTCAGCTCAGCAGAAAGTTCATGACATTTGGGATTTGAATTCCATTTAAGTGTTGCCAAGAGGAAGGTAAAAAACACACACAGAACTCAGAGCAGCCCTTCCACTCCTACAGCGTCAAAGCATTTTTAAAAGATCTCTAAAGAGACTCTGGGGGGTTTTGCAAATTTCTCTTACAAAATAGCATTTTTTTGTGTGTGAGAAACGGGAGTATTAGCAATGCATGCATTAAAATCCTCCTGAAATCCAGATGGATTTTAAGCTTGAGGATGGGAGATCACTTCCCTAAAAGCCAATGAAGTCGACCCTCCTGGAGGGATTTTCTTTTTTTATCTTGGGAGGGGGGAGAGCATTTCTATAGGAAGTCAAAGTAGCCATTAGAAGTTTTTAAAAATCATGATATAATAGGGGTGCCTGGGTGGCTCAGTCAATTAAGCGTCCAACTTCGGCCCAGGTCATGCTCTCACGGTCCGTGGGTTCGAGCCCCACGTCGGCCTGTGTGCTGACAGCTCAGAGCCTGGAGCCTGCTTCTGATTCTGTGTCTCTGTCTCTCTCTCTCTGTCTCTCCCCTGCTCGTGCTCCCGCTCTCGCTCTCTCTCAAAAATGAATAAAGGTTTAAAAAAAATCACAATATAATAGGCTTTAGAAAGCCCTGCAAATCCGTTTACTCTTTTTGTTTAAATTGTGTCTGTTTCCATGAAATTTTAGTAGATGGTCTCGTAAGCGATTCCCAAGTTGTGCCAAGACCGGTCTTGCAACTGTAGGTCAAAATCTACTCTCACTGATCATTTTATAACAAAACCGTGCCAGACAAACGGCTGTTGACATTGTGAACAGCCCCTTCTGGTCTATTTATTTACCAGGGCATGTCCTCGCCCAGTGGCCTGCCAGTCTCAGGGATGGGGAGGCTACCTCATTGGTGTCCTACATAGGTCTGAAATACCAAGATGACTATTCCAGGATCAATCTTGTTTACTCCAGCCTCCTGGCTAAATAAACTGCCAGCCGGCCTCTGAAGGTTAAGGCGACATCCCTGAGAGGGACTGCAAAGGAGTTGCCCCAGGGCTTCGGGGTAAAGGGCTTTCTCCTCTACCAGACCTTTCGACCACCACCTCAATGTTCCTGGAGGAGTCCAGAGCCCTACAACTGGGATCCTGTTGTGTATACAAGCTGGGGGCGGGGGGGTGGGGGGGACTGCATTAGGCCATAACTCAATCAATCCCTTTCAATTATGTCAGCGGAGAGGAGAGGTTAATTTAGGAAGCAGCCATTCAATGAACCTTTATTGAACCCTGCTTCAGTTGCCTTCATTTACGCTGTTTTATATTTAATCCTCTTAAAACCCAGGAGCCACTGGAGTTATTCCCCATTTAGGGTTGAGGAAATTGGGCTCCAAAGAGAATAACCACTTGTCTGAGACTCCTGGGACTTTAGATTCTAAGGTTCAATAAGTGTCTATCTGCAAAGCTGCCTCTTGGTAAATGTTGGTGGGGATTATATAGATACGGTCCTTGAAGACAGAGATATACAACATCTCAGGGGGTTGGTTGGCCAAAGACAGCCTTTAGTAAGTGCCTACTGTGTGCCAGGAATTGTTCCAAGTGCTTCCCATGTAATAACTCATGTAATCTTCAGAATAACCCAATGCTTTCACTCCCATTTTGCGGATGAGGAGACTGGGGCACAGCACAGGGAGACTGAGGGACTTGTCTAAGATCACAGAGCTAACAAGGGGTGGAGCTAGGATTCAAACCCAGGTAGTTAGGTTCTGGATACTTCCTTCCCCCATCACGCTGTCAGGAAAAATGTCACATATACCAAAAATCTGAAAGAAATTTACAGTGAACCCCTGTGTGTCTACCCCCTAGGTCCTGCGATTGTGAGCATTTTGCTACATTTATTTTGCCACGTATCTATCCATCCATCCATCCATCCATCCATCCATCTCATTTTTTTCAAGTAGGTTTCATGCCCAGTACAAAGCCCAGCATGGGACTTGAACTCATGACACTGAGACTAAGACCTGAGCTGAGGTCAAGAGTCGGATGCTCAACCAACTGAGCCACCCAGGTGCCCTGATCCATCTCATTTTTTAAAAATTTATGATTTATTTTGAGAGACAGAGAGAGAGCAAGTAGGGGAGGGGCAGAGAGAGAGGGAGAGAGAGAAGCCCAAGCAGGCTCTGCACTGCCAGAGCAGAGCCCAGTGTGGGGCTCAAACTCATGCACCGTGAGATCGTGACCTGTGCAGAAACCAAGAGTCTGAACCTTAACTGACAGAGCCCCCCAGGTGCCCCATCTCATTTTTGATGCATTTCATAGTAAGTTGACCAATTCTGCACACTTCACCCCTAAACACTTCAGCGTGGGCATCATTACCTAGAGTTCTACGTTTACTTATATTTTTTAAAATTTACATAGAGAGAAATGCACAAATCTTAATTGTACCATCCGATGAAATTCAGCAAACATGTACACCCGTGTTTCCCAAATCTTATCAAGATTTAGGACATTTCCATCACTCCAGAAATTTCCCTCACATTCCTTCCCAGGCAATACCCACCGCACTGGCCCCCAGGGAATCATTGTTCTCACTTTTTCCATTATAGGTACTTTTTTTTCCTTTTCTAGAGCTTTAGATCAATGGAAACATACAAGATGTTCTGTTTTGTGGCTGGCTTCTTTTGCCTGGCATGATGCTTTCCAAACTTGTCCATATTGTTGGGTATTAGAAGACTGTTCCCTTCTGCCGCTGAGGGGTATCCCGCTGTGTGACTATACCACAGTCTGTTTATCCAGTCCCCTGTTTAGGGACACCTGGGCTGTCCCCCAAACCCACCCACTTTTAGCCATTTTGAATAGTGATGCTATAAACATTCATGTGCTAGTCTTTCTGTGGACATAGGTTTTCTTCTCTTTGGGTGAAACCTTAGGATGGGTCAAAGGGTAGTTTCATGTGGAGTTTTAGAAGAAACTGCCAGACTGCTTCCCAAAGTGGTTGCACACTTTGCTTCCCCACCAGCGGTGTGTGAGAGTTCCCACTTAGATGCTAACAGGCCAGGCAATATGCTCTAAGCTCTGCTGCCTCTCCCAGGAGGAGGCCAGTCAACAATTGCGCTCGAATAGGTTCCTAAAGGTCAGAAAGAAAGGATTTGGCTTTGGCAGAGATGACGTCACAAAGGCAAAGCCAAGGTTTGATCCCGCTTTACCATGACTTCAAGGTCTGAGCATTTTCGACTGCATTCTAATATCTTCCGCTGCAAAAAGGGACAGATTTGGAGAACGCAGGGGCGGCTTAGGGGCGGAGCCCAACGAGCTGGGTCCCAAGGGGCCCCGATTCCTGACAAGTCTGCAAGATACAGAGGCGTCTGAGGACCAGAGTGATGGGTGCAAATCTCCTTGGTAAACTTGTTGCTGAAGACTCCGTCCTTAAAGGAAACTTGGGGCAGCAGCACTTGGAGAAAGCGAAAATGCTGAGCAATTAGCAATTAATCTGCGGGAGGAACTCTGCAGCTCTGATACAAAGAAGCGGCCACCGTGGCCCCACAGGGGAAGAGCAAATAAGAAAATAAAAGCAGCACGGGGCACACAGAAGAGGGCAGTCATGTCTCTCTCTCTGTTTAAGTTTACTTATTATCCATTTTGAGAGATGAACAGGAGAGAGGCAGAGAGAGAGAGAGAGAGAGAGAGAGAGAGAGAGAGAGAACCCCAAGCAGGCTCCACACTGTCAGCACAGAGCCCGACTCGGGACTCAAAACTCTCAAACCGTGAGATCACGGCCCGAGCCGAAGTCAAACACTTAATCCACCGAGCCACCCAGACAGTCGTGTATTTAAAGCAAAAACTGGAAACGGAAGATCTGTTCAAGGCCCTGGCCAATGTTAACATCAGGAGCCTCATGGGCACGGTAGGGGCAGATGGACGGCCCCCACGGCAGGTGCTGCGGCAGGAGGAGGTCCTGCTCCCTCCACCACGGCTGCCCCAGCTGAGGAAAAGAAAGTGGAAGAAGAGAAAGAAGAACAGAGGAGTCCGATGATGACACGGCCTTTGATCTTTCCCATGAAGCCTCTTCTGTAACCTGTTCAATAAAAAGCTGAACTCTTTTTTTTTTTTTAATTTTTTTTTTAATGTTTATTTCTGAGACAGAGAGAGACAGAGCATGAGGTGGGGAGGGGCAGAGAGAGAGGGAGACAGAATCCGAAGCAGGCTCCAGGCTCTGAGCTGTCAGCACAGAGCCCGACGCAGGGCTCGAACTCACAGACCGTGAGATCGTGACCTGAGCCGAAGTCGGACACTCAACTGACTGAGCCACCCAGGCGCCCCAAAAAGCTGAACTCTTAAAAAAAAACAAACAGGGGCGCCTGGGTGGCTCAGTCAGTTGGGCGGCCGACTTCGGCTCAGGTCATGATCTCGCGGTCCGTGAGTTCGAGCCCTGCGTCGGGCTCTGTGCTGACAGATCAGAGCCTGCAGCCCGCTTCAGATTCTGTGTCTCCCTCTCTCTGACCCTCCCCCATTCATGCTCTGTCTCTCTGTCTCAAAAATAAATAAACGTTAAAAAAAAATTTTAAAACAAACAAACAAACAAACATGAAATGAAACAAAAGGAAGGAGCATCCCTGTCACAGAAGTCTATGCAGTCATAGAGAAGGAGACCTCTCTGTAAACTCATATGAGACAGTGCCCAGGACATATTTTAAATAAACAGATACACCCAAGTTCAAGTCCCGCATGTAGAGTATGAGCTGATTTGTGCTCAGAAGAATTCCTTTATGCATATCATAGATCGCACGTTTCTGGGAAGATACGCCAAACACTATTAACAATGGTTGACTCTGGAGGGTAAAAATGAGAGGTGAGGGGGGAAAAACCGATTTTTCCTTTTTTATGCTATTCTGAACTCCCCCTTTTTTTTTTTTTTTAAATGCTGGCAACAGTAGTTTTTAAACAGTTTTTAAACAACTACAAAGGAAGGGTTGCCGGCAGAAAGCTTCTGTGGCCGAGCCCCAGAGGCTGTGCAAGCTTCCCGCCTTGGGGGACAAAGAGGAGGGGCCCCACCAGCTGCCTCCAAACTCTGCTCCCTTTGGGCGTTCCCTGCCGCATTCATTTCAGCATTGCCTCTTTGCAGGGCCGAGGCACCACTGTCCACATTCCAGGCTACCGTACTGCCAGGCTGGGTTGTGCGCCGCCCCACCCAACTGGGTGGTCTCAGTTTACCACCCACAAGGCTCAGTTGTGCAGAAGCTACATAGGAGCTGAGAACACTGGTCTTCGGGGGGCCTTTGGTCTGGGGAGCTGGGTAGGGAAGCTCTCCCTGCCTGGGCAGTTGACTTCTGCCCCACCTTTGGTGCACAGGGGACTCCTTTAGTGACAGCCTCCTCTCCTGCCCCTCCAGAGGGATACACCTAAAATGCAGAGCTAATCTCTGCAGCTAAAATCCTATGGCTCCCATTGCCTGCAGGAGTGTGTGCTGCTTATTCCAGCATTTAAAAAGAGTGTTCATTCCTGGGCATCCCCTGAGATTTTATTCCTTGGAGTCTGGAAGTGGGAACCGGACTCTGCATTTCTACAAGCGCTGCAAGCCGATTCTGATACGAGTATTCCTGAGGCCACACGGAGGAAAATGTTGACTCACAGGAAATGCCAGAACTTTTCCGAATGACATTGGCCTGCCCTGTAAGATCGCTAAGCCACTTTTCTGTCCACCCTATACTCCAGTTGCATGGAATTGCTTGCCTGTCCTCAAAGGGCCCCATCCTCGCACGGCCCCCATGGAGCATCCCTGCCTCTCTGGAAATGCAGACTTCCCCACTTTCCCGTTGATCCCTTCAGCCCTTCTCCTGTGGCCGGAGCCACCTGCAATCTACAGATGTCCTCCTGGGCCGTGACGATCTTAAGACAGAGAGAGCGACAGCAGCTGCTATGTCTCGGCATCCCCAGGGATTGCCCCCATGAAGGTGTAAACTCAGGAGTAAGGGCAGAGGAGAAATGGTAAGGCAGGGGGTCGGGCTGGCAAGCTTCAGCTTCCATGTGACTCGAGCCCCCCCCCCCCCACACACACACACAAGAGTAGAGAAAAGGGACACAGGCGCAAAGAGCCCGTAAGACGAGTCAGCATCCGGAATCAGATTTCCAGGGGGCACAAAAGGAAACAGGTCCTGCCAGAGTGCTGGCTTCTCTCCAGGCCTGGCTGCAGCCACAGGGACTAGAGTTGTGGCCTCAGAGGTGCTCTGAGATGACAGGGCCCAGGCCCCCGCCGTCCCACGGAGCCCCGGCCGGTCACCTCACCTCTCTCCTGGTTTCCCCCTCCTGCGTCCTAGCCTTTGCCCGAGTTCAGGCTGTTCCCCGCCGGGAACTCAGGCACCAGGGTTTGTAAAGAAACATCTCTAAACAGCAGCTGACAACACGCCCCGGGAAGACGACAGACCTCCCACTTGCCGAGGCTTCACCAAACCTTTAAAGGGTGCAGTCTACCACCCTGCAAGCCTCCCACAGAAGCTGTCAGGAGCATCACAGAAGATGAAAACCTGCCCCGAGCAAAGTTCACACAGAAGGATGCCAGTCGGGGGCACGGGGCAGGGGGCCGGCTCCTGAGGCTGGAGTTCCACAACCAGCAAGGCGCCCGTCCCCAGGGCCCGGTCACCCTCCGCGGGGTGGACTTCACCCCCTGATCCCACAGGGACGCCCCGCAGGATTGGAAGGACCTTGGGTGTTGGGGGGGAGACAGTTTTGCTTTAAATGTCAGCTCTGCGGTGAGTGACTCTTCCGAGTCGGGTCAACCTTCGGAGCCCAGTTTCCTAGTGTGTGAATTGGGGGGTCACTCACCCCGCAGAAGAGCTCAGCACCGGGCCTGGTGCATGGGAGGCCCTCAATAGATGACGGCTCCCTTCTCACCTCTGCCCGACGTCTGTCCGTCTGTCCATCACCTCTTCAGTTAGGCAAGGTCTCCATAACAGTGGCCTTGGGAACGGACACTCCACGGCCAGAACAGCTACCTGGGTTCGAATCCCGGGCCTGGAGCTTCTTAGCTGTGTTGTCTTGGGCAAGTTATTTCTCCTCTCTGTGCCTGTTTCTTCATCTGTAAAATGGTGCTAATCATGGCATCTAACACTTACATGTCATTGTGAGGCTTAAATGGGTTATGATGGACGACGCGCTCGAGGAAGAGTCTGGCACATAAAAAACTCTCAATAAATGTTAGCAATTACTGTCAGTCTTTTACCCAGTCAGAGTGTTGTGAGGGCTTACAGCAGGCCCGCTGGGGGCTGTGAAGGAGCCCACAATGAAGCCAGAAAACTTGTGTGCAGGCCTCTAGATTGTCTCGTCTTAAAGGACTGTGTCCCAGTGTTAGCCCCCCCACCCCCAGCAAAACACGAGTGTGCTCTAATGAATGCAGTATAGCTAAGTGGGAAAAGCCGGGCTTTACCGACAAATAGACCCCAATTCACATCCTAAGCTGTGTGACATCGAACAACTGGCTTTACCTCTCTGAACCTTGGTTTCTTTTTTTTTTTTTTAATTTTTTTTAACGTTTATTTATTTTTGAGACAGAGAGAGACAGAGCATGAACGGGGGAGGGGCAGAGAGAGAGGGAGACACAGAATCGGAAGCAGGCCAGGCTCTGAGCCATCAGCCCAGAGCCCGATGCAGGGCTCAAACTCACGGACCGTGAGATCGTGACCTGAGCTGAAGTCGGAGGCTTAACCGACTGAGCCACCCAGGTGCCCCAAGAACCTCGGTTTCTTTATCTGGAAATGGGGGGTAGCGATACCCACCTCTCGGGGCTTGTCGAGGATGTTCCGGAAGAATGGACGACCCAATAAACCTTAGCATCCTTTCTCTCGTCCGCCCAGCTTTTCAAGAATTATTAAAAAGCAGATTGCCTAACCAGAGAGGGCTGGCCAGCTCAGGCGGGATGCTGTTTCGGAAAGTTGAGAAAAGCTCTTCCTGAGTCATGGCTGTGGAAACTTCTTGGCACAGCTCCCCAGCTTTCCTCTGTCCTCAAACTGCTGTGCTGCCTTCTCAGTTCTGACTCACCAGGCGCTCCTATGGCTTTCTCTTTCCCCACAGCAGTGGGTGGTTGTTTTGGCTCTAATTTCAATATCTCATTATCCTGGGACACAGTCACTCAGTCACACAGCGTCGGACCCAAATCCATCCAGACACTTCCCACCCTCACAGGCAGGACGCTTCCCTTCCGTGACTCATAGAGGCCCGGACAAGCGCACGTCACGCGGGGCTGGAAGGGGCAGAGGGGAAACAGAGGATGGTGAGGGTCCTAGGGTTGGTACCACGTGCCGGAAACTGCATACGCCCACAGCCCCGATTAATTCTGATAACAAGCCACCCATGCAGGCAACATCGTCCCTATTTGCCAAGTGTGGGACCTGAGACTCAGCAAGATGACGCCACTTACCCTCTAGTACATAGCAGAACAGGGATCTGCATCCAAGTCCTTTAAGAAGATTCATATTTTTAACCGTCGGACAATACAGCCCCTCGCTGTGCCGACTTGGCCCCGAGGTCCCGCTTCTGCCGGTGGGTGTAATCAGCACGTCAGAGCCAGCCTGTCCTTCTGCAGGTCAGGCTGAGAACACGGCTCATGTGCACACACGCGCACACACACACGCACGCACACACACACACGCACACACACACACGCACACACACACACACACACACACACACACGGGCCCGTGTGCTACCGTTTGCAGTGGTGAGATTTCCAATCCCGGGAACCTTCCTGCGTTCTTAGCCTGATCTCTCCGGCTGCTTGCCCTCACTTGGAGCAATCATACCACCGGAAGCTACAGAAATGGGAAAAGGCAAAGAAGGCAGAAAGAAACAGTTATAAAGGTGAAAAACGAAACGAAGCGTCCGGGACCCTCTGCTTGGGAGCGAGGTGGAAGGCCCCCTAACCTCTGGGCAGCTGAATCCACACTGAGCCCCTGACTGCTGAAGGCAGAAGGGAGGAAGGTGGGAAGGTGAGAAAAGGCGACAAAGGAAAGGCGGGTGACAGCGGGGGAGTGGTTGTCCTTTGGGGTCTGGATTACAAATAAGCCTCAGTTTCCCGATCTCTCAGGTGGGCACTGAATGGAGGTCTGTCTCAGTACAAAACCACCCATCTTCACACAACCTCCTAACTGCCTCCCGACAAAAGACAAGCGCTGGGCATTTGGGAACAGGTTTCTTAATCGCCATTTTATGGAGGAAGACAATGAGGCTTCGGCAAATTAAATAAGTAGACCAAAGACCCAAGGCTGGCAAATCCCGGAGCCAGCTTCCTGTCAGGTGCACTGGTTCGGGGTCCGTGACCCTTCTTCCCTCAGCCCATGCCCTCTCTCTGTTGAAAAGCATCACAAAGCCCTGTCTGCCACCAAAGTCCAGGTAAAAAAAAAAAAAAAAAAAAAAAACCTTCTCTCCCGATGCAAAGAGACACTCTGAACTGGGCCTGAAATGCCTCCAAAATTCCCTCCTTAGGGTAACCAACTTGGGGAGCAAGACAATAAAAGAGCCAACCTGTTCGCTAAAGTGGAGGCTAATCTGTTCTCTAGAGTCTTAAGTAGTTCAAGAAAGTTCGATAGTTCCAGAGAGACATGGACTTTCACACGTATTTTGAAAGTTTACCTGTGGATAGATTTTTTCTCTCAGTCCAATTTCCTCTCATGTTTCAGGCTTGGCTGTTTCTCCCATATCTGGGATGAGAAGAGAGAAAGTGGGATTTTCAGTGCTGTGTCTGCTTGACAGTCTCCCCCCGACACGTTCCTTCTGCTCGGAGGCCATCACGCCAGGAGGGAACACGCTGTGTGGCCCGGTCTTCGTGCACATTTAATTTCGTGTGCACAGTGAGGCCGTTTATTCAAAGTCCTTGGAAATACAAAAATCCCACTCCCAGCCACATTTGGAGGGAAGGGAAGTAGGATACTAACAAGCCCCTTTCCTCTCTGTTTTTTCACAGAAAAAAAATACAATGATATCGACTCAGTCATGAAGGTATCTTAGTTGACTTCATATTCCTTTCTGGGTTTTGTCAACGCTTTTCTGGGGACACACAGTGGTTTTTACCTTTTTTTTTTTAATCCAAAACAAATTTTTTAAATGTTCATTCATTTTTTAGAGAGAAAGAGAGACAGAGCGGGAGAAGGGAGGGGCAGAGAGAGAGGGAGACAGAGAATCCGAAGCAGGCTCCAGGCTCCGAGCTGTCAGCACAGAGCCCAATATGAGACCCGAACTCATGAACCGCGAGATCATGACGTGAGCAGAAGTCAGACACGTAACCCACAGAGCCACCCAGGTGCCCCTCACAGTGGTTTTTATTTTTAAATGCCTCTGCATTAAAGTTTATACCTATTTTTCTATAGGTGTCTTATTTTAGGATCTGAAGATTGATTTTTCATGCCCAAAGCTAGAAAAGGTGCAGTTTGGCTTTAAACCTGAGGCATGGGCTTTTTTCTCCCAGGTCATCCAATTGGTGTTTCCCTCCACCTTCTCCATTGTTGCTGTGGGCTGTGTGTGCGTAAAGCCCCTTCCTTGTCTCCCTGGAAAACGTTCAGGAAAACCTGCCAAGCTCATCACTGAGTTATGGGATTGGCTCTGTGTCTGCGGAGGTAGCGTGCTGAGTCCCCCTCCCAGGTCGCGTGGGGTCAGAGCGGACGCTAGCCATGGGGACCCGGCAGCTTTGGAGTCCCATGAGTCAACGGTGTTCTCTGACGAAAATGTTTTCCACTTTTGTTGCCGTTGCAGTCAGCAAATTTGGAAACGAGGAATTCAACACTTTTGCATTTTGAGGGACCTTAGGGATAATCTGGCCCACATACTCCAGTTTACAGGTGAGAAAATTGAGGTTAACAGAGTGAAGGGGCCTTCACCTGGCCACCCAGTTGGTTAGCAACAGAGCTGAGACTCAAATCTTGACCTTTTCCTGACCACTTGCTTCCTTGTATGTAGCTTGGGGCTAACCTATTATGTGAAAAGCCCTGTGTTATAGTCAAAGTAGTCTTTCAGAACCCAAA
Organism: Panthera onca; assembly: GCF_046562875.1. Classification (NCBI taxonomy): domain Eukaryota; kingdom Metazoa; phylum Chordata; class Mammalia; order Carnivora; family Felidae; genus Panthera; species Panthera onca. The sequence continues at coordinate 64,573,154 of NC_138339.1, read as the reverse complement.
ATCCAAACAAAAAGGAAGGAAGGAAGGAAGGAAGGAAGGAAAGAAGGAAGGAAGGAAAGAAGGAAGGAAGAGAGGAGGGATGGGGGAAGGGAGGAGGGAGGGGAAAGAAGGAAAGGAGGAGGAAAGGAAAGGAGGGAAGGAGGGAGGAAGAAAGGGAGGTAGGAAAGAAGGAGGGAGGGAGGGAGGAAGGAAGGGAGGAGGGAGGGAAGCGAGGAGGGAAAATAGGAGGGAGGAAGGGAAGGGAGGAGGAAGGGAGGGAGGGAGAGAGGAAGGAAGGAAAATGTTCCCATGAGCCCCACTGGCTTCAGGAGAGGGCTCCGACTCCTTCCCATGCAGAACAGACCCCTTTGCCACCTGGCCCAGCTACATTCACCCTGGTTCTTGCCACATTCTCTTCTCCCTTCTTTCCCCCATTTGAATACAGTTTCCCCCCTCAGCCTCCACACCCTTGCAGGTGCTGCTTTCTCCCCCTGGAAATCCCTTTCCTAGTTCACAGGTTGGCTCCTCTGGGAAGCCTTCCTGACCCCACCCGCGCCCCAGCTCGAGCAGGGGCAATCACCTGCTCCCTCAGAGCTGCTTCTGTTCTCAGCACTCACTCCTTTTGCCAGCTTTAGCATGTAAGTTGTTTGTGCCCGTGTCTGTCCCCCGCCAGGCGATGAGCCCCACCAGCTCGGGAAGCAGGTCTCCCCGCTGTGGTCCCGGTGCCTGCCTGGCGCAGGGCTGGCCGCAGGGCGGTTGCTAATAAATGACGGTTGGATATGTAAGCGGTCATCTAATGAATGGATGCTGCCCACATAACAGCCTCGTGTTGTGATGATGAGATATTGACGATTTAGATCGATTCGTGGCACAAAGAATCAAAACCGAGTGCATAAACTCCAGTCATATGTATCCCTCTCCCATCTGATTATACTTGTTAAATTTACAAAAATAAATAAATTGTGTACCAGCCCAGTGCAAAGTAGCCCTTTCTTGAGCAGCAAACCGACCAGGCAAGGGCAAATACAGCAACATTTTTCCTGGCGATGAATGATCATCTAATCTACATCCTAACTGCTCATTTTCTACGGAGGCACCAGATTACGCATCCACGTAATTGAAGTATCCTTAGTTCTAACAGGAGCCCAGCTAGGTGGTAATTGTTGCCAGCTTCCCCTAGCACCCCCAAGATTGGGGAGCTGCTGACACGTTGCAGAAATCCTTACTAAACGCTATCCCTGAAAGCAAGATTGCAAAAATTCAAACCGAACGTGTTAATTGACTAGTACTTGGATTTGAAAGGTAAATTCTCAACGGCGGGCTGAGCTTGGGATGAGCCTGGGAGGACGCAGGCGGGAGAAAAGATCCTGGTGAGAGCCGTGAATGTTTCTAGACAGCTCACTGGTTGACAGCTCCCAGCCCTTTTTCACAGTGGAGGGAACTGAGGCACAAAGAGGGAAGTAGTTTGCTCATGATCTCACCCAGGCAGTGGGACTCTAGAGGCTGGGATCTTGCTGTACTTCTTTCCCGAAAAAGCAACTAACACTTACGGAATGCCTACCATATGGTACTTTATGGAACACCTGCCAGTTATTTTCCTATGCATCATATAGTTGTCTCTCTCTGATCCTATATTGTAGCGCTGAAGAAAATGGCCTGATTTGTTTTGAAATAAGGTATAAATAGAAAGCAAGTCTCCCAGGAAAAAGCCCTTTGCCCCATCTTCCTTCCGACTTAGGTTGCTGGTGTGAGGACATGATGCCTGGAGTAGCAGCAGCCGTATTGTGACCATGAGGCAGCAAGTCAATATACTGAGGATGATGAACTACAAAGAAGAACATGTGTGGCAGTCACTAAATCCTTGCACCGATCCTAGAGCCATCTACTTTCAGACTTTTTGTGTGGTGAGACAGTTAAGTGACTTTTTTTTTTTTGTACAACTAGTCAATAGTTCTATTAGCTACAGATGAAAGTATTCTTGTTGGATGTAAGAGCTTTGAAAGGGTGTTGATAGAGTCAGTCCTCAGCATCGTATGTGAATTTTACACACGAGGAAATGTGACTCAGAGAGTTGAGGTCAATGTTACATAGCCAGCAAGATTTGAACTCGGGCATGCCTGCCTGCCATGATGTTTATTTACTACATTCCCTCACTCGGTCAACTAAGCCCCTCCTGGGGCTTCCTTATGGTCCCCCCTAACCCAAAGTCCATTCTCTTGGTGTGATTCTCGGTCAACCTGTCAGATCAGACGCTCCCATGTTGAGTGGGTGTAAGTGTGTGTTGATTGCAGAAGGAGGGAACAAATAGGAGAATTATCAGTTCCGGGCTCATACTGGGAGAACCTATCCGGGACGCCATCAGGGGAATCCTCTAGCACTTACCAGAGAAGCTGATAGAAAGATACCACCTCCCCACTAGCAATCTCGCAGGGAGAAGTGGCAACACGTCCTCAAACACTATGGCAAAAATCCTAGACTTTCTGCTCTAGGCCTGGCCCATAGGACCTCCTGACACCCCCAGGGGCTTTTACTCTTCCTTCTGCCCCTCCCCTGTACCTGACCCGTGCTCTCCTTCCAGGTGGCCCAACCTCTTCCGGAACATGAGAGCAGCCAGCATCTGTCCATTCTGCCCGAGACATCTCGTCCCCAGCGTCTCTCTTGACCTCTCGGCCTCACCCCATCTTGCCTCCTCTCCCCGCTCACCTGGTCTGCACCCAGGACACCTGTGCTGGTGATGTGACACCTGCCGCAGGGCCCTGGCACCGGATTTTCCCTTTAGCCCTGACTCTGACCGTCCTCCTCCAGCCTGATTCATAGTCAGTCCTGGATCACACGGTTTGGGCTCCACTCTGCAATTTCACCTTCATGTCAAGCCCTCGTGCCTCTGGGGTCAGGTGCTCATGGCTGGCTGGGGTCCCAATTCTTCTGAGTGGACATCTCTCCTATTGTCCAGGGCTCACGGACCCTCCCTCCCAGCCCTCAGGCGACTGCAGATACGCCACAGACATCTTCTCTCTCACCTAACTAGTTCTTTCGAAGAGACAAGCCACAGCCTTTCTATTCTGGATCTGAGAGGAAGATCCGCCACTCCCGTGGTATGACACCGGGTTGGAAATAAAGTCCCTGGTGCCTCAGAATATTTCCCACCTCTCCCTGAAGTGCTCTACATTATCCCTTGTGAGCGCAGACAGAGGGGACGGTCACTCTCCTGCATACAGCGGATGAGGGTGGCCTGTGTCTCACTCTAGGACTGTCACGCCACCCCTAGGACACGCAGGGGTGCCTTTACCCAGCAGTTCTGGATGGAGCTTTCCAGGAGGTGTCGGATCACCCTGGTGGTTCCTGGAACCACGAGACACAAATTTGTGGTGCACACATCAAACCTATCTGCTTCCAGCCGACTCCTTGGGATTTCTTGCACAAAAAGAAATCCCTAGGGAAAGAACTTTAGCTTTACGTCCCTAATGGGTACATCCATGTATAGATAATGCTTTTATACACACCCGTGAGTGTTCACACGCACACACACACACGCGCACACACACACACACACACACACACACACACACACACGACTCTGGGAAGAACAAGGCTTGGGGAATACTTCGGGAGAGCCCAGCTAGCTGGACAAAATGCATTCTACTTATTATTACTATTATTATTATTATTATTATTATTATTATTTTAATCTCTAAACCTCCTCAGCATTTCAACTATTGAAGAGCATACTATTTTACTGGCATCAAAGACAAAATAAAGTCTTTGACCCTACGCAGCAACCACACAGCAGCAAGAAAGTATCTTGTAAAAGCAAGAAGAGACCCATCTGCAGTCTGCTTGGTCTCCGAGGGGGCCAGATTCTAACGGCTTCCGTCTTGGGGAAAAATTTTAAAGGACCAGACAACTTTCGTGTTCCTAAATGGATTTACGTGGCTCTGTTTTCGAAACTGGGAGTCGTGGTAGATTTAGCAAGGCCCAAAGAGTCACAAACGTCTGTCTCCCCCTGCTGCTTTCGTTCAGATGACCCAGGGTCCGAAAGGTTATGTGGCTCGTCCGAGGTCACCCCGCTAGAAATGGCAAAGCCTGGAGCCGCCCGTCAGCTCTGTCTGCTGTCCAAGGTCCAGCTTTCCACCGCTAAGCTTCCCTCCTCACCCACCCCTCCCTGAAGTAGGAGGAGGCTGAAAGAGAAGGCATCCATTGCTTTGCGGAATCCCTTCCTCAGGTAAGAGGCTTGATGTGAACGTCCCGGATACCGATCCGTCAGCACGGTCCTTGCAGGTTAGTGGAAGTGATGGGTAGATTTGGGGAGCTGGAGGGGACTCACTGCACTTCAGGAGAACCACGGTTGCGGCGGTGGGGGGGGGGGGGGTGCCTTGCAGAGTCCAGCTGGTGCAGGCTGCTTACGGGAACATATAGGACGTGCCTCACGTGGTCAAGAGACTCTCCTGTGCCTACATAGACACACACTGGCTCATTGACGCTCACGTTCAAAGAGGTGGGTATAGTTATCCTCATTTGTGGAAGACAGAGAAACTGAGGCTCGGAGGCACCGAGCACCTGCCTGCTGACACACAGTGGGGGAAAAAGAGGAGAGGGGATTCAGACGATGGGGGTCCCAGACCCAGACTATTTCCGCACTCCCCGTGAGCGGGCCCCGAGCCCTTCCCAGCCTGTGACTGGAGCAGACAAGGAATCTAGTTATTTTATTATTATTTTCTAACTTCCGTCGTTGACATCTGCATAGACTTGGTGGACAGAAGCACGGAGATTTGTCCCACCGGCCTCCACTTTGTTTGAAAGGCCGCAGTTTCCCGGCCCCCCGGGGCCGCCCGAGCTTGGTGGTGACTTGGTCGGTGACACTTTCAGCAATAGGTGACGAGTGTCGTGGGCGCACCACAGCCTTCCCTCCCGCCTCAGCCCTGCACCCGCCCCCCCCCCCCACAAACCCTCTGCCTCTGAGCTCTGTTTCTTTCTGTAACGAATACCCCTCAGTCATATATATTTAACATTCTTCATGCTAATTAAAGCGTTCAACCTCTTGGTGCTGTTCTTGGTGACTGACACTGTTTCAAAGCAGATTCAGAAATAGTTTTGGTCTTGACATTTATGCAGCCAGTGGGTGTTGTTTATTGCTGAGCAATTAGAACATAGATTAACATAATATCACTCCTCAACTTCAAGATCTGGGAGAGCAGCTCCGGGGGGGCTCACCCAGCCCGCTCCCTTTTGTCTTTCTGCTTTTCCCTCCTCCACACCCATCCACCCACCTGCCTTGAAACATGGTATTTCAAATTTATAGTTCAAGAAAGTTTGTGTAATCTAAGTCATAAAAAGACATGTCTTTTTCTTCCACTGCAGATGCAGCCCACGGTACCTGTATTCTCAACCAAAAAGGCATTTTTTTTTCTTTTCTGTCCTTGAAAACTTTTTTTTTTTAATCTCCCTGCCCACTTTTAACTCTTGGGAAGAGTTGAGGTCAGGAAGCAGGGATTGGGCTAGTTACGTACCTTTTCCCGAGTGGTTTCCCGCAATCTCACATTCACCGTTCTCTTCTGCCAAGGGCATTTGTGCCTTAACGTTACATTTGTCCTTCTGTGGGAGGAGAGTCACCCCTGGGCTGGTCTATGCAACAACAAGCTAGATAAGAGGCGATCTTTGCCAACTGTGCCTCCCCTGCGGGTCAGAGATGCTCCTGGGGGTTACAGAGGTCACCTGCCACAGGTCTCTCCACTCGAAGGGACGGGTGCCGTGGAACAAAGGGCTTGAGCGAGGACAGCCCTCCAGTTCGCAGATCGGGACCTCACGGGCACTGCCAATGACTTCCTCTGCCTGCCCCTACGTCCTGATGTTTGTAAATCCGGAACTCCTCACCACTGCCACCAGAACCACCCTGATCTAAGCTGTAGCTGTCTTTTGGTTGGATTATTGCAACAGTTTCCTCCGTAGTCTCCTCGATCCCGCCCTCGACCCCTTCAATAAGGCAGCACAAGTATCTGTCTTATAAATATCAGAGGAATCGGGCACCTGGGCGGCTCGGTTGGTTGAGCGCCGACTCTGGCTCAGGTCATGATCTCGGGGTCCAACCCCGCGTGGGGCTCTGTGCTGACAGCTCAAAGCCAGGAGCCTGCTTCGGATTCTGTGGCTCCCTCCCTCTCTGCCCTCCCCAACCTGCACTCTGCTTCTCTCTCAGAAATAAAAGAACATTCCGGGGAAAAAAAATGTCAGAGCAAGCATTTCTGGTCCCTAAGACCACCCTTCGTTACACTGTTGCTGTCGAGGCTGTGATTTATTACAGAAACAGGCTATGAATCACCATCAACAAAAGGAAAAGGCATGTGGGGCAAAGGCCAGGGGAAACCAGGCACCAGCTTCGCAAATGGAATGGCAGGAGACATCCCTGATCCCCCAGCAGCAGGCTGTGACAGGGCATGTGAAGCCCGGTCTACCAGGAGCGCCTGTTAGAGACTCAGTGCCCAGGGATGTCACTGGGGCCGATCACGCAGCGCCTTCCTGCACAGCACAAACCCAGACTCCGGGCTGCTGCTGGAGGAAGGCAGGCGAGGCGGTTCAGCCCAAGCCGCACTGTACAAACAGAAAGGGCGGGGTGGGGGGCCCCTTATCAGAGAATAATGGCAGCCTGCCTCAAACCAAGTTCCCAGAGGCCACCTAAGGGCCACCTTTGTTAAGCAAGCCTCTCCGAAGGCAGCAGACGGGTCTGCTATGCACACGCTTTTCTGCACACCTCCTCTGTGAAGCGACAGTATACGCAAGGTCTTCTGAAACACAGTCAGTATACGCCTTCTGTATTCGCTCTTACTATCATCATTTCCTTTTCTTCATTAAACCTTCCTTATCCTTAAAAAGCTTTATTACGGAACGTTTCAAGCATAAACAGAAGTAGAGGGAATAGAAGGACCTCCAAAGGGTTTACCACCCAGCTTTACCAGTGACCAACTTGGAGACAATTGTGTTTCGTTTGTCACTTCCCCACAAATCCCTGCAGCCCGTATATCCAGATCATTTTGATGAAAATCCAAAATATCATGTCATTTCATTCATAATTACTTCAGTAGGTATCGATTAGAGATAAAGACTCACTGCTAAAAAAACGTAGGTGCAATAATACCAAACCTAAAAACTGGATGTTGAGCCCTTCATTTTAACAAGTATCCAGCTAGTGTTTAAATGTCTCCAGTTCCTCGTGGTGTCTTACCTGGGCTGTTGGGACAGCATCCAAAATGATCTCCTCACCTCCAGGGTCTCCATTCAGGGCACCTACCCCACTGCTCCACAGAGCTCCCTGTATATCACAGAGCTGAAGTGGTCACTCTCCTACCCCAAATCCTTCAATGGCTCCCTATTGCCTGCAGGAGAGGGTTTGACACCCTGCGGGCTCTTTTATAATCTTCCCAGCGCCTTTTTCCTGAGTCACCTCTGCTTCTGCCTTCCTTTCAAACCCCAGCTCCATTAGTCGGCTTTCTGGTTACTGGTATTCCTCTGTGGCTTTGTCTCTGTCGTTCCCTCTTCCTGGAATGGCCTTTGTTGTCTCCTTTCCTGGTAATCTTGTCTTCCACTGCTCCCCCAAGCCGATCAGGCACCCCCATCCTTGGGTCCTCAGCCCCTGTGAGCGGGGTTCCTTGTGCTGCTCTCTCCTCTCTTTGGTCCCATCCAGAGTTTCTCAAACGTAGAGGCTGGCCTTAGACTTCTGATCTCCCCAGAGCCTGAGCAGGCTGGAAACAAGGTGGGTGCCCCTGTGTACTGAATGAATGGACAGCTGGCGTAACAGACAGATGAGCAGAAAACTTAAGAAGACGGTTATTTTCCAGTCTGCAGCTTTGTCTCTCTCTCTCTCTCTGGGTCCCCGCTGCTCATTTTTATTTTCAACTTTTTATCACACCATTTCCAGCTTGTGCAGCTGGCTTATCTTTCTGCTCCCTGGCAGGTCAAACTTTTTAATCCCGACTAACTCAGTGCAGGCTCCCAGGGGCCAAGTGCAAGCTCTCGCCGGCTGCTCCCTGCTCCCTGGCATGAGCCAGGCAGGCCCTGGCGCACGGTGATTGATTACCTGAGACCCTGCTTCTCTCGGAAGTGATCCCAGAACAAAAGAGCGGCCCGAGGAATGTCTGGGCGCCACGACCCTCCAGCCTTGACCTGGATAAGCAGTGGCTCCCATGCGAGTGATGCTGCATTTCATCTGGGTTGGCCCACTGTGCACCAAGAGAGATCGAGGCAGAGAGGCGTGAGAAATGAGAATGCTGCCTCTACCTTTCTTTTCCCTTGATTTGAAAAGAACTGGGAATTGTTATATTGGGTCAAATGCAACTCTGTGGCTTGGTGATATCAGGGGCCACTTGCCCAGGCACCGGGTAGTGGGCACTAGACTGGGAGCTTTACAGGTGCAATGCCATCTGCTCCTTCCAAAGACCCTGACAGAGGACTTCTCACCTCCATTTTACAGATGAGGCAACCGAGATTCTAAAAGATCATGAAGTCACAGAGAGAAGGAATGAAGAATTGGACCCACCCCCAGGTCTGCTGAGAGCCCTGACCAACAGACCAGGACTTTCCATACCGTAGGTTCAACCTACTCGAGAAGAGTAAAATCGGTGCAGTGGGTCTGGGACCAAAATAATTAAAAATTAAAAAAAAAAGAACAGACTAGAATAGACCTGAATCACGAGGAACGGAAAAGAGAGCATATCTTGGGGAGCACGGGTCAATGCTATTTCGCGAAACTTCCCATCAGTTGCTGTTCGTGGTTTAATCCGTGGTGCAGTCGTCTGCAAAACCAACGCATTCTCTACCTTTATCAGTGTTCAGTTTGACTCAATTCGGTTCCATCCAACTCAATTCGTATGAGAAACCCTCAATTTCATCCCACTTAGATCAGCAAAACTTGAGCGCCACTGTGGGTCAGCCCCTAAGGGTACAAAGAAATAAACATTATGCATTGCCACTGTGGGTCAGCCCCTAAGGGTACAAAGAAATAAACATTATGCATTGGCTGGCCACTGTGCAATATCTCAAGTTCTTTTTCTTTTTCCAAAACACCTCCTTCCCTTGAGCTTTTAAAAGATGACAGCACGTCTCGTTCTGCAGTTTGCCTTTCTGAAACATTTTGGTGAGCTGGAACGCAGTATAAGATCGGAATGCTGGGTTTGGGGGAGACAGGCTGGGGTTCAAATTCAGGGGCGACGCCTGAAAAGTGCTTAGGGTACGCAGGAAGAGTCCAGTCCATCGTAGCCCGGCAATCATGTTGCTTGTATTTTCTAAAGTTTCCTGATGGTGCTCTTGAAGTTTCCAGCCTTGAGGAAAAAGTCATTTGTATTTTATAGCAGGGAACTCAGGTGAGGCAGGGCAGGTTAGGGACACTGGGGTACAAACTCACACCTGGAGTGTTGCAATTTGAATGGCCACTGGGAGTCCTCTGCCCATAAAGGCCTGCTAAGGCCCTCTGGGAGGGAAAGCGCAAAGGACTTTAAGATATGGCTCTGGTCTATTAGATTGTCTATTGGAAAAATAACTATGAAAGAAAGAGTGATAACCAAGGATACACTTGAACTCAGAATGGTATGCTGCAAACAAGAGGCTAACTGTGATGAGCTGGGCAGAATCAGGGCATCAAGGATACATGGGCCACCATTTCTTGTTTATGTGAAGGGAGACCACACATTGCCAAGGCTGGGAGTCAGCATGGAGAGTGGGTCAGAGCCTAGACTCCGTGGCCAGATTGCCTCGCCTTGAATCTTGGCTCCTCTGCTTGCTGGCTGTGAGAGGCTGGGCAAGGTACTTAACCTCTTTGGGATTTCGTTTTCTTTACCTCCAAAAAAATGGTTCATAACGGGTACCTGCTGTGTTGTGGTGAAATTTGAATGAATTACCACCTGTAAGCCTCTTCGAACGCCACCTGGCGTGTGGTTGGCACTTGTTACAAACCAACTGCTGTCGTTATTAGTATTACTACTGTTGTTATTAGTTTATTAACCAGAACTCTTCCAGAGACGACCAACACATGGTCTGTTGGTTTCCTAAGCTTCCTAAGCCCATGTGTGTTATGTTGTCTCACATAACATTAAGCTCTAGGATGTAATGCTTAGCGTCATGCTCCACTGATGTCACCAGAATTTCCCCCCATATTTCAGCTCTGCTGTGCTCTGTGGTGGGCGTTCTCCCATATAGGCGCTTCCGTGTGGTGGCAAAGAAGGAGGTCCGCGGGTTTCCACCCTACCAGCTACAACTCTGGTGGAAAGGGAAAACTTCTTTGCCGAGGCCAGCAAAAGTCCCAGGGAAGATGCTCATTGGCCCAGCTCAGGTTGGGCTGCCACCTCTGAACCAATCACCATGTCTAAGGGGTGGAGTCAGTCCTCTCTGAACCACATGGACTGAGAGTAGAAGGGGTGACCGCTCACAGGGAAAACAACGTGGTGGCCAGAAGGAAGGGAGGCTGCATGTAGGGCGGGCAGAACAATACGTGTCCTGCTGCGGACTCTCCAGGGTTGCACTGATTAGTGCAAACATCCTCCATTACGGTCCGGCACTGCTCCTAATTCCCCTCGCCACTTCCACCCTCTACCTCTTGGCTCATGCTGTTCTATCTGGAAACACCTTAGTTCCCTGCCCCAAATAAATGCATGTACTTGCCCCCCAAACCACGCATCCTTCAAGGCCCCATTCGCAGAGACCTCCTCCCACTGAAAGCCATTCTTGTTTGTCCAGTTAGACGTACCCTCACCAACTTTTCTAGCTCCCTTCTACTCTCAGATGCCTCTCTGGATTTTCTAACATGGGAATCCTGTACGGATCTCTCAACCACCACCCTCTTCCCAACTTAGGGACTAATCTCCCCTTTCTGTATCCCCAGCTACACCCAACATACGCCAGACCCAAGTAGACACTCAGCAAATATCCATTAAGTCAGGATTCATGATAGTAAAAATAAAATATCAGCTATTCCTTGAGCAGTCCTGATGTATCAGTCACTGCTCCAAGTGTTTTATATGATTTCATTATGTCATTTTAGCAATACCATGAACTGGGTTCATTATTATCCCATCTTATTTTTTTTTTAATTTTTTTAATGTTTATTTATTCTTGAGACAGAGACAGAGCGCGAACAGGGGAGGGGCAGAGAGAGAGGGAGACACAGAATCTGAAACAGCCTCCAGGCTCTGAGCAGTCAGCACAGAGCCCGACGCGGGGCTCGAACCCACGGACCGTGAGATCATGACCTGAGCTGAAGTCGGACGCTTAACCGACTGAGCCACCCAGGGGCCCCTTATTATCCCATCTTATAAATGAAAATACAAAGAGTCAGAAAGATTCAGGTCATATAACAGGTACTTGCTACAGCCAAAGTCCAGGTCCAAGTGTGTGGGTCGTCAGAGTCTATTTTGGGCATTTGAGCCATGAATGTTTTGGGTTAGGCAAGGTCTGGAATTTAATATTAAAGCAATTGCTCAAACATAATTGACTTTGGAAATTATGGGTAATCATTGTCATTGTCCAAATAACTCAACTGAGTCCAGTTAGATCAAGTTTATTTATTTTTGAGATGGAAAGCACTAGCGGGGGAGGGGGCAGAGAGAAAGGGGGACAGAGGATCCAAAGCAGGCTCTGCACAGACAGCACGGAGCCTGATGCGGGGCTCCAACTCACGAATGGCGAGATCATGCCCTGAGCTGAAGTCGGATGCTTAACCGACTGAGCCACCCAGGTGCCCCAGATCTTTCCTTTTTTATTTGCCTACTGTGAAACCCTTAACACATATCCGTTGTCCCAGAAAAATATGTGTATTTGAATTCTCTCAACAGCACTAGGATGTATGAACAGTTATCATTCTTCATTTTACAGATAAGTGAACTGAAGCACAGAGAGACATTCCCAGGGACACACAACAGGGAGAGGGAGTTAGGTCTTGAACTCAAGACTCTTGACCGCTGTGCTGACCGAGAAGTCCTCTGATTTCTCCCTATTCTCCCTCTTGGAAGCGATGGGGACCTCAAGACCTTCCCTGTGCAAATGCTTATAAAGTTCCACATTTGCGTCACTGTTTCAACACCCAACACACTCAGTGGAACTGATGCGTAGAGGTTAACTGCTCCTGTCTACCTCCTCAGTGAGCTCAGAAATCACACCATGGAGTAAGGAAAGGGCCTTGCCCTATGGCGCATCTCTCTTAGCAACCTGTGCTGAATGAGATAGGATACACTGAAAAATTCCTTTCTCTCTCAGGCCAGAGAAATTCACGATGATGGGATCGAGCTGCCCTGACGACTGCCAATCAAATTTATGCAGCGTGGTGGCGATGCGATCTGAGTGATTATTCCACTGGCTTGGAATCAATAGACATCACTCTGCCTCCCAAGAGGTCTGCAGAGTCACGTGACGAAGGACATGAATCCATAACCCCACTACAGGGAAGAGTGGGAGAGCTGGACACAACCATCCAATCGATCACACCACGGAACTTAGACTAGTGGCTTTACCTCTCTGAACCTCAGTTTCCTCATCTTAAAAGTGGGGCTGTGGACACCATGCAGAGTTAATATGGAGATTAAATGAGGCGATGAAAATGAAAGCACCATTTAAACGATAAAGAGCCACAGAAGTGTCTGATGCTATTCTTTAGGACAGACACCAGGTGTGAGGTCTCTTTCACCCCAGCATAATCTCCTCTATATGGTGCATATGCCATAAAGGAATGAATACATGATTATTTCCCAACACGCTTCAACAACAATACCGTGGCCATCCATTGCTTTGCTTTCCCATTATCTATTCCTCTGTCTCCTCGTAACAATACCTTGACGCTCCTTTCGGAAAGTAGAAAATATCTCTTCCTCACCGTCCCTTCACGTGGCCGGTACAGGGTGTTTCCCTACAACTATAGCTTCATGAAAGGTTTCACAACCAACGTGCGGTCTCAGTGAGAGCCCTGAAGCCTTCAGGAATTGGATCTGGGATGAGCACACATCATAAGCTGGGCCACCAGGACGAATAGCATTGACTCAGGACTGTTGTTGGAACTATTTAGAAAGAAGCACTTTTTTTTTTTTTTTTACTTGGCATGTTCAAGTTGGTAAATGAACTTGGACATCCTAGGGGTTGTCATGCTACCCTGTGGGGATAAAATAAAGCCACCTCAACAGAAAGCAGAATAAAGCAGAGGATACATCAGATTTCTGAGGACATTGATTATCTGAAACCAGTGAAATACCCTATTTCTGAAATACCCTGAAATACCTCATTTCTGGCCTTTCCATGACATGAGTCAATACATTCCCTTTTTTAGTTGAAGGCACTTTGAGTTGGATTTCTGTCAAAAGAAAGCTGACCAATACAGAAACAGGTTTGCCCCAGAACAAATATAAAATAGATCTGAAGACCTCCCACTGGACTCTTGGGTTGGCCCAAATAGACTTACGAGAACTTGTATACTTTGTACCAGTGCTGAGACATTGCGGTCTGGGTTTATTCTTTGTGCCTGAGAAGGAAACCTCTCCCTCTATTTGTCACTTGGCATCATAGCTTGACATTAGAAAGGAAGAAAGGAAGTGGAAGTAAGGGATGTTTGGCATCCCACATGCTGGCTCATCTCCAGAGAGTTGGCTCCCCAGTGGACAGTCCCAGGGGACCTGGAGGCAATCTCCTTTTGTGCTGTGCTGACCGCATCTGCTTCAGCTGATTACAGAGCTATCCTTCACTTTCCAGCCCTGTCAAGTGCTTCCATCCCTCAGCTCAAGGAAACTTCTCCCCAGATTGCAATCTTCCCTAAAATCTTCCATTGCCCGGTCCTCCTAGTCATTGCTCCTGTCGAAACCTTTTAATATGATTACACGGGGCAGCCCAGAGATACCACAGGCTCCGGAAATCGAGTTTGGGCTGAGTCTTGGCCCATCACTTACTACCCATATGATGGTAAACGAGTCACTTAAACTCTTTGAGTCTCAGGTATCCTTTCTGTAAATTTCTCCAAGGTTGCTGTGAGATTTTAAGATGATGTGTAAACGTGCTTTGTAGAGCATGCAGTGGACATTCAATAAATGGTAGGGATTGCTGTCATCCTTTCTCTCGACTTTTGTTTGCATTTTGTGCAATTCATTGTGCTTGATATGCGCTTCACCCAAATGGACTGCCAGGACACCAGAGCAGGCACGTTCGTGATGATGCCTTGAGTTCCTTATTGTTTTAGCAAGATCTCAAGACATAGTGGCTCCTTAATAACTTGGCTGGAGAAGAAATAGATGACGAAAAGGATATGCAAGTTTGTAGATGACCTGAAGGAAAAGAAATGGAGAAAGGAGGCAATACGGCTTTTACTTGGCCATCTCTGATTGAGAACATTTAGGACGAAGTTGCAGTGTTAGAGGAGCTCAGTCAAGTGGAGAAGACAAGGAAGATAAAAAGCAAGTAAAAATATAGTATTTTTGTTTTGGTTGCAGATAGAAATCTACTCCAGCCATCTTTTTTTTTAATGTTTTTCTTTTTTAATTTATATTTGAGAGAGAGAGAGAGAGAAAGAGCGAGTGAGCAAGCAGGTGAGGGGCAGACAGACAGGGAAACATAGAACCCAAAGCAGGCTCCAGGCTCTGAGCTGTCAGCACAGAGCCCGACACGGGGCTGGAACTCAGGAACTGTGAGATCATGACCCCGAGCCGAAGTCAGACACTCAACTGACTGAGCTACCCAGGCACCTATACTCCAGCCATCTTGAACAAAAGGGAGACACATTGGATGGATGTTGGATATTTCGTGAAGCAACAAGTCTTTGGGAGGGAGGAAAGGAATGACGAGGGTGGCCGTGGTTACTTCATCTGGAGTGCTGCTATTAACACAGCTTGTTACCAAGCACCCCCAGCTCCCCTCTCTCTTCTAGAAGAAATGCTCCTATTTCCAGCACAGAAGTTCTGACTGGCCCAGATTAGGTCATGCATGTACTTTTCAATCACCTTCTCACATCAAATGCGACCCCTGGAGGCTCACCTATGTCAGGGTTTGGGGGAGGTTTCTAGGGGAATGGTGCATCAAGAGCCAGAATGTTCCCAGAGAAGTAGTTTCTACAGTGGTGAGCTTAATTAGAGGTTTGTAAAGAGTGTCCTTGATCAGGCTTGGGGAAAGTGAGGGACAGCCTCCAAGAAGAGGTGGCCAGTGAGTATGGTGGCCTTGAAAGCCAGTAGGCAGTTCATGAGATAATCCAGATCAAGAACTTAGACCCTGAAGAAAGAGGGGCTCTGTGGGGTTCAAGGTCTGAAGCTCACAGAAGAGCCCGTTTGGGCAGTCAAGTTTCCTCTCAAGGAACTGGTGAATCCCAGGTGGAAAACAAACTGCTTCTGGGGCATCCGAGGGATTTGGGAAGGTCAGGCTAGGGTATCGGGGTCAGGCTAGAGCCTTTCCATAATGTCAAGGAGGGGCAGTGGTAGGGGAAAACCAGAGTCAAAAATTCAGGCTCCCAGTCTTGCTCAACCACTGACCAGCTACACGATTATAAGGAATTCTCCACCCTGAGACTCAGTTACCTCACCTGCAAAGTGGAGGAAATAATATTTCTCAGACTGGATGTGCCGCCTAGAGGAGAGGATGTATTTGGAACCATCTAGCAAGAATTGGCAGGACCAGAAGACCCATCCATGCCCGTGGGTTTCCGTTTTCATTGTTGCTTTGGATGCTGTACTCTGAGGTTTCGGTGATTATTCTGATGGGGGATAAATTTTGGGAAGAGTCCACAACGGAAGCATTCAGACGCCAGGAACTCAGTGACCCTGTGTATTTCGGCGACCCGTCCTTAATCTTGGGAACTGGCTGGGAGGGAGGCTCGCATATACGTGCTGAGCAGAGCATGTTGTATTTGTGGTTCTCACTCCTCATCATTGCACGGGCTTTCGCACGCCTGGGCTCGTGGACCTCTTCTCCTTGGCTTTGCCCACTTCGTCTGGCTGCGTCTTTTTCAGATGCTTAATCTCTGGACAGAGAAACCGATGCAAGGCAGCATCCCAGCCCCAGGAGGAAGCCCCAGCTCTAATGCTGTAATTCCTGTGTTTTCACCTGACTTGTGACACCGCAAGTTCATCCCCCAGACGCCTCATTACACAGCGGAGTCCGGCCCAAGCTGAGGGCCGTTATTTTCTTTGCTCCCTGGTTGCCGGGCAGGCCCGGGGGTAGGAGGGGAAGCCATTTCAGAAAGTCACTTGGAGAATGGCAAGCATCTGGTCTTTGGAAGCACAGACTAAGCTCTTAATGCTGGCTCTGTTGTCCATGAACCTTGGGGCCTAGAGCAACCTCCTTGACCACTCCGACTGAGTTTTTTTATATGTGAGGTGGGGAGAATCTCACTGGGCCATGGAAAAGCTCCGGTGAGGTTCTTAGGAGAGTGCTTTTGTGAAGTGGCATCGGCCTGGGGAAGGGACTCAGGAAGTGTTAGTTTCGTTTACCTTCTTTCAGGTTAGAATAACCTGCGTCCTGGGTCCCTCTTCCCTCCAGGGGCCAGCAGGCTCTTTCTGTGCCTCCCCAAGAGTCCTTGTCTCCTTTTGATGGTGATGAATGTAAAGGAAGGGAATTAGGGATGAAAAACAGAGTCGTGTGTGTATTTGCAGGCTTGGATTTTGCACATATTTTCGAAATTCCTTCAAGCTGTTTATCCTACTTGGCAAATCGGTCCTCCCCTGTCACCAGATCATCGATAAGCTCTCCAGAGTCTAGAGAAATGTCTACACGGGTCTGGGGAAGTTCAAGAGCATGAGACCGCCAGGTACCTAGGGGAAGTGGAAGAGAAGGGTCGGCCAAGGAGGAGGTCACTTGGCAGGAGGCATCGTCCAATTCACCACATCCCTGGGCAGCAAGTTGGCCGTGGGAAGGGTCTCTGAGATACACAAATAGACAGAGAAGGGGTTTATAAAGTGATAGGAGAGAAAAGAGAGGTCCCTGGGATGTGACCTACTTGCTCAGCTCACCTGCAATATTTACCCCCCAGCAGGGTTGCAGGTCTGCTCAAGCAAAGTGAGAGCCCACCCACACTGGACCACTCATTAAAAACAAGATGCTTGGGGCGCTTGCGGGGCTCAGTCGGCTAAACGTCCGATTTCGGTTCAGGTCATGGTCTCACGGTTTGTGAGTTTGAGCCCCACGTCAGGCTCTGTGCTGACAGCTCGGAACCCAGAGCCTGCTTGGGATTCTGTGTCTCCCTCTCTCCCTGCCCCTCCCCCACGTCCCTCTCTCTCTGTCCTTCCCCAGCTCACTGTCTTCTCTCTCTCTCTCTCAAAAAGAAATAAAACTTTTTTAAAAATTAAAAAAGAAAAAAAGCAAGATGCTGTTCTTTCGGTGAGAACAGATTGGAGGAGGAGGAGGAGGAGAGGCATTTGAAAGTGCGGCAAATTTGGATGACCCAGGCCTCGTTTCACTACTGTGGAGCCTGATGATTTTTTTAAAAAAATGCGAATATTTTGAGATGTTGTGGAAAGCATGCAGACGGGGAGTCAAGGAGTGGATACAGAGGTGGTTAAGAGTTTTCCTTTCGGAATCCATTGGCCTGAGGTCAACATGGCCCGAGGACTCCGCTCCCTCACCATCTGTGGATGACCTTGAATAAATCACTTACTTTGCCAAACTTCAGTCTGGGGGAAATCATTGTGTAAAATTCACTGACACTATTTAGCATAGTGCCTCTATCTGTGTATCTACTCTTTATTACCAAACGTGTTGCTGTCGCCCGCTCTGGATCTGGTAACAGCAACCCGGTTTTCTTTTGAAAACGACCTCCTCTCCAAGTGTCATTTCTGCGTGCTTTAGAAATGTGCCAGGCTGGATCTCACGACCCAGTCCTGTCCCAATCAGAAACGCCCTATCCCTGGCCATAGTGATCAGAGTAGGGTTAGGTAAACGTGAGGGGACGCAGGAGGTAGCAGAATCTAGAAGACAGGGCTGGGTAGAGGGCCGGCATAAAGAGGATCAGTGGCCCTGCTGTCCGGGAACACAGACAAAAAGGAGACCCCACGGGAAGGATCCAGGAGAAGAAACACCTCAACCCTTGCTCTCCTCCCTCCTTCCGGTTTCCTGCCAGAGCTCACCAATGGCCAAACCCAACCAGAAGCCCAAGGCAAAGAAACAGGGATTGAAATCCTTTCAGGACAGCCTCCCAGGGCTGCGAACAGAATCCAGAAACAGGGGAGAGGGTCTAGAGAGGCAAGCGGAAGACAAATGGAGCAAGTTCATAATTAAAACAGCGTTACAGGCACCTGAATAGAGAGAACGAATATGAACAGACCAGAAAATCCCAAAGTATCAACCAGGACATGTAGAAATTTGGTATAAGGAAGCGTGACATCTCGGATTCCAGGGGAAAATAAGGGTCTTGTAAAAAAGTGGTGTTAGGATAACCGGATAGACATTTGGAAAATGGTAAAAGTTGTGTCCACATCTCATCCTATTCATCAGGTTAGACTCCAAACGCATCAGAAATCCAAGTGTGAAAAGCGAAACCACACACATATTAAAAGAAGACACAGGAAAATTCCTTTAACCCTGGGAGTAGCAAGAGCCTCTTTTCTATGACTCACGATTCAGAAGTGTTAAAAGATTGATAAATTTAACTATCGAATTTTTATTAAGTTTTGCATGACCCAAAACATCACATGTGGTCAAAGTGAAATGAAAAGGTCAGAGAAAATAGTTGCAATTTATATCGTAAAGGGCTCAACTCATTAATAGCCTTAAAAAGCTCTTTGAAACTGAGATCAAATGGGCAAGAGACATAGTTCATGGCAAAGGAAAGGTAAAGGTCCTCGAAACAAAGGGCAAGATGCTCAATCCCCTGTTTTATTTACTTCCCCTGTATTATTTCCAAGAGCAAAAAGACTGGACACAACCCAAATGTGCATCATTCAAAGAATGGTTGAATAAACGAGGGGTACGTTTGTGCAGGAGACTATGCTGTGAAAAATCAATGAGAAATAGCTCCATGTACAGTTTTGGAGTTGTTTTCTGGGTATTTTGTTAAGTAGAAAAGCAAGTTGTTGAACACAGTTTGGGGTTTGCTACTTGTGTGTAACCAAAGGGGAAGCGTATACTGTATTTACAAAAAGCAGCAGAAAGGTAAATTGGAAACTAATACAAATAGTATTTACCTCTACTGGTTGGGGGGATAGAGCACAGAGACAGATATTTTCTGGGGTGCACCTTTTCATATGGTTTTAAGATTTTTTTTTTTGTTTTTAGTTTATTTATTTATTTTGATAGCTTGGGGAAGAGGCAGAGACAGAGAGAGAGAGAGACAATCCCAAGCAGGCTCTGGGCTGACAGTGCAGAGCCCAGTGTGGGGCTTGATCCCATGAATTGCGAGATCATGATGTGAGCTGAAACCAAGAGTCACTGCTCAACTGACTGAGCCACCTAGGCACCCCAGCTTTTAAGTTTTAACTATGTTAATACTTACGTATGCAAAAATTCAGCAAATAAAGTAAAAAGGCAACCAAACATTGGAAGTAAACTGGAAACAAACAACCCTGGTAATGTGTTAATTTCACCACATTACCACACAGCAAAGATCTCTTGTTTTTTTTTTTTTTAATGTTTATTTATTTTTGAGAGAGACAGACAGGATGAGAGTGGGTTAGGGGCAGAGAGAGAGGGAGACACAGAATCGGAAGCAGGCTCCAGGCTCCGAGCTGTCAGCACAGAGCCCGACGCAGGGCTCAAACTCACAAATCGTGAGATCATGACCTGAGCTGAAGTTGGATGCTCAACCGACTGAGCCACCCAGGCGCCCCACTGAGCAAAGATTTCAAATGACTTTTGATCACGGTACTCAGGTTGTCCTTAAGGATAAGAAGAGCTGCAAAGAAATATCAAACTTCATTCAGCAATTTCATTGTTCATAGCATAGTCATATAGTAATTGTAACATTGTAATAATTTAGTGCTTATTATAGGTAGGATAAAACAAATATAATATGCATGTATGTGTTATCAGGAACTAAGATTTTTGGTTTGAGATTAAAGAACATAAAAATGTGAATTAAGGTGTTCTGAATAAGCCTTATAATACTAAATTTGAATTTTGAATATCAATACAGACTCATGATTTTATTAAACAAATATATTTTCTAGTTCTTTCCATTGAAAAGACCTAGAAGAAATGGTATTCTAATAGCTATGAGCTCACTTGGCCCCTAGATCTTAGTCTCTGACTGCCATTCTCCCCTAAAAGGAAACAGAGCTCCTTGGAGAAATGGATGGTGCTAAGTCTGGGGCAAAGTATAAAATGAGTAGTGTTGTGTGAGAAAGCAAGAATGTTGAAGGCATGCTAAAAGGACAAAGCCAGTTCATGGGAGCTCCTGCTGGCCAAATTTGGGACATTTTGAGCATCAAACAGGAAAATAACTTTGATTGTAAAATACAGAATGAATAACAATTCACCAGTCCATAAGTGATTCTAGACAAATAAAAGAGCAATATGAATGGATGGTGGATGGATGGATGGATGGATGGATGGTGGATAGATGGTGGATGGATGGATGGATGGATGGATGGTGGATGGATGGTGGATAGATGGTGGATGGATGGATGGATGGATGGATGGATGGTGGATGGATGGTGGATAGATGGTGGATGGACGGATGGATGATGGATGGATGGATGGATGGATGGATGGTGGATAGATGGTGGATGGATGGATGGATGGATGGATGGTGGATGGATGGTGGATAGATGGTGGATGGATGGATGGATGGATGGGTGGATGGATGGGGATGGATGGATGGTGGATAGATGGTGGATGGATGGATGGATGGATGGTGGATAGATGGTGGATGGATGGATGGATAGATGGATGGATGGTGGATGGATGGATGGATGGTGGATAGATGGTGGATGGATGGATGGATGATGGATGGATGGATGGATGGATGGATGGTGGATAGATGGTGGATGGATGGATGGTGGATGGATGGTGGATGGATGGTGGATGGATGGTGGATAGATGGTGGATGGATGGATGGATGATGGATGGATGGATGGATGATGGATGGATGGATGGATGGATGGTGGGTGGATGGATGGATAGATATGGAAACTCTGCTGAAAATTGGTAACTCGAAGAAATACTTATTAGTTTGCCTTTTAAGAATAAACTGTAGCTCATCCGGCTGATAAAAGGAAGCTTTTCTTTACTAAATGAAGCCAGAAAATAACTGCTGAACAAACGATAGAACTCAAAAATCCCAACTTACGAGCCCTTAGAGAGATAATTAAATTCCAGAGCGGTCTCAATACGAGTAACAGAGGTAGCTCTCCGGGGAGTGACTTTCAAGCATATGGGGGAGTGCTGAGGGAGTGAGAGAGTTTACTTCATGGTTTTTGTCCATCTGTCTTCTTCAGAATGTTCATCACAAACACATACAGTACTTTTTACAATGAAAAAAAAATAGCTTAAAAATCAAAGCAACTTCCATTGTGTAAATTCTTTCTTTTCCTTCAGGACCTCACTTAGCTATTCTCTCCTTTAGGCAAACTTCCCAGGCCGCCCACCCTAAGCAAGGGAGTCTCTTCCTTTTCTGCTGACCTATACTATTGTACTTACCACATTCTGAACATACAATTGATTGTTTACTCACCTTCCACCAAATCATTAGGGTTTCTTTTTTAATGTTTATTTATTTATTTTGAGACAGAGAGAGAGAGAGAGAGAGAGAGTGTGTGTGTGTGTGTGTGTGTGTGTGCATGCATATGTGTGCATACACAAGGGGAGGGGCAGAGAGAATCCCAAGGAGGCTCTGAGCTGGCAGCCTGACGCGGGGCTCGATCTCACAGAGCTGTGAGATCATGACCTGAGCCGAAATGAAGAATCAGACGCTTAACCCACGGAGCCACCCACGTGCCCCTAGGGGTGTTGTTGTTGTTGTTGTTTTAAATTCTTTGTTGCCTTGGTTTCTGTTACCTGTTTGGCACAAGGTAGAGTTCGATATACGCTTGCTGAGTGTTTAACTCATGAACTTGGAGAAGGGCTTTGGGAAGTTGATCATCACAACCAGTTCATAGCTGATACCCTCCCTCTTCTGCATCAAAATCCTCTGGAAAAAAAAAAGAGGTTTAATTTTAGAGAATTCAACAAGTAATTAGTAAGTAAACTATGTATTTTCTCTGGGCCTTCGGTTTTCTCGTCTACAAAGGTACGTGGGTGTGGGGAGGAGAAAACCACACCAATTTAATTGGGAATAATTGAGAAAACAATGTGCTTAATAGCAACTTGCTGGATGAACAAATGAATGAATAAATCGTACAATTTATAAACAAATGAATAAATGGGTGACTAAAAGAACGCAGAGATGGAAGGAGAGAGAAAAGAACTGAGGGGCATGGATGGATGGGTGGATGGGTGGATGGATGGATGGTTGGATGGCTGTGTCAGTGAGCAGTCAGGTCTGACCTAATTTATTCAGATTATGTAAAGCACAGGCGAACCAACAGCCACAAAAAGATCATTTTCTGTTCCAACCATGAGGTTGTCTTCCTGTTTCTTCTGCTTTTGTGATTAAAAATGATTGGCTTTGATGGAATAACCAGGTTGCAGACCCCAGCAATGTGATCCCTTCCGATGTGTGGGCCTGACTTCAGCTGCACTGGGAGTGACTCACCTCATTCGGTCTGGACCTGCCCCGAGAAGATAAAGTCTTTGAGCCCCTAGAGCTGATGGGCAGCTACCATTCTCCTAAGTTGAAAAGGAGGCTGAAACCCTAACCCTAAGTGATGTCACTCTGTGGGAAGGCAGATGCTTTTAGGTCAGGCTTGGATGCTCACCTGTGAAATCTACAAAAAGAAAAATTAAATTTTTTTTAACGTTTATTTATTTTTGAGACAGAGGGAGACAGAGCATGAATGGGGGAGGGGCAGAGAGAGAGGGAGGACACAGAATCGGAAGCAGGCTCCAGGCTCCGAGCTGTCAGCCCAGAGCCTGACGCGGGGCTCGAACTCATGGACCGCGAGATCGTGACCTGAGCTGAAGTCGGACGCTTCACCGACTGAGCCACCCAGGCGCCCCAGCAAAAAGAAAAATTAAATGCCAGTCCCCGTAAATGAGGAGTTACTCTGGCCTGGTAGAGTAAAGGAAATAGAAAAGCAGAGCAAACAACACCACAGGCTGTGCTTAGACAGCTGAGTCTGAGACAGGGGGCTTGAATTCAAGTCCTAACCCCGCAGCTAACTAGCTAGGAAGCCTTTGCCTTGCCTCCACCCCTCGTTGAGCTTCAGTTTCTGGAAAATAAAGAGGTGAAGGCAACCACGTTTACTTCCAGCACCAACACTTTCAAGACCACAAGCCCAGAGATTGTTCTGTTCAATGTTGACTTGTTTGGAGTCCCTCCTTGTGTCTGAACTTCCCGTTTTTACGCCTGCTCTGCGTCTTTCGCATAGTCGCTGTGAGGGTCAAATGAGATCATAGATACAAAAGTGGGTTAAAATGGTACAGTGTATGCTGAGAATGTGAACGTTTGATAAAAACTCCAAGACAGCCACTACGGTTCTGAAGAAGAGAGATCAGAGAGAGGGTTATCAGAGAGTAAAGTATAGCTTAAGAAAGTACGTTATTCACTGTAATAGCCTCCCCGCTGTGCCCTCTTCCTCTGAGTAGAGTGTGGTCTAAGGCAGTCATTTCTCCGGGTGCAGACATCTTGGTCAAGAGCAGGGTAACCTCAGGCCAGCTTCCGTCAGGTCGGCTGACGTGGCCTGGACACCCTGCTCTGTGACCTCGAGCAATGGACGTCTCCTTTCTGAAGGCTTAGGTTCTTCATCTGACAAGTGGGAGAAGAAAATCTCCCTGTCTGGGCTGTTGCAAGAACCAATTGGATGACAGAGAATGTTCTGCAGAGTTGGGAGGGTGCCGAAGACAGGGGCGGTCCCTTCCAAAACTGACAGGGGACATGTCTCTTGGAATTAGGTAAGACCTTAGAAAAAATTAAGGTACTGTCTCCTAGACCCTCTCATCTAGACAAAAGGGCTTCTAAGAATCTTGAGAGTGCCCCCCAGCCTCCTGGCACTCCAGAGTAGAGAGCAGCCTCTTGCAAAAATAGTGAACGTGGCTTTCAGGCATGGAATTAACCACCCCCAGAGCCATAGAACCCGGAAAGATTTTAAATGAGCTCTAGAAACTTGGGCAGAGAAAGCTGAAAATAAAAAGGGATTCGGGGCTCCCAAATTTCCATAGAGAGGAAACAGACGGTGAAAGGCCCCCAGCAATAAACATGGCTCGTTTCGTGAGAAGAATGAATGAATGAATGAGTAGAAAAGAAAGAATGTGTGTCTCAGAGGACAAAGTCCAGAGAACAGAAACGAGAGTGAAAAAGAACATGGATGAGGGGACCACTCCCAGTAAGTCGAACTGAGTCTTAAAGGGAGAACATTTTCTGTCCTCAGAGCAGTAGAAACAGCTGACTTCCAAGCTGGATTTTAGAATGTCTATGAACCAGTGTCTTTTTCACAGTCTTCTGGGCGAAGAGCTGCATCCAGAAAGCTCTACTAAGGGGCGCCTGGGTAGCTCAGTCGGTTAAGCATCCAATTCTTGATGTCAGTTCAGGTCATGATCTCACGGTTCGTGGGATCGAGCCCCACGTTGGGCTCTGCGCTGACAGCACAGAGCCTGCTTGGGATTCTCTCTCTCGCTGCCTCTCTGCCCCTCCCCTGCTCACACGCGCATGCACATTCTCTGTCAAAATAAATAAATAAACTTTAAAAAAAAAGAAAGAAAGCTGTATTAAGCAACCTCGTCTCCATTGGGGCCTGATGCAAAGCATGAGACGACAAGCTTCGAGAATCCCTCAGTTAAAATTCACAGTAGCACAATGTGGCGGGCATTTATTCGGCTCATTTTCCAGAGAGGAAACTGAAGCCCAGAGAGGCGAAATCACTTACCTAAAGCAGGAGTCGGCAGACATTTTCCATAAAGAATCAGATACTAAGTACTTTAGACCTTGCGGGCCATAAAGTCTTCTGTGGCAACACCTCAACTATGCATCCCAGCAGGAAAGCAGGAGGGCAAGACACCCAGTAAACGACCGGGTGCAGCTGTGTTCCAACGGAACTTTATTTACAAAAACAGACATGAGCCATAGTTGAGCAGTAGGCTACCATTTGCTACCCCCTGGCCTCATGTTGCACATCTATCAAGAGACGGAGCCTGAATTTAAACGCAGGCAGAAGAGAATCCAGAGGCTGAGCCCTATACTAATGGTCTCTTGGAAACCCTAAGAAGCCAGAGTTTGGAGAAAAAAGAAAGTGCTGTAGACTGAATGGTCTTGTCCCCCCCAAATTCACAGATTAGCACCGTTAGTGGGGGATGGCTGTCCGAAGGATTACACAGCACAGCCTCCTCCGTTTGTCCCCGTGGGACACTCATCAGGCCGTCAGGGGATCGTGTGCCACGTGACTGACTCCCCTTTGTACTCGGAGCTCCTGGAAGGTGGGGCCCGTCTGTGACCTCTGCACAGCCAGGACCTAGCTTGCGGGTTGCTGTAGTCAGCATTGGGGGTCATTCTGATTTCCCACTTAAAATTCCGGGGTCTAGAGTCAGAGGTGCTTCTGGAACAAGCCTCCCTCTTCCATCCTGCATTTTCTTAGCTAAGGATGTGGGCCCTGCTTTGGCTGTGTGTGTGTGTCTGTGTGCGTGCGCATGCACACGCACCCACACGCATGTATCTGCGTGCACACATGTGCAAGTGCTCGCGCAAGCCTCCCGGGGTGCGTTTACTTAACGGAATTTTATTTCTTGTAAATTCCTTCCCGGTTTGATAGCAAAATTCACCTCCGTCTTCCCGTCAAACTCCTTGTTCCACAGTCAACCCTGGGCATCACTAACCTACACAATTCTCTTCTGAGTTTCTCGAATCTTCTGGTGCTTTATCCATTGCGTCACTGGCCCTGTGTCTTCTGAGTTTCTCAACAGAGATGTGTTACTCTCTCGGCTCCAGATTGTGGAGGATTAGGAGAAACCCAAGTTTTATACATTTCCGTAGGGTTTACGTCCTGCAGTTGAAGGGTATGAAGGGCTCGGCCCCCAGAGACACGACTCTCCCGCTGTGTTTGTCACAAGGGAGCTCGAAGGCAGCCTTTCCCCTATGACGCCCTGCTGTCTCTATACCCGAATGTTCTCACACAGCCCGTGTTGCCAGAGCTAACCGCGTTCATCTGCTTGTTTTGTAACCCACAGCCGAGCCATCACGTTCTCTTCCTTTTTGGGGCTTCTGTTCCTTGTGTGAATGGTTCTTTCTCTGTTGTGAGCTTTGGTGAGTGTGTCAGGGTTCCTTTAGGAGACAAGTTTCCCCTCACGGTCTGAAAAACACAACTCAAGAAGAGCCCTGTTAATGGGGGGCCCCCCTCCGTCCTAGCCGTCCAGAACACCGCCCTTCATGCTCTGCTCTCGAGAAACGTGTTCCCGCCAGCCGTATTCAACACCACAAGCAGTTTTAAGACTAAATGTGTATCCGAGATAATAAAAATCTGTATCAGGGCGCCTGGGTGGCTCAGTCGGTTAAGCGGCCGACTTCGGCTCAGGTCACGATCTCACGGTCCGTGGGTTCGAGCCCCGCGTCGGGATCTGTGCTGACAGCTCAGAGCCTGGAGCCTGTTTCAGATTCTGTGTCTCCCTCTCTCTCTGCTCCTCCCCTGTTCATGCTCTGTCTCTCTCTGTCTCAAAAATAAATAAACGTTAAAAAAAAATTAAAAAAAAAAAAAGCTGTATAAAAAAAAAAAAAGAATGTGGGCCCGGAGCCCTGCTGACTGGTTCCCATCTGCCTCCATCACTCAACAGCTCTGCCATTTGGGGAGTCACACAACCTCTCTGTGCCGGTTTCCTCATCTGTCAAATGGTGAAATTAATAGTACCTTCCTCATTCGTGGTAACTTCCTCATAGTTGTTGAGAATAAATGAATGAAGGCATGTCAGTTGCTTAGAATGGGCCTGGCACATGGCACATATCTGATCAACGGTACGTGTTATCGCTGAGGACTTAGGCTTCTTCCATCTCAGAATGCCTCTGTGTATCCCGGAAGTCAGCCGACGCCTCCAGACCTGCTCAGATCTAGAGAAAATGCCTGGAAACCCTAGTGTTGCGTGTAGGCTCTTCCTAAGATTCTGGGAATTTGGGGGAGGGGGTGGGTTCATTCTCTCGGTCCCACCAACTCCCAGCTCCCGTTCTCACCTCTGTATCCTGCTCAGATTGGCCCCATTCCACAGCCGGCCAACCCCAAGAGGAGAATCTAGCCCTTTGCCTAACTCTCACCAAGGAAAACTCACACACAGGCACTGGCTTTGCCGAGAAGCCTTCAGAACTATGGCACAGGCTCACCACAGTATGCACAAATCAAAATCACACCTACAGGCCTGATGCACCCTTAGTTATTTCTACAGTTCGGGTTCCAGCTTCTGGTAATGTTGGTCCACCTTTCTTACTCCTACCAAACCCCTCCTTCTTGCCTTCTTTCCAGCCTCATTTCTGTTCATTTCTAACCCCGGATCCTCCAATCACCTCTTTGCGGCCTCGGTACTGGTTACTCACACGTGTCTTCCCATGGCAGGTGCCTCCCTAAGAGGAGCTTATGCTCCTACACAGAAATTCTGGGTGTTTGTCTGATTGTTCCTCGCAGGTCATGGAAGGACAGATGCAAGCTGCAGGCACGTGGACTTGCCTGGCCCGGGAAGATCTCTCGGAATGAAGGGTCAAGGTTGCAAAGAGCGATACTCTGTGATAACAGGCTCGGCTATTCTGATGGTGGGGTGGGGGGTGGGGGGTGGGTAGAATGGACTGCCAAGCTGCACCGCGAGCAGTAGTTTTCTCTTTCTTATATAGTCTTGCTCGGAACGTCCATTCTGGAAGCAACAACAAGATACCTATGGTTTGTCCTGGGTATGCAGAAGTCCATACATCTAATATTCCGTCAGTCAAGCTTACAGCTCCCATTATTTTAAGAAGGAGAACCAGGGGTGCTGGGTGGCTCAGTCGGTTGAGCGAACGACTTCGGCTCAGGTCATGATCTCGCGGTCCGTGAGTTCAAGCCCCGCGTCGGGCTCTGTGCTGACAGCTCAGAGCCTGGAGCCTGTTTCAGATTCTGTGTCTCCCTCTTGTTGCATCCACGCGACTCCTGAAACAGAATGCTATGGGCACCAGTGACAGTTGCAACAAAGTTTATTACAATGAGAGGCAAGGCTGACCGATCGGGACCAACACTCTTGATAAGAGTGTGGCCTCCAACAGCCGGGGTACAGAGTTTTTAAAGCCGATCACATCGTTTTATCATTATCTGGGAACAGAACAGAGAAACAGTTCCCAGATGAGTTAGAAACAGTTGCCAGATGAGTCAGAAACAGTTATCGAATGAGGTGATTATTTTAGACTTTCTGCCGCTAAGTTGCAACCAGTGGATCTCCTTGCCCTTGTCTCTGATGCTCTTTTTTGAGGTTCTGTTTCCTTCATTGGTAAAGCCTGATTCACAAGAGTATGAAGTATGATTTACAAGAGTAAAAGCAAGGTTGTTATCTTTTGACCTTCAGTGTCAGAACAAAGTTATCTTTCAAGCTAAGCGTTAGCCCTATAGTACAATTTAACCCTTACACTCTCTCTGACCCTCCCGCGTTCATGCTCTGTCTCTCTCTGTCTCAAAAATAAATAAACGTTAAAAAAAAATAAAAAAATAGAAAGAAGAAGAACCAGAGAAATGCTGAGAGCAGAAACTATCCCCCCCGCCCAGGATTCACTAACAACAAAACTCAGCCCCCAGGGAGACGAATGTTCTACAATCTCTTCAGAAACTCACTGGCTTCCAGCTCAGTTTAAAATTGAGCAACCATCAAGGTAGATAAATGGATCTTTTTTTTTTTTTTTTTTACTTTTTTTGCTTCGGTCCTTGTGAGTTTTCTGTCGGGAGGGCCACCTGCCTGGCGTATCCATGCAACCCACAGCCGCCAGCACAGGCTCCGGAGTGTGTCTGACAGCTTTCTCACTTACTCCGTGCAAAGAAGCAATTCTCATTTTAGACTCAATGGCTCCGAAGGCCCTTTTCACCTGGCCTCCAACTCTTTGACCTTTGTAAGCCACTGGGGGGGGGGGGGGGGGTGGTGATTCCAATACTTGGCCACTTAATGCTTCCATTGTTAATCCCAATGCTTAGCCACTGAATGCTTCCATTGTTCTACATTACTTTTAAAAAATCATCTTGATTGCCTGACTTTTTCTGCATTTTAGTCTAGGTTCTTTCTTAACCTGTTCAAGTGTGACACACTCTTTCTGGATTTGTTCAAATTATACATTCAATTAGCGAGGCACCATATTAAATTGAGAACACCTCACTGAACACAGAGCACTCTTGGATTCTGCATCTTGGCAATTAATTGGTGTCTACTCCATTGACAGAGTTTTCTGAAAGAATAGACTTCCAAATGCGTCTCCTGACCGTTTTGGATCCATGAAAAATGTCTTCACCTCTTCGGCGCTGTCGCAGTTTTGCAAGTTTTACAGATTGGTTTTACAGAGCTTTGAAATGTAGATCAGCTCACGTCCTGAACGTATGTGTTGGCATCTCCGTTGGCAGTCAGGTTTCCATGAATATTTCACGTTTATATAGGATCCTGGGTGTCTGGTGAGTTTCTAGTCGGATTTCCTGGACACGGGATGTAGATGTACAGCTACATCTAGTCTCAGATCACTTGCCACGTGTGCGGTCTGGTCTGTAGGGGTTGTCTAAGGCTGAGTCTTGTCTCCGTGTGTTGTGGGGAGTGGGGTTACCATTTTGTCAAGTATTGTGTGTGCGCTGTGCTGCCTTAAGCATTACCTCCTTTATTTTTTTTTATTTTTTTTATTTTTGATTTTACTTTTTTGTTTTTATTATGTACTACATTGATACACTGCATAACCTTCTAGAAAGGGCAGATGAGCATAACTGAGTTAATCTTCATCAGTCAGGAAAAGGCTTCTTTAATCAATGTTTTCCATACCCTTTGACACATAGTAACAATTAACTCCAGAGATGTGCCCGTCTCTTTGCATCAAACTCCACTGATACCGATAATAGGCAACCCTTTTTTCCTTGCCCCCCGTTACAGAACCTGTGGATGAGCACAGTGGCTATGCCAGGGATGACCAAGCACATGGCCATGATGCCGATCCCGGGAAGAATCTCGAACCATATCGCGCTGCGGCTGCCAGGACCGAGCCCCTCCTTCCCGGCCCCCTAAAGGTGACCCCAAGCATTACCTCCTTTAAACCCGATCCCATGAGGTGGGAACTCTGAGTCTCCCTGCTTGGCTAGATCTGCCCACAGCGCGTGTATACTGTCTCAAGCAAACACATCCCAGCCTTCCACCTGCTGCCCCTCACACACATCCATGGGCACATGAGAGAAGTGAGCAGCGTGGTCCAGAGGTCATATCAGTGCCTGAGTGCATATCCTGGCTCTCCCGCTTACCGGGGAGACACGGGGCAAGGTGCTTCACCTCTCTATGCCTCAGTTTCCCCATCTGGAAAACAGGGATCTAATAGTACAGTTGGTCCTCACGACTCATGAACTCCATACTTGCGGATTCAGCCACTGGAGTACAATGACCTGTGACCCCGAAATGAATACCTGCAGTGTTTCATGATCATTTACGAAGACTCATTCAGACAGGAGTTCCAGTGGTGTTGGCCATGGGTTTAGTGTTGACGGATCAGCAACATATTCAATGAAATGTCTTTAAGCAGAGACACATGAAACAAGGTTATGTATTGACTGGTTGACAGAAATGTTGTGAGCAGAGGCTTACACGACCCTGACCTTGTGATTCCCCTGGGAGCAGTGGTTCAGAACTCATGAATTCGGAGTGTTGGTGGGGAATTTGTGGAACAAAACTGCCACGACTAACAAGAATGCACTGCGCTGGCCTCGCAGGGTGACAAGATTTGAGTAAACAAATGCCTGCCAGGCTTGGAGCTAAATGGCTGCCATACAGGAAGCGTGGAGAAATGTTAGCTTCTACTCTTAGTTACCTGGAAAGGCCACCCTCATATTCGCCACCTGGGCCTTCCTTCTGGATTCTTCCAGTCCTCCCTGCCTTGCTGAATCTCTGACACCGAGGAGAAGACGACCAGGATCCTCTGGACGCCTGTCCCACCTTGTACAAAAATTGACGGTATTGATTTCTACGCCAGGCCATCTCTGCCACATGGTCGCGTTTGACAGACTGCCCTGTGGGTGTGTGGGACAGTACGTGTCAAACTCCCAACGGTGACTCTACTGTCTAAGGGTGCAGCCTGGCTCTCTCTCATCTCTCTAATCTGGAAAACAATCTGGCCTTCTGGAAGTTTCTCTTCCCCATTATTTGGGAAGGCTTAGGGAATCCTTGCTCAGACTCTGGGGTGACAGGCGGGGGTGGAAGTTGTAAAATGGAAGGTCTTTGCAGCTTCAGGATGAAGCCGAGAACTTCAAGGCGGAAGCAAGACCCCGGGTGGGAAGGACCCTGGCCCTGACAAAGCCTTTTCTTGAGCTCCTTCCCAGTAGCGTGGATTTCTGCCATCCTCCGGGGTTCTCTGCCTCCAGAGTGCTCTCAAGCCCACGTCCTGAACGCTGAGCCCCTTAGTGACCACTCAGAGTGAAGCTTGTCTGCCTGACCATTACCACCCTCCTCTGGCTCTGACCACCACCCCTCTTCTGTTGCAAAGACGTCCTCTCTTCTCCACCTAATTTAGGTCCCTCGAATAGAAAGATCCATTTAAAGTCATTTAATTTTCTTTGAGCAGAGTGAAGAGGCTGATGAGTCTTTGGAAGAATTCACCAAAAGGAGAAATGGTCACTCCTTTGTGAACAGTGGAGCAATCGTGTCCCCATTCTGATATTACACATGTGGTTACTTGCCCCCCGTGAACGTCTGTTTCCCAGGGGCAAACAAGGTTTGGCATGCTTGCCTCTCCCACGTGGAGTCCTGAAGACTGAGTGAGTAACCCAGGGAAAGCCCCCAAATGATCATCCAGCACCGGGCTCAACAAACTTCCTCTGCAAAGGGCCAGATAGAAAATCTTTCAGACTTCCTGTCCCTAAAGCGGCCATCAACAATATGCCAAGGACTGGGTATGGCCGTGTTCCAATAAAACTTCATTTATGGACACCGAAATTTGAATTTCATACAATTGTAATGTATGATTACATTCTTTTGATTGCTCCTAACCATTTAACAGTGTAAAAAAAAAAATTCTTAATTCACCAGCTCTACAAAACCAGATTTGGCCCACGGACTGTAGTTTGCCAACCCCCTATCTGGTATGTAGTCATTACTCAATAAATGTCAGCCTCAGTGACAAACAGGATCTTCCTTTGTAAGTCCCTGGCTCCTGATGGAAGTAAACTTGGTGGCACCTTTCTCTGAAGGCCTGCGACTGTTTCACTACTCTCCAAGAACAGTCTAGAAAGCACAGTTTTGAAGATTCTTGGTAGAAAGGCAAAGACATTTCATCCACAGTGATCTAGGCCAATGGCACATCAAGAGAAGATGGGAGGAAGGTGGGCTTGGAGTCACAGGAATTAGGTTTCAGCTGCAGGTGTTTAACGAACTCATTAACTTTTTGGCCTCAGTTTCCCTCAGGAGGGACATGGAGATAATACTACTATTCTAATAATAAAAGTAGCTAACACCAGTGAGTCACATGAGGTGATTTACCTATATAAATTTACTTAATTCTCATTATAACACTGTGGGTGCCATTATGATTATTTATTTATTCCCGTTTTACAGACAAGGAAACTGAGGCACAGTCATGTTAACTCATTTGCTCAAAGTCACATAAGTGAGGCAGAAATAGTCAGGAGTCAAACTTGGGTACTTTAAAACTTCATCATGCTTAGCCAATCTTTTTAAACTTCAAGCTAAACTTTAGAGGTTGCCTAATCCATTCCCTTAACTTGTTCATATTTTCGTATATTGGGTAACCCATTCATCCATCTGCTGGGCTGGGCGCTGGTGATACAAAATAGGCAGGACACCATTCTGGGTGTCTAGGATCCCCAAAGGTGGAGAGGGAGACAGATAAATCAACAAACAAGGCAACACCACTCAACTGAAGTCTGAATAGTGTTGGGAGGGACCCAAGACAAGGAGTCATTGGTCTTAGAAGTTGGCAGGGGGTGTTTGTGAGAGGTGGGGAAAGGTATCAGGAAAAACTTCATAGGAAATATCACTTCTGAGTTGGGCCTCTGAATCCCTTGGCTTGGCATTCAAGGCTTTTCATAGCCTTGACCCAGTTTGTCTTTCCAGCATCCCATCCTGCCTCTTTGCCCACCCAAAGCTTTGCTTCTATATTACCAGACCATTCATGATACTTCTCAACAGTTGGTCCATGGACAAGTGCAGCAGGGGACAAAACTTTCACTATCATGTGGCAAAATTAAAAGAGGGTCCATGAGTGACTCCACCATAAGCCTACATTTGTTCAATGGGAACTACGTGCCATTTTTTTTTTACCATGTTCTTCCTAATTTGTTGATGTAAAAATAACCTTTCTTTTTTAGAAATGAAATAAGAGTAGACGAGATGGTAGTTTTTTTCCTGTTAATTATTTCACTTGGCATCCCTGCCCCCCATCCCACTCATACACACACACACACACACACACACACACACACGCACACTGGTTGCCAACACTCACCGTTTTTTCAAGACAGTGGTCCGTGAAATCGCAAGCCTATGACCAGCACTCAGAACCATTAGCCCAGTTTTATCCTTGGGATCCACTGAATATGATCCTGAATGTGATCCTGTCTTACACCGATCCCACCAGAAAGTGCTTTGGGGGTCTCCGCCCTTCCCCTTTCTTCTGTGTGGCACTCCCTCTTGGTTTGCCCACCCCAAATCCACTGCTTGTCCCTTTCACCGTGCAAAGACTGCTGTCTACCCCATGGTCCAGCTGTCAGATATGTGGTTCCACCCTCCACACTTCCTGTTGAGTCAGACCAGTAAGCCCTTCTTGACTTCATTCATACACATGGCCTAACCTCTGACCATTACCAGGAAAAAGAGACCTGATCGCCTCTTGAAAAAAATACTTTTTATGAAATATCTGTAACATTAACAGAAGTACATAGACTAACGTAATGAACACTTGCTCAGACGACAACTCAGCTTGGCCAACACTCAGATGTCCAATGGAACATCGCTCCATTCCTTCCAGATCTCTTAACCTTTTCTTTCAAATAAAACATCACAACACTGAAGTTCCAAGGTGCCCCTTCGCCCCCATTTACTCTCTTCCCCAGAGAAAACATTCAAACTGAAGTGAGCGTATATCCTTCCTGTGCATGTTTTTGTACTTTTACTCCATTGGTAAGAACCCAGAAGTAACACTATCTTAATTAAATGGTAGCAACCTCCAGGCATCATCGTGAACTTCCTTTACTGTAATCCAAGATTGTGTTTTCTGATATTTATCCATATACCTTGACACCCTTCATACGAACGTGTGTGGTGCTCCATAGTTACGTATTCTTGTCTCCTGTTGATGGACTTCTAGACCGTTTCCAGGTTGGGGATATTGCATCCAGGGCTGTGAAGACCTCTCGATGACCTCCTGTGCAATTTGGACTCCCTTTTAATAATTTTTCTGATATGTCTGATGATGCCTGAGCAGCAAGGGAATGCCAGGCAATGAGGAAAAACTGAGGCCGGTGCTCCTACAAAGAGGCAAGGCTGAATCTTGACTGAGTGGGAAATGACACCATCCCCTGGAGGAGCTCAGAGATTGCCTCTTCTTCAGGAATCAATTTCTGACTTATTTCCTTTGGACACCTTGCCCCAGGGCCTTCGCGCCCGGGGAAGAGCTGCTCAGCCCCCGGGGCTGGAGGCGGCCAAGGTCTTCCCAGGATATTGCTGCTTGTGGAGATTTGCAAAGACTCTTCCATGGGTGCGGGTAATTGCACAAAGTCGTCTGTGAGTTTCGTAAGTCAGTTTAGCAGCCATATAATTGAGGTAGTTTAATTTTAGCTCTTCATTTCTCCTTATAAGAGGGAGCTGTTTCTGAGAAATCTAAAAATTTTCCTTTCCCCAGAAGAAGTTTCTTTCAAGCCTGAACTAATCTCAGGCGGCAGCACACTCGCGGCATCATCCACGTGAGGTCTAGCAAAGGGCTTGTCCCAAGTTTGCTGGCCCCAAAATTAGCCCCGTAACTTGAGTGTGAGTTTCAGACTGACTCCTCTCCACTTGCTCTTCTTCTGGCCTGGCGACTGAAGGATTCAAGCCCCACATTAGCCAGTCACTTGTGATTCTGCTCCGGTGGCAGGCAGTCACCTCATGCCAAAGAGCTACAGATTTGCAGGAATGGGTTCTCGGTCACCTCCCACAATTCTTGTGAGGCTCAAAAAGTTATGTTCAAAATCCCCGGGAGCTTCTGATCTGAGCATCAGCTTGAATTGGACCCTACCTGCAGGAAGATGTTTCTGAGTCATTCTTTCCTGTCTCCCCAGGGAGCAGGGCAGGAATTCTAAGAAATCTGTATGGAAATTAAAGCCATTGTTTTCGAAACTGCACCACTAACCTTGTCACACTTTTGTTTGATTTATTTATTTTTAAGTTTATTTACTTACAGAAGGAGAGAGGGTGGGAGGGAAAATCCCAAGCAGGCTCCACACTGTCCAGCCCGTGGGGCTGAAGTCACCAACCCTGAGATCATGACCTGAGCCAAAATCAAGAGTCGGACGCTTAACCGACGGAGCCACCCAGGCGCCCCACACTTTTGTTTTAAAACTTAATAAAGGCTCTTGATGGCTGACTGTAAAAAGTGGGAGCCCTTTAGCCTGACATTCAAATCCCTCCGTGAGCTGGTCCTGCTGACTTTTCTAGAGTCGGTCTTATTACTTATTTCCTTCTTATACCGTCTATTTTCTTTTCACATGGAACTACATACTTTCCCCCACTGCACACACACTTTTACACTCTTGTGATTTCGAATTGCTTCTCCCCCTGCCCAGAACTGCCTTCCTTCTCTGCTGTGGCCTCAAATTCCTATTCATCTGTCAAGACCCAGGTCAAATGCCCCATCTCTTAGCAACCTTCACACCCATCCTTAGCCACCTCACCCATCTGTGTATTATAGTCTTTCATGTGTCTGTGTGTCTGTCTCTCTAAACAGACTTCAATTTCT
The DNA here is from genome assembly GCF_046562875.1 of Panthera onca. Lineage (NCBI taxonomy): Eukaryota > Metazoa > Chordata > Mammalia > Carnivora > Felidae > Panthera > Panthera onca. The sequence continues at coordinate 64,537,045 of NC_138339.1, read as the reverse complement.
GTGATGTACTCATCTCCCAGGACAACGTAGAGGTTCATGGTTTGGGCGCTCTGGAATCCAACAGGCTCGGACTCATATCCCAGCCCGAGCCCAGCTTAGCTGTGTGACCTTGGACAGTTACTTAACCGCCTTTAGCATCACATTTGGCATCCATAAAATGAAGATGTATCAATCTCATAAGGGGGGTCGTAGGGATGCCAGAAAAGCATTTAAGAAAGGGCCTGACACATAGTAAATGCTGGATAAATGTCAGCTACCTTGATGAGGCTGTCATTTACTTTTAGCACCCAGCACGTCTGCAGGTACCTAGTAGGTAGTCAATCAACATTAGTTATATAAAAGTTCACTGCGGGCGCCTGGGTGGCTCAGTCGGTTGAGCGGCCGACTTCGGCCTGGGTCATGATCTCGCGGTCCGTGAGTTCGAGCCCCACGTCGGGCTCTGTGCTGACAGCTCAGAGCCTGAAGCCTGTTTTGGATTCTGTGTCTCACTCTCTCTCTGAGCCTCCCCCATTCATGCTCTGTCTCTCTCTGTCTCAAAAATAAATAAACGTTAAAAAAAAAAAAGTTCACTGTAAGTATTTTGGATACTACGACTAGCGCTCAAGTGCTGAGTTAATGAACTCATTCAAGCCCTGAGCTTCCTCGGTCAATCAGAAACTGTAAGCTCTGGGTACCACCCTTGACCTTCAGCCTGAACCCTTTGCAGGTGTCCTGCTGGAACACGACTCTTGGGGCTCTGAAATTTTTTGCTTCCCTTTTCTTCATCTAACTTTAGGTTTTTGTGACTTCTTCGCTGGATCCTAGGGAATTTTAAATACAAATTATCACATCACGGAAACATCCTGATATGACAGCTGCTGCTTTGTGCAGCAATATTTCAGACTTTTCAGAACAAATGATGAGTGCACTTGGAGATATATGCAAGGTACTTGGGGATCATTACCAAAAAGGTGCTCTTTGAGAATTTGAATATACTTAAAAATAAAATAATAATAGTAATAATGATTCTTAGAATTTGACCCGTGCCGTTGAGATGTGATCCTTTATGTGTATCCAATGTTAAGATGCACATACAGGGGTGCCTGGGTGGCTCAGTTGGTTGGGCGGCCGACTTCGGCTCAGGTCATGATCTCACGGTCCGTGAGTTCTAGCCCCGCATCGGGCTCTGTGCTGACAGCTCAGAGCCTGGAGCCTGCTTCAGATTCTGTGTCTCCCTCTCTCTGACCCTCCCCTGTTCATCCCTTGTCTCTCCCTGTCTCAAAAATAAATAAACGTTAAAAAAATTAAAAAAAAAAAAAGATGCACATACAGGGCACCTGGGTGGCTCAGTCAGGTAAGTGTCTGACTCTTAAAATCGGCTCAGTCATGATATCACAGTTGTGAGATTGAGTCTTACGTCAGGCTCCACGCCTAGCGTGGGTTCTCTCCCTCTGTCCCTCCCCTGTTTGTGCACTCTCTCTCTTTCAAAAAAAAATATGCACATACAAGGAATTTTTTGTTGGAAGCATATGGATGAGACAACTTCACAGTATGTCTTTTCTGAGTACTAACTATTAATTTGGGTGTTAAGCCCTTATTTACTTGGGTAACACAGAGCCCTGCCATTCAAGTAATCACCAGCAAATAAAACCTTCATACGCATTACTGGCAAGAGGATGGATTAGCACCCCATATAACCCAGATTATTTCCAATTCTTGTCTCCCGTCTCTTATGACATTGCTGTCATCCATGTCACTTAGCACATGGGTAAGCACATGGGTCACCCAACACATTGTTCCTATTACTATCTTGAAGTTTTCTTTCAGATCAATCGAGGACGACAGTAGGCCCCCCTTATTCACGGTTTCGCTCTCCACGATCTCGGTTAATCGTGGTCAGCTGCAGTCGGGAGGCAGATGAACTCCTCCTTCTGACCTATCTCCTCAGAAGGTCAACAGTAGGCTAACGCTGTGTCACATTGCCTGCGTCACTCACCTTACGTCATCTCATCACGTGGGCATTCTGTCACCTCACATCATCACAAGAAGAAGACGCGTGAGTGTAATACAATACGATATTTGGAGAGAGAGAGAGAGAGAGAAGGACCACGTTCACATAACTTTTATCACGGTATAGTGTTGTAATCGTTCTATTTTATTATTTTTGTTCACCTCTCAGTGTGCCTAGTTTCTATATAAATTTTGTCATAGATATGTATGCATAGGAAACGGCATAGTATGTGTAAGGTTTGGGACCAGGTACCCGGTTGCAGGGGGGTCTTATCAGATAAGGAGAATGACTGAAAAAAATTTTATTTTATTAATTATAAAAGATTGCATTCTTTTATTTGCTACGTTTATTGATTCCCTTCCCAATTCTCTTCCTTTCATTGTGTAGTCCTAAATTGCTGGCCCGTACTATTTTTCTTCTCCCTGAACTGCTCCTGTTGACATTTCTTGCAGGGCAAGACTGCTGCTGGGGCTTTTCCACTAGTTTTGTTTGTCTGCAAAAATGTTTATTTCTTATTTACTCTGCAAGATCATTTCACTAGACGTGGATTTCTAAGTTAGTGGCTTATTGTTTTCGACATTTTCAACATTACACTACACCCTTTTTCCTTGCATGTTTGCACAGTTTCTGAAGAGATGCCTGGGTTAATTCTGACCTCTGCTGCTTGGTGTTCTGGGAGCTTCCTGAATCTGTGGTTTGCTATCTGTCATCAATTTGAAAAATCCTCAGTCGTCATCCCTTCCACCTTTCTCGTCTTCCTCCGTGTGTTCTCACATGGTCAAGGAAGAGAGCTCTGGTACCCTCATCCCCTTATAAGGGGACCAATCCCAGTGCTATAGATTAAATGTTCGCGTCCCCCCAACAAATGTATATGTTGAAACCTAGTCCCCAGTGTTGATAGTATTTGGAGGGAGAGGTCTTTGGGAGATAATTAAGTCACAAGGGTGGAACCCTCACTAAAGTGATTAGTGCTTTTAGTAAAAAGGCCCCAGACAGATCCCTCACCCAATCCTGCCAAGCAAGGTTACAGAGGGAAGATGGCTATCTGCGAACCGAAGCAGGCTCTCACCAGACACTGACTCTTCCAGCACCTTGATCTTGGACTTCCCAACCCTGGAACTGTGAGAAATAACTTCTGTTGTTTATGCCACCCAGTCTGTTAACAGGTATTCTGTCATGACGGACCAAGCCGACTAACGCACTCCATCATGGAGGCTCCAGCCCAATGACTTCACACAAACACGATGACCTCCCAAAGGCCCGCCTCCACTTACTATCACATTGGGGATTAGGGCTTCATTATATGAATTCGGGGGAGACACAATGAACCCTCACCACCCATAGCCTGTGTGCCCATCACACGAGAGGCGTCTCCCTTCCCTGAACTCACCACACTCCTTCCTATCTCCAAGTCTCTTCCTTCCAGGTAGAATTCCCTTCCCCACGTCTCAACCTTCCAAATCTAGCTGAAATAACCACGTCGATGGTGCAGCTTCCCTGAGCCTCTGGGGAGCCTCAGTCACCCCCCTGCTCTGGGCTCCTGCCGCCCCCCTAAGCATGCCCATCTCAGCACATAACTGTAATTCCCTCTCGCCTCACCCCCTCAGGCACATGAGCCCTTTGGGAACAGGGGCTGACTGACTCCACTTTGCCTCCTTAGGGACGGTCAGTCAAATAAAAGTTGAATTCAGACCCCAAGGACCTCTTCACCATTTGTCCTGGCCCCTTTCCTCCACTACTCACTGCTTGGAGGCGTCATCCTATCACTGTTATTTTTTTTTCTTTCTCTGAAATTCAGGGTGAAAGCTTGCCCTCTGCAAGGCTCCGTCCTTTCTGGGCCTCTGCGTTCCCGCCTTGACGTGTATGATTCAACCATCTCTGCAAACACGTTCCTATGCTTCTTTCGGCTCCCATCAACCAGACAACTGCATTTATGCTGAGGCCCTAAATTTAGTTTCCTCTGTAGAAGTTTAAGGGCCATTTAGAGCAACTACGCCACTAATCTGAGGTGACAGTTTCAGCCTCGTGCAGAATTTGCCACCACAGCAATGTGGCAGATGAATGCGTCAGCTGACTGCTCCCTGACCCTCGCCATTCAAGCCACCACCCTCGCTAGTAGGTGCGGTCCCTGTCTTCTGCAAAAGAAGCCAGCATCGTGCTCTCTGTAGGTTTGATGCCCAAAGAGAGACTGAGTTGTAGGTAGAAATCTCAGTCCAAAAGCCCAGGTGAGTGAGAAACAGAGCTTTATTTTCTACAATGCAATCTAATGCCTGAGTCGAAGTGTCCCCTCTGACTGACTGGGAGAAAACTTCACTTTGATCTTTTTCTGTAGTTTCCAGCACGCGTGTAGGGTGGGGCCAAACTCTGGGATCTTATGCAGGGTCAAGGAGTCTTCTGGCGGGAAGGTTGGAGATGGGGTGGGAGACAGTACCTCTTGTCCTTGGTTCATCGTCTGTACAGGTTGCTATCAGGTGATGCCTAGTTTCTGTCCTCAGGTTCTGTCAGGCCTGGTGACTTCTTGCTACTTTTGTTTCATGTGTAGTTACACTGGGATGTTTTGCAAGGCCCTCCGTTGCCTCTTTTGCCATTTCTTCAGGGTCTTGCTGCCTCCCTGCAGGGGTGGTTCAAGTGGTATTCAAGCCCCTTGGCCGGGATGCACACAGATTTCTCACCCTTCCTCAAGCCCAGGGGCATCTCTTTCTCCTCTGAGGTGAAGAAAGCTTTGACATCACCCCTTCTTTGATCAAGAAACTGTTCAGGCCCCAAGTACCTTCGCTTTCAGGCCTTCTAGAAAATTCTCCTGGATATGTAAGGTCCTACCTTTGGAACACAATAGCCAGGAAGTCTCATAGGCCACTTCTGCTTTCTGCCCCAAAACACACTGTCCCTGAGGTAAGTAGTCAGCAGACAGCTGACCTGAGTAAGGGAAAGAAAGGGGGCAAATGTGCAAAGAAATTCATGTAGATCCATGTTTCAAAATATTACCAAGCCGTAGTCAGGTGGTAGGGGGTCTTATGGGGTACAGAGACATTTTCTCATCTCAGCCTCAATAATCTGCTGGATCAAAACTCTCCTGAGCGGGGAAGTGCTTTCTTTTCTGCTTATATTGTTCAGATACGATGCAAATAACTTTGGTTCGCGCTCTTTAATTGCAATACTACATTCCTCATGTAAAACATAGGCTTCTTCTGTCATTCATGTAATGTGATATCGTCCTGGAGTAGATACGAGACAGAGGGACTGTCAAATCGAAGGCTATACGTTTGTTGTTACAACAAATGTGTTGGTTTTCTCTCCAAAAGCTTTCTCCAGTGTGGTTACACTGATCAGTTGTACACGAGACACCCATCTTATCTGCAGGCGTGTTGGCCCAGGGAGCCTCTGACAAAACGGTGGCTCCCGACATAAGAAACACAAGGGACACATAGCCCTTGGCTTTGGAGAAGCCAGGCAGGCTCCCTGCTGAGAGTCAAAAAAAAAAAAAAAATGTTTTGATTTAAGGAAAAGTTGTTGATTTCAAACAAAATGAGAGGGAGTAGTGTGACAATGTTGAATGGATTTTTTTTTAAAAAATATGGACTCAGAATTTCAGCCGAACCTCAGAGCTTCGAGAAAGGCAGGCTAAGTACCCTGCTTTCTAAAGGGAGGCACTGGGCAGAATCCCACAGTGACCAGAGTTCATCTTTTCAGCGACCGGAAATTATATACACGAGGGACTACAACTTGGCAATGAGAAAGAATGAAATCATGCCGTCTGCAGCAACGTGGGTAGAACTGGAAGGTATTATGCTCAGTGAAATAAGTCAGTCAGAATAGGACAGCTGTCATATGTTTTCAGTCATCTGTGGATCGTGAGAAACTTAACAGAAGACCGTGGGGGAAGGGAAGGGAGAAAATAGTTACAAACATGGAGGGAGGGAAGCAAACCACAAGAGACTCTTAAATACAGAGAACAAACTGAGGATTGACAGGGGTCTGGGGGAGAGGGGAAAATGGGTGATGGGCACTGAGGAGGGCACTTGTTGGGATGAGCACTGGGTGTTGCATGGAAGCCAATTTGACAATAAATTATAATAAAATTTAAATATAATTTAATTTAATTATTAATAATTAATATAATATAATTTAATTAATATAATTTATTGTATTAATAAATATATAATAAATAAATAAAATATAATTTAATTTAATTAATATAATTTAATTAATATTAATATAATTTAATATATTTAAATACAATAAAATTTAAAATTTTATTACAAAAAATTAAAAAAAAATTTTTAAGAAATAAAAAAACACCTCATCGCCAGCCAGACTTTTGCTCGATTGCCAAATATCCCAGGACCAGATGGCTGCATAAAAAGGTGCTCAAGTGAAACTGACCTGTATACCCTGAAAATGGCAGCCCCCCGGCCCTCACCTGGATGAGTCTCAAGTCAGGAGGCCGCAGGATTCTCCTCTCAGAGAGGAAGCTGGGAGGGAGCTAGAAGAGAAGGAAGTGTAAATGCACCGTCTGCTGAGGCAAAGGATTATGAGTTCCCATGGGCCAGGAGGAAACTTCAGATAGCCAGCGGAGAGCCATCTTGAAAAGACTCTCGCCAGGAGAGCTGAATGCCAGTGGAGGGGCCCCCAGCAGAAAGACTGCTTGTGAATCTCTGGGGCAGAAGACTATAGACACCTTGAAAGAGCCCAGCAATGACTGTGTGTGTGAGTGTGTGTGTGTGTGTGTGTGTGTGTATGGGGGGGGGGGGGGAAGGAATCAAGCCATGGCAGAGGACATTGGCCACCACAAGAACTCCAGCAAGTACCAGTTAACCGGACAGAACTTCACCCCATTCCTATTGCCCCTTTTCTCCCCCAGGTAGCCCCAGAGGGCTCCTAAAACACCGGTACTGGGAGAAGGGGCTCCGGAGCAGTCCTGAGAGGCAGGGCGAGCGGCCGTGGACTGGATGAAAGGTTGAAGTTTGATCACAGCGGTGTGGAGTTCTCGAACACCTGAAAATGAGACCACTATCCAGAATGAGTGGGGAAAGAAACGAAACAGCTCAGAGGGCTGCCGGAAGTTTGAGTGGAAGAAAAAATAAGAGATATTTCCTGATGGGATCTTGCCAAATTCGGATTATTGAAACATCCAGGCATGGAAGACAATGGGGGGAGAGAGGTTCACCTGTAGATATGGCTACAGAGAATGAACACCCATTCTGCTTAGGGGGGCCACGGCCATCACCCAAGGGTACAGCATGCAGTCCCAGGGCACAGGGCCGCTGGGAATGGCAGAAGCATGTGACATAGTAAGAAATATGTATATTTGGTCTCTGCCCCCAGTTCCTGACACGGAGGTCCTGAAACTCCTATCATTTCCCGAGTCACGGGGGTAGTGGGAACACCTTACACAGAGCGCCCGAATCCCTTGGAATTTCCTGGGTGGTGACAGCTTTTGTGCTAATGCGGTGACTCTTGGTGTGCTCCCGGAAAGCTCCGGGATAGGGGCTGGTCACCAGAAGGATCCGGCCACGATTAGAAATTTGGAATTTCAGCCCCATGCCATCATCCTCCCAAGAGATCGAGTTAATAATCAACTGTGCTTATGTAATGAAGCCTCCACAAAATTCCCCAAACTCTGGTGCCCCGAGAGCTGCCGGGTTAGTAAACCCATCCCCGTACCAGCAGGCTGGCACATTCCCAGCGTTCCCAGCTGCACGGGAACGCCTGCTTCCCGGCTCAGGACCCTTCTGGACCCTGCCCTGTGCACCTCTTCTTCTGGCCGTTCAGATATACCCTTTATGATGTCCTTTCTCATAAATCGGTAAGTGTTTAAGTAAACGATTCCCTGAGGTTTTTGAGCCTTTCCAGCAAATTCTTGATCCTGAGGAGGAGGGGTGTAAGAGCCCCCAACTTTGTAGCCAAGTCGGACAGAAGTGCGGGTACCCCAAGGACCCAGAGCTAGTGACTGGCAGTCTTGTGGGTGTGAGCCCTTAACCCGTGGAGTCCGATGCTAACTGCAGCTAGGTAGTGTCAGAACTGAATTAAATTCTAGAATGTCCAGGGTGCCTGGAGTGGTTCAGTCGGTTAAGCATCTGACCCTTGATTTCGGCTCAGGTCATAATTTCACAGTTCACGAGGTTGAGCCCCAAGTCAGGCTCGGAGCTGATAGCCCAGAGCCTGCTTGGGATTCTCCGTCTCTCTCCCTCCCTCTCTCTCTCTCTCTCTCTCCCTCTCTGCCCCTCCCCCACTCATAGTCCCCCCTCTCTCTGTCAAAATAAGTAAATACACTTAAAAATAAAAAACTTCTCTAATAAAAAAATTCTAGGCTCTCCAGTTGGTGTCTCGGGAACTGGAAAACCGACTGGTGCAGAGAGAACCTCCCATATTTGGTGTCAGAAGTGAATGGAGACATAGTTTTTCCTTCAGTCATCTTCCCCCATTACCGTGTCCCCACTCTACTCCTAACCCCCATCCAGTCCCCAAGTCCTATCAGGATAACCTGGAGAATTTTGGACCCATCGTCCCTTCTCAATCTCCACTGCCACCATCTAGTCCCGTTTTCACCGTGTCTCCCTCAGACGCATCACTGGTTTTTCTGATTCAGCCTCTCCTTCTCCCTTATAAACACCACGCTGTTCCAGACACTGTACTTTCCCCTTTTATTTCACCCTAGCTGTTCTTCAAGATAGGTCCAAACATCTTACCGTGGCATTCAAGGCTCTGCACGATTCATTTTTAACCTGCCTTTCCACCCTCCCCTTCCACTGCTTCCTCCCACGGATCGTACATGGGGCTGCACCTCTGTGCCTTTCATATTCTACCTGGAAAGACGATCTCACTCGCCTCTAGGGCCAAGCTCCTATTCATACTTCAATGCCCACTCTTCAAGTGTCCTGCCTTATTTGAAGCCTTCATGGATTTTCCCAAGGCCATTTTCTGCATGTTCACAGCATCGCAGTATGAAGCTCCTTTCAGTGTAAAACACATTTTTCAGCAATTTACATAGGTTTCTGACATCTCCACTAGACTGCGAGCTCCTTGAGGGCAGGGAAGAGTCTGGCTCATCTCTGTTTCTCTAGCATTTAGAGTGGAGCCTGGCAGAGATAGGTGCTTAGTGAGTTGATATGTGTTTTTGTTTTTGTTTTTTTTAATGTTTGTTTGTTTGTTTATTTTGAGAGAGAGAGACACAGACAGGGGTGAACGGGGGAGGGACGGAGAGGGTGAGGGAGACACAGAATCCGAAGCAGGCTCCAGGCTCGGAGCTGTCAGCACAGAGCCCAACGAGGGGCTCGAACTCACGAATCAGGAGATGATGACCCAAACTGAAGTCTGTTGCTTAACCAAATCTTTGTACATATCTTTGTACATATCCGCAGTTTCAGCTTCTTTACGGAGACCATCTGCTGTTGCGTAATAAAAACAAAACAACAAACAAGTTTTTTGTGATTTAAAAATTAAAGTGGTGGGCACACTCACATCCTTCAGATGGTTTTGTCCTGTAGGAGGTAAAAGCATTTTGCAGGCAAAGTCTTGATTTGATTTGATATTTATTAGGTAGGCTGAAAATAGAACACTGGTGAGGCCAGGTAGCTGCTCTTAACCTCGTTTTAGGAACAAGTGTCCTGAGAGACACAGGGAGTCTGGATTTTGTCCGTGTTTAGCCAGTGGGATGTCAGACCTGAGGCTATTTCATTGCCAGCCTGCCCGCCCAACACAGCGAGGAAAATTACAGAGAAGACAAGATGTGGCTTTCAGGTTAATCAGCTCTCTGAGAAAATTGGACACAAGAGATCTATATTCAATTCCTCCCTTCCTTCCCCACTATTGGAAGAGCTTGTCATCGGTCATCACACTGTCCTGTCGCATCTGCCCAGGGCATCAAGGGAATGAGGACAGGTGACTAAAGCACATTCTGGTTAAAATACTTTCAGGGGAACTGAGTGCCTGGCTCAGAGAGGGAAAGGCATTTTTTTCCCTCTCTGGAAATAAGAATTCTTTTGGGGGATGATGAAAATATGTATCTTCTATATTTTTAAAATTGCATGAATGGAATTCCAGTACCTATATTCTATGACCTGCTTCAGTGCTTCTTCCGTGTTGATGCAAGTAGCTATAATTCATTCATTTTCACAGCTGTATACTATTCCAGTGTGCATACAAATTTATTAATTTATTTCATTTTTGTAGGACTTTTATTTTTTTTACAGTTTTCACTATTACACAAAATTCTATTTTGAACTGATACACATGTAAGAATTTGCTGAGGGGTGCCCGGGTGACTCGGTCGATTAAGTGTCCGATTTTGGCTCAGGTCATGATCTCACAGTGGGTTCAAGCCCCGCTTCGGACTCTGTGCTTACAGCTCGGGGCCTGGAGGCTGCTTCAGATTCTGTGTCTCCCTTTCTTTCTGCCCCTCCTCTGCTCTCTCTCTCTCAAAAATAAATAAACATTAAAAAAAAGAATTTACTGAGAGTACATACCTAGGAATGAAATAAAAATGGTCATAAGGTATATGACTCTTGAAAGTAACTAGAAAACCCTGGGGGCATCTGGATGGCTCAGTCGGTTATGAGCCTGACTTTTGATTTCAGTTCAAGTCATGATCCCAGGGTTGTGGGATCAAGTCCCACATGGGGCTCCACACTGAACGCGTAGCCTGCGTAAGATTTTCCCTCCCTCTGCTACTCTCCCCAATCATGGGCTCCCTCTCTGAAATAAAATTTAAAAAAAAACCAAAAAACCACCTAGGAAACAACCAATCATTTTCATTAATTAATTTACACTGCCATTAGCCTTCTTTGTTCCTCTCCTTGTAACCTTTGGTATTTCCAGACTTTTTCTTTGTTAAGTTTTTGCCAATGTAGAGGGGGTGTTGGCTCATTAATTCATTCATTCATTCATTTGCGTGTTTGTGTATTTATTTATTTTCCTGTTGGGTTGTTTGTCATTTCCTTACTGGTCCCTGAGGAGCAGTTCTCCATTTTGATGGCGATGATGACAATCTGTGTATCTATCTTTATGCCAGTATAAACTGTCTGACTGTAGCTTAGAGATTTTGCTGATGCTGCTGGTGATGATGCCCATCATAGAGACTGGCGAGATGGTGGTCACATCCATCTGTTTAAATCTGTTCAGCTACATCTCAGCTCCGTGACCATGAGCCACCAACTTGATTCCTGTTACGTGAGACAGTTTCTCTCTATATTGGATATGATAATGATACTCAACTCACGAGGATGCTCTGTAGTATAAATAAAACGATGTATTGTAAAGAGCCTGATCAATACAAACTATTTAACACATGGTAAATAATAGTAATGATACGAACCCCAACCACCCCACCAGGGGAACCTTCCCCCTGGAATAGTGAGTAGACCGGACAGTCTTGCATGCAGCCACTCTGGGAGCAGCTAACGATGCTTGTGTTAACTCCATTCTGTGTCTTTTCGGACCAGTCTCTTCCCAGTTCCACTTGTGAAATTAGAGCAGTTGCAGATACCTCTTTATGGGATATACGTGCGTCTGGATTAAGTTAGACGGTCTGAACTGGCGTACTGACTCATGAGGATGTGAGCGATGTCGTATTTCCTGCTGTTTCCCCAGAAACGAGAACCGATCTGGACACCTAGAAAGGGCTCACCAAATGTTTCTTGGATGAATGGATGACAGAAAAATTTAAATCAGCAATGCCCAAATTTCCCATCACCAAAAACATCCCCCAAGGAGGGACTTCCTTTGTGGAAATGCTCGACGTTTGAGAATAGCATCCCTATCATCCAGCTTGGGTAAGAAGAAGGAAAGGAAAGAACTTAATTCCCAGTTTTAGAATAATGTTGCACTCTGCCATTGGATGTTCTGGTAGGTGGAGATGGCCCTGCCATCAAATCTCAGCCTCAAGCAAAGCCCTGACTCCCTCCCTGGTCGGCACAACCTGGTTTCAGACACTGCACTGTTTCCATTGGTCTCTTGTAAACCATAAAGATTGCCTGAGGCTCCTCTTTACATTCTGGGGAATGGTTGGAGTGTTCTGAGTTTGGGACTCAGTATAATTTACATAATGAAATCTTACAAACGTTTACCCACCGAACATTTTGATTATTATTAATGATTTCTCAGTCTGAGCCAATAAAGAACATCTTCCTGTCACCTGGAGGCAAGACCAAGGTCACTTTCGGTTATCAGTCATGCGTTGCGCACTGTTCCGTCGACTACCTGATAGGAAATCAGAAAAGGTCATGAAATCACGGGTACGTTCCCGGTGCAGGAAGGAGGGATGGGCCAGTCTGTTAAAGTCTGGGGCAATTGAACACTAGGGATGGTCCAGTCCATTCAGAGGAGGTGGGGGGAAGGCTCAGAGACTAGCGATGGACCTGTCCAATCAGACGATGGGGGAATCAAACACCCTGAGGAATGCTCAGTCCCTTCAGAGGCTGGGAGCTTGTGATATTGTGATTTATAGTATATATTTGGTCTTCATCCTTCTCCACAGAGCTCCTGAAGCTCTTGGGTTCTCCTAATTGCTGAGAGCTACAAAGGTGTTTTTTGTTGTGTTAATGAGCATCTTTTGGGCAAAAGCTAAGCAGGGAGCAGGTTGCCAGGAGGGATTGGAGAATCTTCTGTTCCTTTCCCCTGGCCTCCTGGGAAGGAAGAGGGTCTAGAAGTTGAATCAGTCGCCAGTGGCCAATGATTCAATCAACCATGTTGAAGGGGAATAGAACTTGCCACCCCAAAAAAATGTTTCTTGGCATAGGAATATTTTAGACTTGATTATTATTTTTTTTTTAGTAACAGACTGCTTTATTTCTTCTTAAGTTTGTTTATTTATTTATTTATTTATTTATATATTTATTTATTTATTTTGAGAGAAAGAGAGAGCGAGAGCATGGGGGAGGGACAGAGAGAGGGGGAGAGAGAGAATCCCAAGCTCCCCATGCTGTTAGTGCAGAGACCAACCTGGGGGTTGATACTAGGAACTGTGAGATCATGACTTGAGCCAAAATCAAGACTCAGACACTTTACTGACTGAGCCACCCAGGTGCACCTAGGCTGATTATTTTTAAGAATTAGCTGGCGAGGGTGGGTGCTGCCTGGGTGGCTCAGTCGGTTAAGCATCCGACTCTTGGTTTCTGCTTAGGTCATGATCTCAGGGTCTGGGAGTTCAAGTCCTGCATCGGGTTCTGTGCACTGACAGCACAAAACCTGCTTGGGATTCTCTCTCTTCTTCTCTCTGCCTCTCTCTCTCTCTCTCCCTCTCTATCTCTCTCTCTCTCAAAATAAATAAATAAGCTTAAAAAAAAGAAATAGCAGGCGTGAGAAGAGCTTTGGAAACTGAAAAGAAGTTGTGCTTCCATAAAAGACATTTGCATTTAAAAGACAAATCTCTATTTGTAAGGGTGACTTCCTTTTTTTGTACTGGAAGGGAAGAGTGACTCTAAATCTCTGGGAACTCTTATTTAGTGGAGAAGGCCAGGATTCAAGTCTGCATAACAACCTTACCCTTGTTTACGGTGCTTTTCCTGGTAACCTCCCATAACTGGCTTCCCCTCTCTCCCCAAACATTTTATTTTTGCTTTATCTGGAGCTGTTATTTAAAGTGGTGGCTTGGGCCATTTCTGGGAGTGACTCAGCTTTCCTGGGTCTCTCCCATGCCTGTGGGAGGTTTACATGTGATTATGCTTCCGTTTGTTTTTCTCCTATTAATCTGTCTTTTCTTACGGGGCGGGCGGGGAGTCTCATCCACGAACCTAAAAGGGTTGAGGAAAAATTGTTTTTCCTCCCCCGCGATGCGTATGTGATGAAGTCTCTTTAAAAACCCCAAAGGATGGGGTCCAGGGAGCTTCTGGGTTGGCGAACACGTGGAGATGCCAGGGGGGTGGGTGGCATATTTGAAGAGGGCCTAGAAGCTCCACCCCCTTCCCCACGACTTGTCCTCTGAACGTCTTCCACCTGGATGTTCCTTTTATATGTAATAAACCTTTTATAACAAACTGGTAACCTAGCAAATAGAATACCCTTCTGAGTTTTGCCAACCTCTCTCGCACATCAAACCCGAGGAGGGTGTTGTGGGAACCTCCCACCTACAGCCAGTAAGTCAGAAGCACTGGTGACAACTTGGACTGGAAGGCTGAGTCTGAAGTGTGTGTGTGTGGCATGGGGGGGGGGGGGGGGGACAGCCTTGCGGGGCTGAGCCCTTCACTTGTGGAATCTGACGCTCTCTCCAGGTAGCTAGGGTTGGAATCGGGCTGAATCGCACAACAACCAGGTGGTGCTGGAGAACGGTTGGATGTGTGGGAAAACTCCCACACATCGGGATTGGATACCAGAAGGTTTAGGCCTCAACTATTTTGAAGGTTGCACAATTTCTAGGAATTTCCCCAAGAGATAAATACATACTTATTACTATCTTTAGCTATAGTGCATCTTTCAAGAAATAATTTAGCTCTTTGATAGTGGGGAAGTATCACTTAATAGCAGTCCCCATTACCTTAACCGACTCTTCTGGAACATTAAAAAACGTGGTAATGAGGAAACAGCGGTTACTTGAAAAAGTGCATCGGATACAACGTAAAATGAAAATATCCGAGGGCAAATGTCAAAATTAAGGCAGCTGGCTACCCATTCCCAAAGACTAACCTGACTTTGATCTCTGTGCAGTCATGGCTGAGTGACCCAAGGGCAGAATCCCACGTTGAGCTGTCCAATCAGATTAGATCATGCTGGAATTTGAATGCTGGTAGGAGGTCTTTGGAGATGGAAGAGGAGATTAAGCTACATCTGGTTTAGGCCCCTACGTAGAGTTCCCTGATTCTAGGTGAGGGATTTTGAGGATCTCTGGAGGGTCCTCACGTCTGGCCCTTCCTAGATCCTGGCGGACCAGCTCTTCCTTTGCAACCAGAGGCCTTCCAGATCCCCAGGGGGCATGGAAGGGACCATTTACGGAGCGCCCACTGTACGCGGGCAATTCGCCTTCTTTATCTAATCAACCCTGACCAAGACCTCTAGGATGGGTCTTACCATTCTCCCATTCAACTGGTGAGGAAACAGAAGCTCACAGATGACAGAAAGCTACCGCAAAGTCCCTCCACTGGCAAGTGAAGGGATTTAAACTCCGGTTTCTAAGTCTGCGCTTTCCCTACTCACACTCAGACCAGATACAAAACTGGAGGATTACAATGACGCAAACAAGGAAAGAAACACATGCAGATGGGGAGGAAAAAGCCAGAAAGAAATAGACTAAAATGGTAGCAAATCTCACACTGGTGCCAGGACTGGGAACTTTTTCCTTCTCTTAGGAGTTTTCCTAATTTTCTGTAATGTACAATGAGGGTAAAATGAGACCACAGTCAGCTTCCAGGAATATGTGGGGACTGGGGGGCTCCCCTGGGCATCCATGTGGGTACCTGCACCTCCAGCTCTGTATTTGCAGACTTTCCCCTGCTCACTTTCCATGAATCACTTCACTCCAGAGGCAAAGAGACTTCTGTCTTCAAAAGGCACAGTGATACAGTCACAAATCATAGCTGCTCCGAATGATCGGCATTTTCATCCCTCATGTTCACTGTCGCTCAAATCAAACAGCTCAGTGAATCATTAAGCAAGTCAGTATAATAGAAATTCTATCTGTTTAAAAACCCACCTCTCTCCCACGTGCCTCCCAAGTTAGTTCTGCCTGTGTTGATTGATCATGATGGAAATACTTCTCTCCCCCTATTATTATGCCATCGAGTGTGTTGATAAAGACTTAGGAGCTCAATTCCTCTCCTGGTTAGAATGAAGGAGCTAGCATTTAACGAGCACCTGCTTAATGCCCTGAGTTAAGTGCTTTCAATGCGGTATTTCATTCATAACCAGGCTGGGGGAGAGGTGTGGGCACTGCCATTCTCCAGGTAGGGAGACTGAGGGCATGGGGCAGGCAGTGTGGTCCAGTGGCCTCACTCTTAGCCCCGACATCAGCTAGACAAGGTCTTGACCACCAGCTCTGCCCCTGTGACTCAAGCAGATGGCTCGACTTCCCACAGCCCCGGGTGCCTCTGTGAAGCAGGGAAGCATAACGATTTACAATGATATTTCTTTAATGTCATTAGCACAGTGACATTTAAAGTGCTCTTTTCAGGGACGCCTGGGTGGCTCAGTCAGTTAAGCGTCCAGTTCCTGATTTTGGCTCAGGTCATGATCTCATGGTTCATGACTTCCAGCCCCACGTTGGCTCTGCGCTGACAGTGCAGAGGCTGCTTGGGATTTTCTCTCTCTCTAGCTCTCTCTGCTCCTCCCCTGCTCTTCTCAAAAAATAAATAACTAAACAAATATATATATATATATATATATATATATGTATATGTATATGTATATATGTGTATATATATATATGTATACATATATATATGTAGTGCTCTTTTCATAGGACTAGTACACCTCCCAATAGATTTATTTCTAGAGATTTGAGGTTTCTTTTTGATTGCAAATTGGATCCTTCCCCCCCGCCCCCACACTGTGTTCTTCATTGGCTATTGATCGTCATTGATTTATGTTAAGTCTCTGAAATGTCATGTGTAAGCTCTCTGAGGGGAGACATTTTAGTATTTCACGGCTATGTCCCAAATTCTTAGAAAAGGTGCCTGGCAGACAGTAAGTATTCATTAAATATTTATTAAGTGGGTGGGTCTGGCAAACTTACTGAATTCTCTTTTTGATCCTTATGGGTTTTTTTAGTTGCTTCTCTTGAATTGTTAATAGACGGCAACTTGTCTGCAACTCGTGATGGCGTTTTCCTTTCCAATATTAATACTTTTTCTGTGACCCAGGATTGATCCAGGCAGACATGTCTGTTGTATTCAGTAGGAACGCTTCTACTGTTTCAATATTAGCCATGATGTTTGGGGGGGTTTCTGTTCGGTGCCTTTTATCAGACCGTGCAAACGTCATTCCACTCCAGCTTTCCTGAGGTTTGTTTTATTTTTATTTATTTTTTATTTTTTTAAATCAGGAATGCGTGTAGGATTTCACTCCCCGTGTTTCTGGCATCTATAAAGATGATCGTCTGTTTTTTCCCTTTTAATTTGTTGATGTCATCTCATTAGCTATTAAAAGTGACAAGTATCTAGACTAGATTAGATACATGGGGAAGTGCAGATGGAATAATGTTTTCTTACAAGGCGCATGAAATAGTACGCACAAGGCTGGCAGCCGTGTAAACACATTACTGTTCCTCTAGGAGAGGGGGTGGGGTCTCCGTCTGCCTGCCTCCGTTGCCACACCTTCCCGGGGCCTCTCCGTGACTGGGAGAGGTTGCTAATCTGCTTAGTTAGAGCGAGACACATTTCCTGGGTCATGTTTACTAGGAGGCAGAGTGAGGGTGCATGAAGGGTCCCTCCAGCCCTGCTCCCTCTCGGTGGCCCTGGGTTCTGCTCCGTGGGGCTGGGGGCAGTGAGCACAGTTCACCGGCCCTTGGTTGTCCAGCACCTCTCTCTTCCATTTGTCTCTTCCAGCGGACTGCAGAGTCCTGGAGCTAGAACTGGGCCCCAGCACCGCAGTTAACCTCTGTCCTCTGCGACTTCCTTCATGTGGCTTCAGGGGATGGTAAGAGCCAAGGTTAGGAGTCTCGCTGCAACCCGACTTTTCCAGAGGGCCTTTCTCAGCCATCAGGAAACCCCTGTACCTATGAATGTGTCCTTATTTGTTAAATGTAATTAGTTAAGGATCTCCAGGTGAAACCATCCTAGACGGTGGGTCCTAAATCCAGTAGCTGGTGTCCTTATAAGAAGAGAAGAGACGGGGGGAAGGCCGTGTGATGATGGAGGCAGAGGTTAGGGTGATGCAGCTACAAACCAAGGAACACCGGGGCCTGCTGGTTGCCCCCAGAAGCTGGGAAAGGCAAGAGGTAATTCTGTCCTACAGCCTTCAGGGGCTCCTGAAGGGGACCCACTGACACCTTGATCTCAGACTTCCAGCTCCAGAAATGTAAGACAACACATTTCTGTTGTTCAAGCCATCCGGTTTGTGGTGTTTTGTCCCAACAGCCCTAGGAAATGAATACAGGTATATCAGTTTGAATGTGTAGTTTGTAGCACATTCAATCAAGACCTTGCAATCAGGACCTAAATAACCACATTTAAAAACTTCAAAGCAAAACAACAACAAACAAATGGAAAAAACACATAACGTTGTTATTTAATAGTAAGGAATTTCTGGAAACTGCTTTTCAATGTCTAGCTATTGGGATCTGGTTACCTAACACACCAACTGATTGAAATATATTCTACCGCTATTACAAAGGATAATTATTAAAACTGACATTATGAGAAATAAAATATTTATTACAATGCTAAAGGACTAATAAATGGTAGAAGTTTCTATTTGGGATATGTATCATCATGTCCGTATATGTACAAAGATTAGAAGAAAAGACAGAGAAATCAAAATGATTCATATAGTGGTACAGTGAAATTGTGTGTGATGTTAAAATTTTTTCCAACACTTATAATACATTTTCATAATAATTTTAATCAAAATTCCATGAATCTTTTCTAAGGAGTATGAAAGAATTACAGAACCATTGTGCAGTAAGACAAAATATGTCCAGAAACATGCAAAGAGTTGTATGTCACTAATCTGCAAGGTATCAGGGGAAAAATCCCCTTTGTCACACCTCCGAGGCATCACACCTCCGAGGTTGGTGACAGCAGAGTGAGTACTGGATTTATGCATTTATTCCCATATTCTTCCTGGGCGTTGAGCAAAGCACATCCGGGCAGGGGCTGAGTGAGAAATGCTCCTTATCTCCTGGGTCTTGTAGAAGGGTTCTTGGATAACGAGTTGTCCCTTAGGGAAGCAGAGAGCAGGCTCTAAAGTGGTCTTGGAGGGGGGGATTTATCTGGACCACGGAAGGGTGGTTCATTTGGCTGTTTCTAATGGTGAGGACACGTAAAAGGTGAGTTGGGGAAGGTTTAAGAGGAAAAAAAAAACCCACTTAACAATTTTACCCCAAGGCTCTGAAATCCAAGGTTAGCCCATAAACACATACTTTAATATACTTTGAACATTTGAAATGAAAAGATAATTGTTCTCTTACAATAGTCTCAAACTTAGTCTTTTATACACACACACACACACACACACACACACACACAGAAATCATTTATACTCACTCCTCCACACCTTTCAACTATTTCAAATCAAAAAGGTTTTACTGTACTTTTAATTCGATAATCTCTCCCTAATGCATGTTCTCTCTAAAAGGACATAAAAACTCGGGGAATCCATATTCTTTTTTCCGGCTTCCCTTCCAAATGTCTTTAAGAATTCTAGTTGGTTTTGAATTGATCTCCTTAAAAACTTTACTGAGCACCTATTAGGTGCAAGGAATAAATCCCGGACATGCACAAAAGTTGAGTGGAGGAAGCAATGGATATGATGCGGACTCTCATCTTGGCCAATTCGGAACAGAATAAGATATAAGGCAGAGGTGAGGCCTTAGGAGGGATGGAGAATGACCTCACGAGTCTATAGAGAAGGCCATGGTTCCTGGGATTAAGCCTAACTGGAGGTGTCAGGAAGGCTACTTAACTGATGGAAAAGGCCTCCCTAGGCAGAGGGAGCAGCGTGAACGAAGACACAAGAGTCTCTGAAGGTCTGGTTGGAATCAACAGGGGCAGACACCGTTTGCCTCATCTCTGTGTTCCAACACCTCACGTCGTAGCTGGCACCGGGCAGGAGTTCACCTGGACAGGAGCCATGTTCTTTTCCTCTGGGTACTCCCAGGCCTACTCAGTTTGACATCAGATTACCACTCCACAGTGCTCGGCCACAGTTAGTCTAGAGTCGGGGCCTCAAAATCCGTTGTCAACAGAGCCAGAAAGGTAATGAAAGTGAGCGAGGCCAGACTAGTATAAGACATTAAAGAATGGTGGGGACTGGGGCCAACCGAGGAATGGCACCATGTGAGAATGTGGGCTCAGTGTGGCCGGGTCTTCCGACTTTTCAAGAGAAGTAAAAAAAAAAAAACAAAACCCTCTAGATTTGTATGTGAAATGTTCAGAATTTTGAAATGTCCGAGGACCAAATAGAACACATCCAACGACCAGACTCTACCCATGGCCCAGCAGTATGCGACCCAGGAGCCCAGCGTAGAGTTGGAATTAGAGGGAAATAAGGCTGGACTGGTAACTTGGGGCTACATTTGGAAGTGCCTGGAATGTCGCCCTGCGGAGTTTTGGTTCGAGGGGTGGTCGGGAGCCCCTCAGCGTTTTTCAACAGGGAAGTGACAGAAGCAGACCTGTCGGTGGATTGGACGAAATGGATGGAGGGAAGGGAGAAACCGGAAGTACCCGAGCTAGCCACAGGCTGGCTGCTGGCAAGTGACGGGGTGGTGGCACGAATAGGAGAGACATGGAGGAGGTAGAATGGAGACGGGACTCGTGAGCAACAGAGAGAGGGAGAGAGGGAGAGAGGGAGAGGAGGCTGTAAGGTTGACCTTGTAGCCTGGGTAACAGCGTGAATGGGAACACCATTTACAGGAAGGTAGGGTGGCCAGCCCCCTAGCTGCCTTTGCCACCGCCTCTCCAACATGCCATCTTCCCTCCTGCACGCATTCCACAGGGTCTGTGCAGTAGACGAGACGCCTGCTTCCTCCTAACCTGTCTCTCCTTCACTTCCTCTTAGAGCATTTTCTACTTTAAAAAAAAAAATTTTTATTTATTTTTGAAGGAGAGAGAGCATGAGCATGAGCGGGGGAGACACGGAGAGGGAAGGGGAGAGAGAGAATCTGAAGCAGGCTCAGCACAGAGCCCAATGCGGGCTCGAACTCAGGTGCCCTGAAGGCAAGAGCTGAGAGGAAATCAAGAGCCGGACACTTAACCAGCTGAGCCCCCTGGGGGCTCCAGAGCGTTTGCTATTTTTAATGCCTCCCCTCCCCCACTCCGGAAGCTTCTCCCTCCTTTCCCCCCCTCTCTCCTCCTTTCAGGCTCCATTTCCTTTCCCGTGTTGTCACTTCAACCAGCTCCTCTCCGCCAGGTGCCCCTCCTACGGGCAGCCCGCCACCTACACTTTTCCCAAAATGAGGCTTTTAAAGCTAATTATCTAGGTTTTTTTTTTTTTTTCTCTGATCCAGCACAGAAGCCGTGCACTTTAAGAAGTGAGACCAGGTGACTTTGGCCTATTTTTAGTGGCTGCAATTTGTAGGCGATGGCTTCTATTGGCTTCTATTGTCGCAGCAGTACCAGAGAAGGGAGCTCAACTCCAGAGCCCCAATGCCTGAGGATTTGTAAAATCTGCAGTTAATTAGTTAGTTAATGGTGGGGTTAGCCTGGCGATAAAATCCTATCCCGTGGCAAGTTGGAAGCCTGTCCTTCTGGCTCTGCCTGGTAAGGATAAGACGCAGTTGGGAACAGGAATGCAGACAGGCAGGGAGGAGAAAGGGAGAGAAGGAACACACTTTGCATTAATCTGCATCCAGCTTGTCACATCCGCCCGGGTGCCCATAGCCATGTTGTTGTTTCCTCTCAGCTCACCCTGTGCCCCATTCTCAGCTCTCCAGACGAACACCTGTGGCCCCAGTGTCCCCCTGCTCTTAGAAGGAGTCAGGGAAGGAAAGAAGGTGGAAAGTGACTTCTTGAGTCTCTTGTAGATTCTTCTCCCAAACCAGGTTCGTGTCCTTATCTCCGGGACCCAGTCTCTGAAAAGGGGACTTGTGGCGGTGGTGACATGTTCCCTGGGAGAATAGAAGCTCCTCCACGTTAGGGAGCATACATCAGATTCATCCCCTTGGCTAACTGTATTGCTTTCTCTCTCTCTTTCTCCTGGACTCCGGGTTGCCATCGCAGGGATGAGGACCTAGGGTGGGCAATGCCCGGGGGCAAGAAGTAACTTCCCCGTGAAGCCAAAGAAGCTTGAGCAGTGACGTGCCAAGGGTGGGGTGGTGGGAGCTCTCTGCCTCCGGCCCAGGTATCAAAGAGATACACTGTCTGCAGAGAATTTGAAACTGACCCTGCACTGGGCTTTGCTGACCCAGAATCGGAAAAGAACGGAACAGGAGAGAGTGCAATTTACAAGTTCCCCACTCTTCAGCCTGAAGAACACATTTCCATCCTCAGAGTAATGGCTTGCTAGAGCACTCAACAGGAGAGGGGCCAAGGGGGTGGGAGTTGCAGTAACGTCGTCTCTCATTCTAAGTAAATACTCACTTTTGTGCCTCATTTTGTATTTGTAACTGTCTATATTTTTCTAGAAGCTCCCACGCAACTTGGAAGAGGTTCCACACACCGCCCCTGGTTGTGTGCATTTGATCTGTACGCTATCTTCAGGGGTTTTTTTTGTTTGTTTGTTTGTTTTGTTTTTGATCTCGGGATGTTGTCACTACTTTCTGTGCGCAAAAACAGCTCTTCCCTGTTAAATGAATGGCGTAATAATGGAGGCTTATCGCGCCCTGACAATGTGCCAGGCACCTGTCACACTTGCTTGCATTGAATTAAGCAGCTCTCTGACAAAGGAGGGATGGCTCGTCATCCCATTTTACAGCAGAAACGACCGAGGCTTGGAGCAGCTAAGTAAATTGCCCGCGGTCTCACCATTACGGAGTGGCCCAGCTAAGACCCGGATTCACAGTCTAGCTCGGCAGGTTCCGTTCTTTCTCTGCCGGGGAAGGAGAAGGTAGGCTGAACGCCTACATTGCCCCCTGGCATGTCACACACAGTCTCTCATTTCATCCTCGCCTAGGGAGGTTGGGGTTTGTCCATTTTCCCAAAGGAGGCCCCGCGAGCTGAAGGCACCCGCCCCAGGCTCGCAGCAGAGGAGCAGAAGTGGCATTCGGACAGCGCCGGGATCCGCACAGTGTCCGTTTCTAGCTCCTGTTGTTTCCAGGTGACATCTTGAGCTCAGATGCCCTCCCCCACCCTGGGCCGTTGAGCCGTCATTCTGCCCTCGGCCAGCTCCCAAGTCCACATCTCCTTCAGAACAGTGAAGCGCCGGGATCCCGGGCCCCTGCAGACTTCCCACGCCGCCTATCTGCCGGTCCCAAGACAGCACAGCAAATCCGTCAGCAACCCTAGGACACCTGTCTCTTTCACTTCTGGTCCTTAGAGAAACGGTGACCTGCTCCCCGTCGTGCTGCAGGAGCTGTTTTTCGTTTTTTTTTAATTTGTTTCCCCTACAAGGGAAAAACGAAAGCCTTTTCCCACTCAGTTCATTTCCCCCGAAGGAGGCTGGTGATCAGAGGGGCTGTTTGGGGAGGTGTTCCTTTCTTAGTTTGGGCAGACTCCTCAGAGTTGGATTTCAGAATCAGAGGTAGGAAACCAAACATTGCCTCATTAAAACTTGGGTGTCTGTTTGATTCATTAATCATCTTGCCCTAATACTCCCTGATAAGTCTGTTCATCGCTATTAATCACCGGGCTCGTGGGAGGGAGCTGCCGGCTGTCACTGCGTTTCTCTTAACCCCTTGTCTACCCACGTCCAGAGCCTGTGATAGAACGTGGGCTGGAGGGTGACGGACGGTTTGTGGGATGGTGCCGCCTGCGTTGTCCTGAGGGCCTTGGATGCCAAGCCGTCGCGGGCCTTCTCACCATGGCAACAGTGTGACAGTGACCTATCATTGGATAGGGATAGCTCCCAGATGTCAGGGGGCCTGTTTTATTTCATAGAGCTCCCCATTTTACAGATGAGGAAGCTGAGGCTCAGAAGTAGCTTGCCCAAAGCCATAAGTCTGGCAAGGGCTGAGCGAGGATTGGGGTCTTGGGTGTTGTACCTAACAGCTCTGAGAAGCTGACGAAGCCCTTGGCCCTTCTGGGGGCCCTCTTTCAGCACCCAGGCTTGCTGCATGGACTGGGCAGAGTGTGGATGTTAGAGTCAGACAAACCTGAATGAAAATCCCAGCTCTGCCAGAAGCCTTTCTGGTGACCTCCAAAGCTCAGTTTGATTATATATAGAAAGGGAATATCATGTTTCTCATACCGCTATGAGGGTTACATGAGAAGCCACAGAAAGTGTCCTGCACAAATGCAAGTGGCAAATAAATACTCCACAAATAGCCATTTTCTTCAAACACCTCCTCCTCCTGGGGTAGGGTGGGCACTTACCTCTCAAGGAAAAGGATCTGACAGATTTCTTCAGACTAAGTGACTGAGATCTAACACCCTCAACTCCCTTCCTGGAGCAAAGTTCCCACAGAACGTTCATGGCGCACATCAAGCCCCAGGGCCTTTGCACAGGCTGTACCCTCTATCTGTAAGGTTTAACCCCCAACTCTAGTCCACCGTTACCTGGCAAGTTTCAATTCATTCTCCAGACCCAGTTCAACTCTCCCCTCTGCTGGGAAGTCCTTTCTAAGCCCCCTACTTTCTTTCTCAGAGTCTGGGAAAGGGGAAAGTGATCGATACCAAACCTGCCAGCAACCGGGCCAGCATATCTTGTGCTTTCTCAGAGCCTTCTCTAATTAACTGCCCTGCAGGAACGTGTCTGAATTATCCTGGATCAATGGGAGCTAATGAGGTGTCAGAGAGCAGGGCTTCGAAAAGGAGGCATTTGAAAGTTTGTTCTCCCCGCGTCCCCCTCCCCAACCCCCCCCCCCCGATCTAACTTTCCCCAGACTTGGAAAACACAAAACTCTTCTGTTTTAATTATTTAGTAAGGTTTGCAGACTCTGCAGCCCACATTTGCTCTGGGATTGAATTTGAAAAAACCCGGAGTCCAGAAGTTAAAAAAAAACTCCCATTTCTTAACGAATTTACGTACCGATGCATTCGTTCATTTGACAGACAAATAAATAATACTCACCCTGTCTGTGCCAGCGTTATAAATGGGCAGGTGGCTCCTGTCCAGAACCCAGTATACGGAACATCCTTAACTGATAGCATGACATATGCTTTAAAGGGAGGCCCCAAGAGGGAGTCACCGAGTGCCCCGTTTGTCCGATGTTTTCTCATGATCAGATTCATGATCTCACAATGTTACGGTGGCTGGGAGGAAGGCCACGCAAGTGACAGTAGTCTTTTTAAGTCACCTGGAACGGTTCCTCTCTGTGTGATTATGCCACCACTGGACACACTGTTCAGGATCATTCGTTTCCTCTAACTCTGGGTTTGAGAATTTATTTACCATTATATAAAGCATGGACATGTTTCCTAAGCCTCTCGAAAAAGACACAGGCAAAGAAATCAAGTTGCTATCCCTGTCTCTGTACTTGTCCCCTGTAAGAAAGCATTTTAAAATTATGGTTTACCTTTCATTATTTTTCTAAATGTGAACATGCACATAGATCAAATGGGTCCACATACACATAGGCCTATATATGCATATATATCTGTAGATACATATATATGTGTGTGTATATTGCTTTATTTTCATTTGCATCTATTGTATACTTTTTTCCTTACCTTTCCCTGTGTGTGTGTGTGTGTGTGTGTGTGTGTGTGTGTGTGTGTGTGTGTTTGCATCCGTTGTTTCTTACATGGCTTGTAGCATGTTACACCCACTTTGTCTACCTTACAC
The DNA here is from genome assembly GCF_046562875.1 of Panthera onca. Taxonomy (NCBI): domain Eukaryota; kingdom Metazoa; phylum Chordata; class Mammalia; order Carnivora; family Felidae; genus Panthera; species Panthera onca. Next base: position 64,511,592 of record NC_138339.1, on the reverse strand, counting down.
TTGTCACCTACCAGCACGTCCTGGAGGGCCTCCCTGGGGCATGAATACAGCGTTCAGTCATTGCTTTCCATGCCCCATTGGTGGCCATGCCCCAGTGTCTCCAGCCGGCTCCCAGTTGATGGGCATTTGAGGGATTCCCAGTCCTCTGTTCTATTGTTAAAGCCCCTTGCTTAATTTTTATTTGCATTTGTGTTTATCTTGTTTACCTTTTTCACCGTATTTATTTTGTTTCAATTCATCTTTTTTTTTTAATTTTTTAACGTTTATTTATTTTTGAGACAGAGAGAGACAGAGCATGAACGGGGGAGGGTCACAGAGAGAGGGAGACACAGAATGTGAAACAGGCTCCAGGCTCTGAGCTGTCAGCACAGAGCCCGACGCGGGGCTCGAACTCACGGACCGTGAGATCATGACCTGAGCCGAAGTCGGAGGCTTAACCAACTGAGCCACCCAGGCGCCCCAAGAGCCTCCGAGTATCTTAATAGAGGGCAAAACACTGACAAAGTCAAAGCACATTTATAAGAACTTTCTCTTAAAAGTGTTTTTAAGTTTCTGAACCCTTTGAAGGAAATTTTATCTGATAATCTGTATGTGCTCACTAAAATGATCTATTCTCGGGGCGCCTGGGTGGCTCAGTCGGTTAAGCATCCGACTCCGGCTCAGGTCATGATCTCATGGTTCGTGGGTTCGAGCCCCGCGTCGGGCTCTGTGCTGACAGCTCAGCACCTGGAGCCTGCTTCGGACTCTGTCTCTCTCTGTCTCTGCCTCTCCCTTACTCACGCTCTGTCCCTGTCTCTCAAAAATAAATAAATGTAAAAAATAAAATAAAACGATCTATTCTCAGGTACTTTGGATGCTGACAAATTTCAATTCAAAATGAGATTCATTGTATTTTTTCCTCTAAGGATATCAATAGTCTGCACTTATTGAGCACTTACTGCATACTGGCACCTCTACTAAGCACTTTATGTCCATTATCTCATCACAGCCGGCAACTCAAGCGGGTAAAAGGTAAAAACTATTCTCCTGGTGAGTTCAAGAAGCTGGCAAAAGTTATACAGTGATAAGTGTCACCAGCAGGTTTCGAATCAGGTCTGACTTGGACGCTGGGCATCTGACCCACATGTCACGTGCAGAGCCTTGAGCTGAGGTGGAGACAGACATGAACGCTTGGTTCCCTTAACGATGACAAAGTGTCACCCAGAAAGTCACTTCCCTGCAGGCCCCTGCTCGTTAGGGTGCGAATGTGCCGATCCATCTTCCCTCCCTTCTGTGGTCTTCCGCCCTGGTGGTCTGGTATGTTCACTTCCCCTCCAGAAGGTCGCCTAAGTACACCTGGAAGCCTACAGCCCAGGGGTTTGGGCAAGGAGTACTAAGCTTGCCTCGTAGTACCTGTGTGTCTTTGGGCCAACTATTTAATCTTGTTGAGCTTCAGTCTCTCCTTCTCTAAAATAATAAAATAATAATAATAATAATATCATCTAACTTATATGGTTCTCAAAGGACTAAATGGACTCATGTATATAAAAGGAAAGCATAGTACCTGGCACTTTGCAAATGCTTAATGAATAAGAAATAGCATTAAAATACCTGAGTATTGGGGGCGCCTGGTTGGCTCAGTCGGTTAAGCGTCCGACTTCGGCTCAGGTCACGATCTCACGGTATGTGAGTTCGAGCCCCGCGTCGGGCTCTGTGCTGACTGCTCAGAGCCTGGAGCCTGTTTCAGATTCTGTGTCTCCCTCTCTCTCTGACACTCCCCCGTTCATGCTCTGTCTCTCTCTGTCTCAAAAATAAATAAACGTTAAAAAAAATTAAAAAAAAATACCTGAGTATCTGTCTATCTATCTATTTATCTATCATCATGTCAGATTTACCAAGAAAAAATTCTAGGAAGCAGAAATACACTTTGCCTGATGCGGGGCTTGAACGCATGAACCATGAGATCATGACCCGAACTAAAACCCAGAGTCGGACACTTAGCCGACCGAGCCACCCCAGGTGCCCTGTACCTCTCTTTAACCTATCACTGTGTTCACTGGTTAGTTTAAAGTTAAGCTTCAAAACGTGGCTTTATTTGCCATTATTTTTTGAGGCATAAATGCCCCAGTTCAGCCCTTCGCTATCATTCCTGGGAGGTTGTGCATTTTTGTCACAAGTCAGATATGTGGTGGGGGTGGGGAGGGATGGAAGGGAGCGGAACAGCCAGCCCTGGGGAGTGATACTGTGTCTGTCCCAGCATCCCTTCTGGGATGGCTAAAAACACGTACTCGGGTTCTAGGCAAAGATGACATCCAGGTGATTAGCATGGTGTGATGTTATTTGTTGTTCAGAGCTGATGCCCATTCTGACTGGATGTTCTGGGTGTTAAATTCTCACATTCTCCCTGGTTCTGCATGGTTTCCGTGGCCTGTTGCCCAAGGCCTCCACCCAAGCTACGAAGATGAGCGCCTCAAGGTTTGGTAGAGAGGGCAGAGACCTAGAACATTCTCAAGTGCTGCTGTCTGGAAGGTGACTGAGGTTGGGGTCTCCAAGGAACATGTGGGCTCCAGGTGCTATTCTTTTTCAACTTGATCAACCCCTCAGGACACCCTTTAGGGGTGCAGCAATGACATTAGGAAATGTAGTCTCTGATCAGCCAGTGACCTTCCTTCCAGAGACCATCAGAGCTGAAAGGAAGCCTTAAGAGATTATTTCATAGGACCCTAGTGCACATGAGGCACCCCTGGGAAGCTTGTTAAAATGCAAATTCTAGAGCCCCACTAGAGCGATTGAATTAGCTCAAGGTGTGGCCTCAGGAACACACATTCCTAACAAGCAAACCAGGAAGCTCTCATACTGATGGTCCCTGGACCACTTTGAGAACTACTGGCTGGTGCAATTGTCTTACTTCGTAACCGAGGAAAATCGTTCAAGGCTTCATCGTGAGCTTATGGTGAGAGTTGGATTCCCATTGGACCAGCTCCCTGAGTCTCAGCCAGGGTTCTTAACCAGTCGAACACAGGACCCTAGAAGACAGAAAGCGTCCAGCTTTGTGGCTTGAGGGAATTGAAAGATGCAAAGACTAAGAGATAAGAACAGGCAAAGAAGCGGACAAGTCATGTGCTTTGTTTTGGAAGTGCGAGCTGAAACATACATGGGAGGGGGCCTGCTTCTTTCTGGTATTCAACTCTGTTCCACTTTCTCCTCCTGATGGCCCCGAGAGACAGCAACGGGTATCTAGTTTTACAAAAAGAAAAACGAGACCCGCAGAGAGAAAGTGACTTGCCCGAGGCCATAGTGAAAGTAGTAAGTGAAAGGGCCGGGAAAATGACAATGATAATGGGAACGATGGCAAAAGGATGGTGGTGGTGATGATATTGACGACGAAGGTGGCAGTCAGGATGTTAATGATGGCGGTGGTGGTGACGGGGTTGACAGCTGTGATAAAGATGTTGATCATGATGATGATGATGATGGAAGTGGCGATGTTGTCAACAAGTAAAGGGAATAACTGTCACTTCTGAGCTTGGCCCCTGGGTCAGCCTCTCTGTTGAGAACATCGCACCCATAATTTTACCTACTCTCCCTCTAACTCCACGGGGTAAGTGTTGAGGACCAGGCCGTTTCTCTCCAAACCCAGGAGTTTCAGTAATGTATCTACACTGGCCTCTTGCCACAGCCACGAAATCAGGGAGTCATTATTCTCTTGCTCTTCTTGAAAACTTTGGGAGGAAGAAACTATTGGGCGGTTGAAAACTCGAAGTTCCGACGATCTTAAAGGCGCCCAAGTGAACGGAGGAGCTGACACTGACAGAATCTGCTTGCCAGGACTATATAAATAGCAACGTGTACCTACACTGCGCCTCATCTGCACACATCAAAAAGCACATTAGAAGAACATTAAAATGTCAAGTGGAAATGTGACCTACCTTATTTAATCTTGTGAGGGGGAAAAAGCTGTCAAGAATTCAAATCTTGGATATGTGGGGGGCTCCCGGGGTGGAGACTGGCCCAGGGCCACTCCTATGGAGCCAGAGTTGGCCAGGGCATCGTCCGTTTTTACAGAGCCCTGACCTAAAAGGTTGGGGCAGTTTTTGTGGGGATCCTCCCCTGGGTGCCTCTTCTAAGAAAGTCCATGTTGTTTCCCGGTAGTTTCTCGTCCAGAGCAGCTCCCCAGCTGCCCCTCCCACTGCTTCCTGAAAACAAGCCTTTCAGCTTATTTCTGATCAGAGTTGCCCCACCCCTGCAACTTTGGGGGAGTTCTCCCCGGGGCTCATAAGTTACCAGCTAGAGGCACTGACAAGTCCAGCCATCTCAAGCTATCCCTGGGTAGCCTCCCTGCTGCCTGCTGGCTACCAAAATTGCAAACCACTGGGGAGAGTGGATGGGTTCAGGAGCAGCAAAGGCTCTAATGGTTCAAGGTGGTTGATCAGCTGGCGACATCATCCTAAAATGACACCCGTGGCACAGGTAGACCTCAGGTTCACAGCGCGCTTCGTGGGGGGGGGGGGGGGGGTCTGTCTACCGGCCGCCACTCTCGGGGTCAAGGAGAGGGGCGGGGATGTCTGAGGACTGCGGGGCCGTGCGCCCGCTCTTCTCTTCCCCACCGTGGGAGGGAGACGGGCTTCGGGTGAGGTGGGGGAGAGGCATGAAGGGCGAAGACCCACCTCTCTGCTGTCCACGACACACCCACCACGCCTCCTCCGGCTCCCACAAAGGGAAGCCGCAGAAGGGATCGCCACCCCCCCCCAGGTCCTAGCCTGAGAGGACCCCAGAACACCGTATCCATTGGCGTCCGGTTCCATCCAGCATCTGCTTCCGAGGATCTGGCTGAGTGCAAACTCAGTCTGACTTAAAGAAAGAAAGAAAGTCAAAGTCACCTGTTGGCTCAGGCGACTGCAAAAGTCAAGACCTAGGGAGGACGTCACAAGGGTCTTGACCCGGGGCCTTTGGAGCGATCCGCAAGAGGGACGGATAATAGCTGACCTTTACTGAGTGTCTTCCTCTTTGCCAGACTTTCTTCTAAAACTTTTCATGTTCACCCATTTAATTCTCAGGAAAACCCCGCGTAGTGAGGCGTTGGCACATCCCTCTTTACAGCAAAAGGAAGAGAGGCGCAGAGAGGTTCAGGAACGTGCCCAAGATTGCACAGCTTGTAAACAGGGAAGCTGGACCTCAGACCTCGGTCATCTCGCGCCAGAGTGCAGACTATAAACCACCGCACGGTATCACCGCTTCACTGGACTGCGTCGGGGTTGTTTCTTACCCTTGAAGAGCCCCTGTTTCAAGGGGGCGGCAGAGAAAGGAGGTAATCACAACGTGATGCATGGCGTGCGGTGCCGTATGGAGTAATCCCGGGATGCACACGGCCCTGCACAGCTCCACACTCACCAGCAAGCCGAATCCAAGTCCCCCTAAACAAAGAGCCCTTCGACCATCGGAAGCAACCCTGGTGGTAACGGCTTCAGAAGTGCCCTCCCTAGCTCTTTAGATAATGTTTTTAAAAGGCTACATTGCTCGGGGCGCCCAGGGGGCTCAGTTGGTTGAGCGTCCGGCTTCTGCTCAGGGCATGGTCCTTACAGTTGGTGAGTTCAAGCCTGGCGTCGGGCTCTGTGCTGATGGCTCAGAGCCTGGGGCCTGCTTTGGATTCTGTGTCTCCCTCTCTCTCCCTGCTCCCCTCCTGCTCATGCTCTGTCTCTCTCTCTCTCTGTCTCTCTCTCTCTGTCTCACAAAAATAAATAAATGTTAAAAAAATAGGGGCGCCTGGGTGGCTCAGTCGGCTGGGCGTCCGACTTCAGCTCGGGTCATGATCTCGAGGTCTGTGAGTTCAAGCCCTGCATCAGGTTCTGTGCTGACAGCTCAGAGCCTGGAGCCTGCTTCAGATTCTGTGTCCCCCCCCCGCTCTCTCTGCCCCTCCCCCGCTCACGCTCTGTTTCTCTCTGTGTCAAAAATAAACATTAAAAAAAAAAAGCTAAAAAAAAAAAATAAAATAAAATAGCCCAACCCCCTTTGAGATAAGTGCAGAGGCCCCAGAGGGTCACAGAATCAAGGCAGCGGACCCCTGCTGGGGGTGACAATGGAGTAGGGCAGGGGCATGTCAAAGCTGTCTTTCTGTCCCCACCTCCCATCCTGCAGGAGCAGCGGGACCAGACCCTTGGGCTTCGTGCCAGGCCAGCCTCAGTTCAAAACCCGGCTCTGCCTTTTCTTTGTCGTGAGACTGTGGGCAAACCTAGTTCCCTTTTGAGCCTCAGTCTCTTCATCAGGGCAATGGGAACGGTGCTGAGTAAGCCCTCTTTGCACGGGAGGATTAGATAGCACAGGGAAGGCAGTAGCATGGCAGGAGGCACGCAGCAAGGGCAACAGGGCAGCTGTTCATAACGTAGCCCTTGCAAGAACCTCACATGCACGTTTTATACATGACCTCTTTTAGGGCGTGGAAAAGCAGGTTGCCTAGGGCCTCCATGACAAAAGTACCACTGACTGAGAGCTTAAACAACAGAAATTTAATTCTCACAGTTCTGGAGGCCAGCAGTCCAAGGTCAAGATGTCAGCAGGGCTGATTCCTTCTGGAGGCCCCTTCCTTGGCTTGGAGATAGCGGTCTTCTCCCTGTGTGTTCACAATTCTCTCTGCACGGCTGTGTTCTAATGTCCCCTCACAGGGACATGAGCCAGATGGGATTAGGGCCCACCCTAATGATCTCATTTTAACTTAGTTACAGCCTTACAGGACCTGTGTCCAAATATAGTCCCATTCTGAGGTGTTGGGGGTGGAGACTTCATGTGAAGTTGGGGGCAGACACACACAATTCAGCCATAACGTACCTTTGTCAGCAAGGGGGACTGGCTATAAGGGTGGAAGGCACGCTGCAGCCCTCAGGCAGGAACTGAGTGCTGGAGGGGCGTGGGGACCTGTGTGGGAGATTCTTGGGCAGTTCCAGGTGCCACTGTCCTGCCTCGGGTCCCAGCCCAGCTGAGGACGGGCAGGCAGCCCCCTGCTGTCCCGCTTGGCCACTTGTAGCCTCTTCCCATGGAGATCTGAACGGCTGCAAAATCTACCACATTCAAAGGCCATGCCTTGCTGTTGTGCCCTCAAAGAACTTACCGAGCAGACATCTGCTGCTGCAAAGAATGATCAATCAGAGCCTATAATGGAAGAGGCTGGGCATCCTTGGCTCTGACTATAGGCAAAGGCGTTCAGTCCTCAGAGGGCTGAAAGGAGCCAAATCAGAGTTCGCTTTGAGGATTCAAAAGCTGGAGAGGAAACTATTTGAGGCATTTTGTCTATTCCTCCCCACCCCCCCATCCCCCCACCGCAACCCACACCATTACTGCTATAGGCAAAACTCACGAAGAGCCATTTTCTTTTCAATAGAATCCCTTTCCTTCCAGAATATAAAATACAAATTCCAATTTGCTTAACAATCTTAGAGAACATTCTAAGAGAACTTAGGGCTTTCATTCCTATTGTGTTAGTTAATGCTCAACCCAGCCTTGAGAGATAGATGCTAAAGGGAGCAGAGGCTCCGTGGGGGGTGGGGGGGGAGAGCTTCCCAATGACCCCCTTCTGCAAGCGCACGGAGCCAGAACTCGAGGCAGGGCTCCAAGTCCCATGCTCTGCTGGCTTTCTTAGCACCAGAAGTACCCGGGCACCGACCTGTGCCTTGAGGTCAGCACATCCATGGCACAGACCGAGGGCGAAACCTTGAACTCACATGCGAGCTTTCCCTTGGGGTGCGCCCTCTGGTCCCATTCTTACCCATTTGCTCTGAGCACCTTCCCACATTTTCTTTCTTTCTTTGACCTCCTTATGTTCTCTCTGCACTGGAACAGCTTGACAGTGTGGGCCCGAATGCATCTGCTTTTGCAGGGCTTTACTCTAGGGGATAGATTTGTTTCTCCAAAGTCTGCTAGAACTTGAGTATCGGCATGTTTTTCTTTTTTCCTCTTTTTTTAAAGCCTTAAGCACTTTTTTTTAATTAAAAAAATTTTTTTTAATGTTTTTTATTTCTGAGAGAGAGAAAGAGAGAGACAGAGTGAGAGTAGGGGAGCAGCAGAGAGAGACAGAATCCGAAACAGGCTCCAGGCTCTGAGCTGTCAGCACAGAGCCCGACGCAGGTTAGAAACCTAGAAATAGGGGCACCTGGGTGGCTCAGTTGGTTAAGCGACTGACTCTGGATTTCAGCTCAGGTCATGATCTCATGGTTTGTGAGTTTGAGCCCCACAGAGCCTGCTTGGGATTCTCTCTCTTTCTCTCTCTCTCTCTCTCTCTCTGACCTCCCCTGCTATCTCACTCTCTCAAAATAAATAAATAAACAAAAAGAAACCTAGAAATGATAGCTTCAAACATTTTGAACACTTTGCGTTGATGTATTCTATTTACTTTTTTTTTTTTTCTCACAGACCGTGAGATCATGACCTGAGCCGAAGTTGGACACTTAACTGACTGAGCCACCCAGGAGCCCCGAATATTGGCTTTTCTAATTCCAGTTTGCCATTGGTCCTTATCGTAAAATCAGAAGTGCGGTCCGGGGCCCATGGGAGGAACAAACCAGAGAACGAAAACCACATTCCACAATGTAGAAAGCTTTATACAATACCTGAGGTGGGGGAAAGAAGGAAGATGTCTTAAGGAATGATTATTCCTGGAAAAATAAATTAAAAAAAATTTTTTTAACATTTACTTGTTTTTGAGGGGTAGGGAGGAGGAGGAGGAGGAGGAGAGAGAGAGAGAGAGAGAGAGGATCTGAAGCAGGCTCTGTGCTCATAGTGCAGAGTCCAAGGCAGGCCTCAAATCCACAAATGGTGAGATCATGACCTGAGCCAAAATCAAGAGTCGGCCACTCCCCTGACTGAGCCACCCAGGCGCCCCGAAAATAAATGTTAAAATAAAGTAGCTGCACAGTTAGGTTTGTTCCAGGGAGTCATCATCTTGGCGGCCACCGCTCAGGTGCCGGACTCCGTTCTGAGACTTCCATGTGAATTAATTCATTTCTTCCTCATCCCCACTCCGTGAGGGGGCACTGCCATTTCACAGAGAAAACGGAACCCCATCATGGTTGATTAATTACTCAAGTTCACCCAGGTAGAAGGTGGCAGAGGCACATTTGGAACGAGCGCCTACGCTCTCAACCATCCTGCCTCGGCATCAAGCCAAGTGATTGCTGCATCACCTTGCTGACAAAGTTGGCGGCCTGATGCGCCCTTGAAGGTGGGAAGGTGGGAAGGTGGGAAGGTGGGAAGGTGGGAAGGTGGGAAGACAGAAAGGAAATTGCCTAGAAAGAGACCTCTCCCTCCAGCCTCCTGACCACTTCTCCAACCATGCTCCTCTCTGTAGGGGGTCATGAGGGAACTCCACGAAGACTGAGAAGCAACTGGAAGCAAGGTACGTGCAGGTGCCCCCCCCCCCCTCACCGCCAAGGGTTTTACCATGTAAATCGCATACAAAGCAGTCAGCTCCCAGTTTCCTTTAAAAATGGAGAGTGCCTCAAAGAGCAGGACAGAAGAATAAAAATATTGACAGACTCCAGGTAAGAAGGAGGGATGGGCAGCTTTCAGTTTGGAAGATGTAGAAACCGGGATGCCTTGAAAATCAGGAGAGAAAGAGCCTTCGACAGCCGACTCCCACGTGAGACCACAACCATTCAGTCACCCAACTTACGTCCACGTCTTCTGGATCCGGCGTCACCGGGGGGACAGACTCTGTGGACTGAGTCATCCCACCTCCTCTGGCATGCCTTCCTGTATCATGGAGGCTGGAGAACTATTACTCTTTCCCAGACTCCCTTGCAGCTAGCGGTCTGTCTGTAACCTGGGCCCGCCAAGAGGATTCATTTGTGCAAGGCCTGGAACGTGGAAGGAAGCACTTAGTGGGGGTCAGGCCGAGCAGATGTGTGGCAGGCTCAGTGCCAGGGGAGTTTGGACCTTCTCCAGAAAAGGTAGTAGAGATTCTTGGTCAAGTCTCATCATGCCTGAAGCGCACCAGACAGCACAATGGCATTTCCTTTAAAATTATCTCGTTGTTAAAAAAAAAAAAAAAAAAAAAAAAAATTATCTCGTTGTTTCCCTGGTGCTCTGGCCTGAATGTTTTCGTCTCCCCACAGATTCAGATGTTGAAGCCTCCAAAGGTATTAAGTATGGTGAGGGCTTTGGGGAGGTGATAAGGTCACGAGGGTAGAACCCTCGTGGATAACATTAGTGTTCTTACAAAAGAGGCCCCACCGAGCTCCCTACGCTTTCTGCCCTGCGAGGATACAATGAGAAGTCTGCAGCCTGAGAAGAAGGCCCTTGCCCGACCGTGCCGGCACCCTGATCTCAGACTTCTAGTCTCCAGATCTGGGAGAAATAAATTCCTGTTATTTATAAATCATCGAGGCTGTGGCATTTTCTTAGCGCAGCTCAAGTGGACTAAGAGAGATGGGTCTCAGTTTTAGCTCCTTGTGCCTCACTCTGTAGAATCTCAACATGCTTCCCTGGCCCTTCTGGGGATTCTAAATGTCAGGGGAATGCTTGCTGCTGTAGCAAACAAACCCAAGTATCTCAGTGGCTTAATACAAGAGAAACTTATTTCTCTGATGTCTAAAATGAAGGTTTCTGATCAGTGGCTGGATTTCCTTCCAAGCAGTTCTTTAGGAGCCCTGGCTTCCTCCATTCTCCGCACTGATGTCTAAGGTCAGTGTGGTCGTCTGCATTGAACTGATCGAGGAGAAGAGTGAGGAGGTTTTCACGTGGGTGGCTTTTATGCATCAGGCCTGGGAGGGGGGCTTGTCACGACCGCTCGTATCCCAGGGCTAGAACACTTGGCCTCACCTAACTACATGGGAGTCTCGAATGTAAGCCTAGGTGTGTGTTCAGAAAAATGGCGAAACAGGTTTGGTGATTGTCTGGGCAAGCTCTACAGTGTTCTTGTAAACCACTCAGCTCTGTAATAAACGCTGTTCTGCTTCAACAGGCTGGAGTAGAGTTTGTGGTCTGGAACCGAGACCTCCTTTACACCAGAGCCGCTTTGTATGTTAAACTTGGTTCCTAGTGCGGTGTGATGCATGGGGGGAGGGGCGGGGGGGTGGTGGTGGAAAAGTTACAACCTCCAGTAGCTGTGTTATTCAATTTCTCACTGTAAACTCTTTTAACTTTATTTATTTATTTTGAGAGAGCGTGTGAGTTGGGGAGGGGCAGAGAGAGAAGGAGAGAGAGAATCCCAAGCAGCCTCGTGCTGTCAGCGTGGAGCTGGACACAGCGTTGACCCCACGAACCGTGAGATCATGACCTGAGCTGAGATCAAGAGTCGGACCCTCCATCGACTGAGCCACCCAGGTGCCCCTCTCATTATAAATTTATGTCCTCTTCACTTACAGGTGCACACGGATGCTTTAGTGGCCTTGACTTACAGGTGCACACGGATGCATACACACCTCACTAATTAGACATCATTCTATAGGTTTATACATATTCACGAGCTTAGGAGGAATGCTTTTTGCCCTAGGAAAGCTCATTTCTCCATGAGTTCGGGGTGGCCAAATAGTGAACGATGCTGGGTGGAAAACATTTCCGGCGACAGTCCCTTAACTGGCCCCAGCACCCAAAGCCTAAAGAGTCGCTTACTCTCCAGCCTTGTTCTCCAGGAGACTGATGGATTCAACGAGTCATCCGGGGCCAGCTCCGCAATTTGTGGGGCCCCACGCGAAGTGAGAAGGTGGGGCCCTGATTTTAAAAAAGCAGTGCCATTAAAGGTATCAAAACATAAAGATTTTTCCTGTATCCACGGTGTCTCTTTTGACTTGTCAGGGTGGTTTTCATTTCCCACTTAATGTCTCACTAAAGAAAAATTAACATTCTAGATGATTAGCATAAATGATACCATCCACTTTCATATTGTGCAATGCTAGTTTAAATGCAAACCTAAGAACATTTAACTCCTATACGGAATTACCAGAACTATACAATTCCTTCCCATTTGGGGGCTTGTACGTGCCTAGATGTATTTTCTTCTTCCCAGAATGATGGCAATACCACACCAAACTAACTCCACTGTTTTTATTTCACTTCTTGAGAGGCACGCATTCTTCCAGCCCTCTGTGTTGGGCTTAATAATGAGTAAAGAAGGACTGAAGGGAAAACGAGCTTTGGGTTTCCCTAGCTTACCCTTTTCAGTATCACTGATTGGCGAATACAGGGATGTGCGAGAGCGAAAAAGGCTGTGATAAGTTTCCTTGGTGTTTCTTGCTTTTTAGACCACCATTGCCTCCTTTGTGCATTCAAAACAAATTCTGGCTCGAAAGGAAAGTGTGGTCTTTCTGGCTTTTAGCACCTCCCTTACTCTGTCTTAGCCTTTGTGTCATCTTGAACGCGATGCCTGGGAGTTTCTTGAGACTCAAAGCAAGTGCAAGGTAAGTAGGCTACAGAAGCCGGGCGGCAGGCTTCACAAATGCTTCATGGGAACGGAGTAGCAAGGAACTGCAGACACACACTGCACATCTTCCCACCGCCCAGGAATGTGTGCCGATGAGAGCAGAACACGGAACCGGGCGTGGGGTCCTTCCGAGAGCAGCTGCACAGGGTGCACACCCATGGAGCCCGCCCTGAAGCTGAGCTTTAGGGAGTCACGGGCCATGAGACTGAAGGGGCCCGGGAGGGACGTGGGGGCGGGGGTGGGATTGACATTTGGTGAGCATGGCCTCTGTCCAGTGCTGAATTGGGGACACTGCCTAATTGCCTCTGTCTTCTCAGTTTGCTTCCTGAATTCCCCTTCTCGTGTGAAAAGACAGATGGGACTGGAAAGCTTGCTATGCTTACTTCATAAGAATTAGCCCAGGGCACTGGCAGAGTCTCTTGAAACAATAGGCCTCGTAGAAAACCCAGGAAATGGAAAGGATCCTTCCTGATCCCCTCTTTGCAAGCAGGAAGCTTATTAATGAAGCCAAATGGCCAGAGAGGGAGAAGCAGGGGAGGGAGGAGGTTGAATCAGCCCCACTCTGCGAGCGCGTACCAAGCCCACTACCACCAAGGGAATCGGTCATACTTTCAGTCCATAGCAATCAACTGCGCTCCTGCCTGTCATGGGAGTCTGGTTTCAGCTGATTTTAAGTAACTAGGTTGCTCAAAGGTACTCGTCAAGATTCCCCAGGCCTATGTATGGATTTAAAATTATTCCACGGTCTCAGAAGTGACTAAACATTTATGAGGATTTGAAGCAGAACTTGACATCTATGAGCAACAGCAGTAGTCTGTTAGCCAGCAACCAACTGTCTAGTTTGTTCCTTTGAGATATATATATCTATATATATCTATATCTATCTATCTATCTATATATATATATATCATGATCTCGTGGTTTGTGAGTTATATATATATATACACACACCTACATATTTGAAATTAAATAATATAATTGTCTCTTTTTAACTTGCACTCTACTCTTTCTTATAACTAACTTTCTATCTCCTTGCCCCTTATTTCAGCCATGATCAGAACTTTTCTTTCCATCCCACTGCGTGTTATTATGTGACGTTGCACTAATTAGAACTCTCTGTTGCGAAAGAAGTAACTCCTGCCAATTATCGAGGACCTACTGTGTGTTAGCTCCTTAGCCAGATGCTTCTGTGCACACCCTTTCAGTTAATCTTTAGCTCAGCTGTGAGGTAAGGATGGTCGTTCCCATTTTTAAATCGAACTTTTTATTTTGTGATAATTATAGGTTCACAGGCGGTTGGAAGGAATAAGATAAAGAAGTTCCATGCACTCTTTGTTTTCCCCAATGACAACATCTTGTAAAACTACAGTATAATAATGCAATCAGGATTGACACTGATACAATCCACCAATCTTTTCCAGATTTCCCCAGGTTTACGGGTACTCATTCGTGTGTGCATGTGTGCACGCACGTGTGTGTGTGTGTGTGTGTGTGTGTGTGTGTGTGTGATGTAGTTTCACCACAGGCCTGGGTTTGTGTATTTACCTTCACGGTCAAGATACAGATTGGTTCCATCACCCCAAGGATTCCATCCTCTGCCCTTCTGAAATCATATCTATTTCTTTCCTGCCCCCACCTTAACTCCTGGCAACCATGGATTCATTCTCTGTTTCCCTAATTTTGCCATTTCCAACATGTTATTGTATTAGGCAGGGCTCTCCAGAGAAACAACCAATAGGATATACAAGATGCATGCATACACGCACATACACACACATACACACACACTTATTATTCCTTTATTCATAATATCCCTTTATTATAAGGAATTGGTTCACATGATTATTGAAGCTGGCAAGGCCCAAGATCTTCAAAGAGAGTCAGCAAGCAGGAGACCCCGCAGTCTGTGGTGAATTTCGACTCTGAATGCCAGCAGACTCAGGCCCCAGAAAGAGCCGATGTTTTCATTGAAGCCTGAGGCCAGGGAAGAACTCACGTCCAAGCTCAAGGCAGTCAGGAAGGAGCTTCTCTTTTACTCACAGGAGGGTCAGCCTTTTCTTTCTATGCAGGCCCTCAACTGGCTGGAGGAAACCCACTCACACGGGGTGGGCAATCTGCTTTACTCAGGTTACCAGTTCTTTTAAAAAGAAAAATTGTAATGTTTATTTATTTTGAGAGAGAGAAAGAGATAGAGTGAGAGCAGGGGAGGGACAGAGGTAGAAAGAGAGAGAGAGAATCCCAAGCAGGCTTCATGCCGTCATCGGGGAACCCAATGCAGGGCTTGAACTCACAAACCATGAGGTCATGACCAGAGCCAAGATCAAGAGTCAGATGCCCAACCAACTGAGCCACCCAGGCACCCCCAGGCTACCAATTCTAATGTCTATCTCATCCAGGAACACTCTTGGCAGAAACATCCAGAATAATGCTTGACCGAAAGTCAGGGCATCCTGTGGCTCAGTCAAGTTGACATGCCAATTTAACCATCATGGTTATACAAGTACAATCACATAGTATGCAAACTTTGGGGACTGTTTTTTTTTTTTTTTTTCAATGAGCATAATTCTGTAAAGATTCATCCAAATTGTTGCTTCATGATGAACAATTCACCAATAAATCATTCCTTTTTATTGCTGACTAGTATGGTATGGATTCAGCTCACTCCTAAGTTGCCAAATATAAGGTGAAATGTAACATGGTTGTGCCGTGCTGAAAAATGTTCTGGAAAACTACATGTGCAATTATCATGCAACCCAGCAATTGTACTCGGGGGGCACTTATCCCCAAGAAGTAGGAATTTATGTTTATACAGAAGCCTGTCTACAAATGTTCATAGAAGCTTTACTCCTGATATCCAAGAACTGGAAACAGCTTAGATGTCTTTTAACAGGTGAATGATTGTGCCCATTTTATTGACAAGCAATCTGAGGCTCAGAGAAGCTGAATGTCATGTCCAACATCCACAGTTGGAAGGTAACAGAGCCAGATGAGACCCTGCTCTAAAGGCTGCCCTCGTTCTGCAGGGCAGCGCATCTATGATCATGATGTTGGCCTTGAATCTTTATAAGAACATGCCGGGTCTTCTGAATCAAAGAACTTCAAAGATTATAAAGCATTTGTAAAATTACCTCGCCCTGAGTCCTTGGTACCTGCTAATTAAAGTATTAGATTTATTGGAATACATTAGTCTTGAAAAGGTACGTTTTTCACACTTAGCCTCCTTTCTGTTTTCCTCTGGAGTTTCTATCTCTTTATGTTATCTTCTGGTGTATTTGGAATTTTCCTCTCTTCCTATGTCTGTATTTTCTATTGGTCCATGATCCACTCGGGCAGGGGGTTTTTCTTCCTCGTCCAAGCACCTTTGAGCACAGAGACTAGAGTTGGTAAACATGGACTGAAAGAAAAAACAATGTTTTGTAGCATTTCTTCTGAAATGATACACTTACCCATGGGTCCTCTGTCATTCACATATACGCCACCCTTCGGCGGGCGGCAGTACGATTGACTTCCGAATGCTGGCTCTGGGGACGGCTGCCTGCAGTTAAATCCCACAAGACACCTGCACCTGCCGAGATGAGATACCTTTCCTTTCCTCCTGTGCTCAGTTTCCCCGCAGCAAAATGATGTAGTGAAAGAAACCCCCGCATAGAATGAGTTGTTAGGAAGATGTAAAGCAGTTAGCCCAGTGCCTGGCACAGAATACTATTAGCTGTTGTTATTTTTATACCAGAGAAGAGAAAGAAAAATTGGCGATGGAGTCAAGACAGACAGGGACAAAGAGAAGATTCACAGAAGTAGCTTAGGGGATGCAATAAAGTAGTTTAATGAGGCAAGACTCATTAGAGAGCTCAGAAACGGCAGAGACGATCTTCAGCGACACGCAGAACAGATCTCAGAATCCCCACCGGGGAATCATTTATCTGTCTCCGGCTCAGGGCCGGCGTCTCCAGCAGGCGTTTGGGAAAATTCGCTGGTCAGGATGCCACATAGAAAACGGTAGGCGCTGGGAGATACCCATTATGATTCCGCTTAACTAGCACAGGCGGGTGGAAACGAGACTGGGAGGAGCTGTTTGGTGAAGTGGTGAAGATTCAGAGCGTGAATAACTGGGGAAGGAGGCAGGTGAAGTGTCTGTGGCCAGCACAGCAAGAGCGGCCCTGGAAAGTTCACATCCACTCGGGAGTTAGGCCATAATAATGGTAATGGACAGAATACTGGTTGCTATTAATTGAGAGCTTATTATGTGCCAACCTCTTAAAAATGTTCTCCAGTGATGCTTCCCATTCCACAGACGAGGCATCCAAGGCTAGATGAGGTTAGTGACTAATCTCGCGGCATCGGTGAGTTTCAAACACCAGACGGTGGGGATTCAAAGCCTGTAACTCCTGTGCTCGCAGCAGAGGGCAGAGGAGAAGGAAGAGGTCTCTGGTGCTTGTCTCCTGCATCTCAGGAAGGATGCTGAACATTTATTTCCAAGTTTGTCACTACTACTGCTTGGCAGGGAGGCTGTGGGCGCATTCTCAGTGAAAATGTGCTAATGGCAGGAGGCCTGGGGCTGTGTTCCTGGGCCCCAGGCTGTACCCCAAACCGGGAGATGCTGGAGTTTATGGGAGCTATAGAAGCGGGAACAGTGCCAATTGAATACAAACATCAGGAATAAGAATCGTAAGCACTTAAATCACCCAAAGATTCGGAAGACACTTGCTGGAAAACTCGCTGTGTCCGTTAAGGAGGCAGGACCAATGTTCTCAGATGCTCTGCGTTTAGGAACAGAGTGTTATTTTCTAAACAACTGCACGGAGGTCATTTTAAATACAGAAACCGTGTGAGTTGGGCATGGTAGATAGAGCATGGGCTCTATCTTTTTCCCAATCCCTTTCTTTTGGCGCTAGAAGGGTCACCACGCCTCCCAGGTGGCTGGGCTCAGTTTGGTTTACGCCCCTTGTCCTGGCTTAATCATTGATATCCCCCTTTCCACTCCCCAGAGGATCCCAGTTTGAAGGATAAATTATATGCTTGCCCTAGGTCGCCGTGAGAAGGGGAGACCCACATAACAGGTAAGACCCAGGTTTGCTTGGACATAAGCATGGGTCCAGGGCTGACACCATTCCCATCCACTCCTTCCTCAGGATGGATTTGTGGCCAATGGGGGAGAGAAGTGCTTTGTGCGTGTGCTACTATTTTGTAAAATACGTGCTTGGAGCCAGTGGTGGCTGCATAGACTCAGTCTGTCCCAGAAGTGGGTGGGGGGGGGGGGTGGGTCCGCACACAGAGGAAAACAGAGCTACAGAGAGGGAGAGAGAGGGAACTAACCCTGGGGACATAAGGGCCCCCTCCATCCATGTGGCCATGCTGGGAACCCTAAAGCACACAGTTACATGAATCAGCAAGTCTGCTTTCACTTTTTAGTGGATTGAACTTGGATTTCTGCCGCTCGCCACAGAGAAAAACAAGCCTGAGAAATCTGAAAGAGAACTGTCATCTTTCAAGTGTCTTCAAAGGCAAGCCCTTGTGCTGAGTACTTTACTTGATTTATATCATTTAATCTTGGCAACAGTCACCCCAGACAGGGCTCATTAACCCCCTGGCATAACCGAAAACTCCAAAGTTCAAGCATTGATGACTTCTTCGAGGTCAAGCATAGCCAGGAAGGGCCTCAGCCGGATGGGCTGGTGGTGGACGCAGAGCCCGTGCCTCCTTATCACACCATGTGGATCCGTTTGGCGGGTGGGAGGCCACACCACCGTTCTCTTGATCTCCCTCTTGGCGCTGTGAGTCCCCGCCCCACAGCCCCAGACCTACACACCCATGCCATCACTTTCATCAGTGATCTTCTCTTTCTCCGTGAGTAAAGCAACCCACATCCTGACCTTGACCATATCCTCAGCGTGGAATGCCACGCAAACCTAAAGCACAGGATTGCTGTGAACACGGAAATGGTGGAAAAGAAGGTACTTAGGAAACTGCAAAGTGCCACTTCTGGGGCTTGTGTTTTCATCGTTCTCTTAAATCGGAGTCGATCTTTCCTGAACAAATTCTTAACTCGCTCTGTGGCAAGCAGGTAAATCTGTGTCCTGGGCGGACCCGCCCAGGTCTAAGGGGTTTTCCAGCGCCCGGGACTTTTCAGCGCTAAAAGTGGGAAAGTCCCAGGAAAACCAGAGATCGGTCACCCTGCTGGGCACCGACCCATCACAGGACTACTCGGGCTTAGGGCTCTTTGAGAAGAGGCACCGTATCCTCGTCAACTCTGGGTCCGTCCCCCCTTACTTAGCACAGCCCTGGTGTGTGTTGACCTGATCACCAGCTCCTGAATAAATGACTTAATGAATGATGCTGACAGTCGTGCCGGTGAGCTGCCATACCTCCTTTAAAAGGCACTGGCCCAGAGGCAAGGAGGCTTGAGGGAAGGATTCACCCGACGCACTGAACTTTGGGAAACACTTCAGACACGTGGAAGGCACATGGGGAAGATGTTCATTTCCTGGAACTTTCCCCACCCTCAACTTAACTGCTGTATGACCTTGGGCAAGTGACTCCATTTATTTATTTATTTATTTATTTATTTATTTATTTATTTAATCAATAACTATATATTGGATACCTATGTGGCCAAGCCCTGCTTCTTTGGTATCCTCGATTATAAAGTGGAATAACAGCCCCTGCTGACAGGGTGAGTACAGGAATTCAATGAGGTCGTGTTTGTGTAGGGCCCAGAGGAGCAAAGCTCCAGTCATGCCCTCCATGCCTTCAACTGCATAACAGGTCTCTTCATGTCCCCTTTTGATATTGCCAATGGCCCCTGTACGAGTTCCCATGAAGCAGTCCTTGGGCTTCTAGAACCCGCCGTGAGAGAAGGGGAAGACGGGCCTCAAAAGCTCTGGTTTTCAAAATTGCATGGCTCACGCATCATCACCTGGAGAGGGAGAAGGGAGCCTGTGCTTCTCCCAGCCACCCTAACTGACTATGAAAGATCCAGTCCAGACTTCTGTTTGGATCACATCACATTATCCGCCCACTGAAATGGGACGGGACAGCCCTGGAGAGGCAGAGGCCTCCCCTCGCCAGCAAGCCATCACTTTATATGGACATCACTCAAGCATTTAGCTTCTGGACTGAGACACAATCAAGACAGAGGCAGAGCTCATAACTGTCCCATGGAAAATAAGTATCTGGGGACAGCAATGATGATCTTAAAGTTGCCCTCCACGTGTGAACACCCAGAGCCCAAATAAAAGGGCTCGTACGCCTTCTAAGGTAGGGATGAGCTGTTGGGAACATAAGTCATTGAATATCTGCTTTATCTATTTTTGAAGCCCACATGGTAAACGCTGGAAAGATAAGACACTTTCTCAAGGGCTGGACCAACATGGCGATCTTAGAGACCCATGCACTGGGTTCTCCACTCTTTCCAAATCCCCAGCCAAACCACCAAAGGATACAGTAATATGGGAAACCTATGTAATAATACTAAAAAAATACTGTTCTTGGGTGAAGACTGATACCCAAATCGTACAGTCTGGGACCGTGGATACCTTGACAACCAGCTTACCCCCGCAGGGAGTGAGACCTAAGTTGAGTGTGTAGACCAGGAGGAGTAGCTTCCGAACCACAGAAGCCTCCATCCATCCCACTGCTCTTGTAGGAGGGCACCTGAGAAGAAATTCTCAGGACAGCGAACACGCAGAAAGGATATCGCCGACACACTCTTCCATACAGAGAACACATGTGATACGCTAGCTGACCTAGACCTAAATCAAGATGTGAAACCCGGCTGTGAAATGATGAAAACAGTGCCTGTGAGTCGTAACGCCAGCAAGTAGCAGGGTATCTTGTCATGGCTGCTCTTTGACGTACAAAGTGCGGACCTAAAGGCGTGAAAACAGTGCCGTGAGAGCCCAGAGGAGCACGTGGCATCTCACGGAGGGAGCTGGCAGGCATTTGATTTGGGTCTTGACAGATACACAGGGGTAACTAACTTGCTGAGGGGCCGATCGAGGATAGCATTCTCCAGGCAGGCGAGAGGCAAGACTTCCAAATAGTCCAAGTACACAGAAAATGCTAGTATGAGGACTTCCACTTAGCCTGGAACTGGAATGTAGTTTTGCTGCCACGTTCTTCCGAGACTGCACACAAATGTGAGTAAAGGGATTTAAAAACAGACACAAACCTACAAGGATGGAGACAGGGCGAGGAGACAGGAGCAACACGGGGGACGTTTGAAGGCAGAGAGTTGAGGGATTGCTGACCTAGCAGAAGAGGGCTGAACCCCGTGCTGATGTGGGGGACACATGAGAGCAATGTCAGTCCCACCACAGAACCTCAGGGACTTGGTGTCTGAAAGGAGGGAGAAAGGAGAGGCTGGAAGCAAGGATGGAGCCGATGTTTTGCAGAGAGAGAAGCTAAACTTGGACCCCTGACCTATCCCGTGCTGCCAGAGACATGACACTCACTCATCCTCGCAGGAGGCTGAGGTTTTATCCCCTTGTGGGGTTGAGCCATCACTGGATTCTGGGACTCTAGACGCAGCTGGGATCAGAGAATTCGATGATCATGGGAATTCAATGAAAATTCACATACCAAATGGTAAGTGATACCTTCTCCACCAGCCAGCCACCTTTCCCATCTCAGGGCTAAGAATCCTGTCATCCCGATTTCTATAAATTCCAAGTAAGAAAAAGAGGATTAACTGGGGGGGAAATAGTCTAGCTTAAGAGAAAAGACCCATGCGTGGGAAACTATAGTTGTGGAGAGCTGCCTCCTGATGAATTAACTTGGCCAAATCACCCCATCATGTGAAGCCCGCCTTTTAACCACCAACCTGTCTAGTCCGTGTACATAAAGCTTCTAATCCTCTTTCTAGTGCCTCGCTCTGTAATGTTAACGGATTTCTTAGCATCACTAGATGTTTGAGCAGTTCGAGAAAACAAACCAACCTACTAACCGACCGACCAACAACACATAAACAAAAAAAAACCAACCAGGAGTGAGAAGTAGACAGAAGCACTTTTTGGGAAAGCAAAATACACTCAGCGAAGTAAAACAGCATTTGTGAAACAAGGAGACAAGGTTATAAAACATAGACGCTAGGAGAAAAACAAAGGGTTCTTGGAAATTAAAGATATGACAGAAGAGATTTCAAAAAGTCTGCAGGAAGCTTCAGGAAGGTGATGTGCAAGACCGGTCTCAGAATACAGAACAAGTAGAAAAGGAGGTGAAAAAAAAAATAAGAGAATTAATGAAAACTGTACAGAATCCGTCTGGGAGCCCCATATGTAAAAAAAAATAAAGCAAATGGAGAACCGAGGAAAAGAAGTTACCATAGAAATGATATAAGAACAGTTCCTAAAACTGGATTCCAATTGATAGCACCCACCAAGTATGCAGCATAAAAATAAGAACCGGGGGGGTGCCTGGGTGGCTCAGTCGGTTAAGCAGCCGACTTCGGCTCAGGTCGCGATCTCGCGGTCCGTGAGTTCGAGCCCCGCGTCGGGCTCTGTGCTGACAGCTCAGAGCCTGGAGCCCGTTTCAGATTCTGTGTCTCCCTCGCTCTGACCCTCCCCCGTTCATGCTCTGTCTCTCTCTGTCTCAAAAATAAATAAACGTTAAAAAAAATTAAAAAAAAAAATAAGAACTGGGGACCCATCGCCTCTTGGAAATTTTAAGACTACTGGGAGAGATAAAAACCTTGAAGCTGGGGTGGGGTGGGTGAAATGTATTTGGTTGTCTACTGAGGATCAGAAATGAGAATGGAACCAGACTCTTGACAAAAGCATGAAAAGCAGGGTGGTGCCCTTGAAACTCTATAGGCGCGTGGTGTCCATTCTGCAATCTTATACTCATCCAACAACCAGATGTGAAGGTAGGGGGACAAAACCCAAAGGCCAGGCACCTTTTTCCAGGAATCAACCGGAAGGTGAGCTCTGCTAAAGTAAGGGAGAAAAACCAAGACAGAGGGAGACAGGAGATCCAGACAAAGAAAAAAAGGAAAAGGGTCTCCAGGAAAGTGGTGAAAGGGGAACCCAGGACCCAGCCAGGCGGCAGGACCAGACGGCAGTGGGTTCGGGGTGGGAGCAGGGAGGAAGGGCCACTTGGAGAGACGTCACCATGAAAAGAGGAAGCCGATAAAATCCCTGATGTGTTTGGATGTATTGAGAGATCGACACCTCCATCAGAGAGTTTTAGTATGAATTCATGCTAAATTCATAGGTGTTCTAAGAAACAAGGCGTATGAGAAAAACAAGACCATTCCAGAGATATCGCATAAGTAGAAAAGAAATACAATCCTACTAGACTCTGCTGTGAGTAATATTTATATGGGCATATTAATGTGTATACAGAATATTTGCTCTCACTAACATGTCATTGGGAAGATGCGGGGAGAGAAGGCATATGTTGAAATGAAGGGTGTGTAAGCGAACTAAATCCTCATCACCTTCCATTGGAAGAAGTCCATGGACAACATCTAAAACGGGAACATCAAGAAATAGTAATACAAATGCATTGCTCAGAACATGGAAGAAAGTGCCAGGAGAAAGAGCTAACACCATCGTACGATCTTTCCCCTGGGAAGCAGAAATGTGGAGAGTCAAGTAGGGAGGACAATGTATGTTCTTTTTATTTCTTATTTTCCTTTTTTTATACCATAAGCCTTGTGATGCTACTGGACCAGTTAAGCTCTGCGCGATTATAATTTCGGTGAAAAGAAAAGTCAAAAGATTCCATTCCTTTTTAACTTTATTGGGGCACAATTGATATCCCCAAACACTGCACACGTCATGTATACAACTTGATGAATGTGGGCACAGGAGGCAAGTTTGGCGTGGCCAGACTTCAGGTTGTAGGGAGAGGAGGAGCGAGGTTTTAGAAATAAACAAGAGGTTTCCTGTTGTTTGCGGTGAAAATCTGCTTTGATCTTGTCCCCAGGCTGCCACGAGTTCTTCAGATTCCAAATAATGTAGCTAGAATGGGTTGAACCGTTGAAATGGATGGAAAAGTCGCACACAGACATCAGCATAGGGGACATTCCATAGCTGCGAACCCTTTTGATTTCATGAACTGTGGCAATAACACAGGACTGCTTTTGAAGAAAAAGTTCAAGTCATACAGAAACTAGAGTGCATGTCCCCTGTCTCCTGCCCTGGACCCACTGTCACCCGGTTAACAATTTAGTGTCTATCATTCCTTTCTTTGTTTCTTTTTTTTTTCCCCCACTCAAGTGCTTTTATTTAGAACGCACAGATTCTGTGCTCCAGATTATCTCAATTTTAGGAAGCACACTAAATACGGATGTGGAGATCTGAGACAGAGGTGCGAAACAAGAAGAGGGAGGGGAAGAGATGTTCCTGAGGCTGGTTCTGGCCTTCCCAGAGCAGGACCAGGGACCGGGCTGGGCTTGTTTCATGTAGCAAAACTCGGATTCTGTGTCAGCGGCAGAGAGAAAGTGGCACAGACATTCCTCGTTCCTGGGGCTGGCACTCGAAGCGGGAAAACCGTTTCCATGGAGATCGGGACACTAGAGATGCTCTCTGAAATTGCTCCTTGGGGCTCAGCGACAAATAGAAACATTAGCATGCAGAGGCCTAAATATAGCTGCATTCAGGGTGATTCATCGAGCCCGAAACTTGGCTGAGACGTGGTTTTGGAACAAATGCACCGAGCAGAGAGCCAATGGTGTTTTTAATATTTTACAGTGTTTACACTACCATTAGAGGATATATCTAATGGAAAACGCAGAAATGCAGGGGCCACTTGGTTTGATCCTCCTGGATAAGTCACCATCAGAGTCCCGCCTGGGCATGACAGGGTACAAAAGAGATTTTTCTTTTCTCTTCTTTCCTTTTTTCATTTTTGTGGTCGGAAAGTCCCTTCACCACAGAGCTATCCTTTAAAAGGACCTGATAGAGAAACGTTCTCTCCTGTCAGAGAGGGAAACTAGTGCCTGTAATTAGAAGAAAAGTATAGGCATGCCTCCTCCTTTCTCCCCCAGGATTCCTGGGGACTGTAAATTCTTGTGTGCATCGTTACACAGAAAATTCTGCTCTGTCTCAGCTTCTACCCCCAGAGTTGCACCTGCAAACTTGCACTCCATCATGACTCTGTCAATTCAGAGAACAGCTGGGATCCTGCTGGCTACCAGGATGCACCTTCCTAAATTCATCCATTCAACGATCATCCCCTGTGCCACGACCGCATTCCAGGAAGGACACAGCTAGATACAGAAAAAAAAAAAGACAGCAAAGGTCTCAGGAAGCTTCCGTGTGAGTGCAGGAGACAGATGACAGTCAATCAATAGGCAATTTCAGATTGTAATAAATATTACAGAAAAGATAAAACAAGGCAACACCAGACTGGGGGGTAAGTGTAGGGCCTAGAAGGTCCGGGAGGTCTCTTGGGAGCCTGGCCCTTGGAAGTGAGACCTAAGAACAAGCAGCTCAAGGGAGGAGCTTTTCAGGTACAGGGAACGGCAAGTACGGAGGCTCAGAGGCTGAACCATGTTTGGTGAGGGAGCAGAGAGGGAGATGAGGTCAGAGGGATAGGCAGGGACCAGGTTCCTAGAGCCTTGCAAGTTGTTCTAAGAAGTCTGATGACCTTACACAGAAGGCAGGTAAACAATCACCTTCTGCTACTGGGTTACAGCAACCCCCACGGCCAATAACCTGCCCAAGTATCTGAATGAGAGATTTCCCTAAGCACTGGGCTTTTTACTGTCCATACACTGTACCTCTTGCAAGAGTATAGAATACCTTCTTCCTCTTTTTTTTTTTTTTTTTTTGGTTGCCAAGAAGCTCATCTCCAGCCTGATTTTACCTTCTCTCTTATTTTCCTTTCGTCTTAGTTCTTTAGCCTTTTCCATCCCACTGCACTCTTGAGCCCTTTTGAAACGCATCTCAGGCATTTGGGAATGAGAGGCACAGATGGATAAGCATAAATCTGATTCCTCTTCCCACATGACTGACCTTCCTCTTGGCCTGTGGTAATGTTTCCAGAAGGATTGTGTCTTTGGAGTTCACTGGGGTAGATTGCATTATGACTTTGATGGGCCTTGGACATTTTTACCTTCATGCATCCCCTCCTTTTTTTAAAAAAATTTTTGGGGGGGGCCTGGGTCACTCAATCAGTTGAGCATCTGACTTCGGCTCAGGTCATGATCTCACGGTCTGTGAGTTCGAGCCCCGCGTCAGGCTCCGTGCTGACAGCTCGCAGCCTGGAGCCTGCTTCGGATTCCGTGTCTCCCTCTCTCTCTGCCCCTCCCCCGCTCATGCTCTGTCTCTCTGTCAAAAATAAATAAAAACATTAAAAAAAATTTTTTTTAAACACACGCACAAAAAAACTCACAAGCACCTCCATGGGCCCCACTGTATCCACCAGATAAGTCAGCCATATAGAGAGGTGAAGACAGGCAGGGTGGGGATTGAAAATGATCTTCCAGCCTAGAAACACCTGCTGTCAGGTGGGGAGAAGCTGTTTTTCAGTCACCCGAGGGGACCTTTGCTATGGTGGGTAGAGTAGAAGCATGGAGGGAGCACTGGACAGGGAGTCAAAGGGCCCAGCCTAGTCTTACCTTTGCCACCAAGCACCCGGGTTGGTTGGAAGTCATTGACCCATGGAGGACTTTAGACAAGTTCAATCCGTTAAATTTGGCCTTTGGGGGGGGGGGGGGCGTTGGGAGAGGAAGAAGGGGAGCAGTGAGAATAGGTCAGTGTCTCTAAGGAGTAAATGTCAACTTCTTCCAGGGGAGTTCTCTAGGCTCTCCTTCCCATAGTGATGGTGATGATGATGGTGATGATATTTATAAAGCATATGCTGTGTGCCCGGAACTGTGCTAAGCACTCTCCTCTTTGCTGCAGCGTAGCTGGTTTATTGCACACGCTGTCTCCCGAGGTACAAGCACAGAGCAGCTTGACTGCTTCCCTCCACTGCTGTCCGCACACGCTCTCTTGACCAGCTCTTCTCTGCCTCCGGATGAATGTTGGCAGGCTCCATGGCTTTCCTATCACTCTCTGATTAAAAAAAAAAAAATAGTCTCTTTATCCAGGTTTTTAAAAGTCTGGTCCGGTGTAATATCAGAACCCCAGACTTTTTTTTTTTTTTTAATTTTTTTTTTTTAAATGTTTATTTATTTTTGAGACAGAGAGAGACAGAGCATGAACAGGGGAGGAGCAGAGAGGGAGGGAGACACAGAATCTGAAACAGGCTCCAGGCTCTGAGCTGTCAGCACAGAGCCCGACGCGGGGCTCGAACTCACGGACCGTGAGATCATGACCTGAGCCGAAGTCAGACGCTTAACTGACCGAGCCACCCAGGCGCCCCAGAACCCCAGACTTTTTATTGGGCTCGCCTCCACGGCCTGGCCTGTGTGGAATTCTCCCATTTTTCACCATACGGGGGGTGCGGTTCACTCACCACAAGGCCCTCCCACCCCGCCCTCTTGGGGGGTTGGCTATTCCCCCACTTTTGGACTTTCCAGGTTAGAGTTAGAACAGGTCCCTGCAGCCCTCAGAATCAAGGGAACACAAAAGAACGAGCTGACCAAAGAGTCCTCTTGCCTGCCCGCTACTTGGCTTGAGATGAGGGGTCATGGAGGCCCAGAGTGGGGCGGGGGGGAGGCACAGCATTCTGATAGCTCCTTCTAGAGAAGTCTGTCTACAGGTTTCTTCAGCTTCCCAGCTCTTTTCTTTTGTATTCTAGAGATGAGTGATGAGTTAAAGATCACAAAGACCATGTCGTGATATGTTAACAAGTCCTGCAAGGGGTCGAGCCCCTCGCTTTGGGATGTCGGGGTCCTGGCATCTGTTGTATGGTTCCCTGCCTTTAGGTCTCTGCTGAAGCCCAAGGCACCAGGAAAATCTCATTCAATTTCCTGTTTCCTCACACCAGCTTTATGAGCTGACTCAAAATTTTAGCCCGTGATGTAAGGACTCTGCTATTGTTCCTATATTACAGATATAGAAACTGAAGCTAAGGGTCTCAGTCCAGTAGACAGCACAGAGGGGCGCCTGGGTGGCTCAGTCAGTTAAGCATCCAACTTCGACTCAGGTCATGATCTCGCGGTCCGTGAGTTCGAGCCCCGTGTCAGGCTCTGTGCTGACAGCTCGGAGCCTGGAGCCTGTTTCAGATTCTGTGTCTCCCTCTCGCTCTCTGCCCCTCCCCCGCTCTGTCTCTCTCTCTCAAAAATAAATTAACCTTAAAAAAATTAAAGAAGCGACTTCCTTTGAGCTATGACTTTGCTTCCATGAGGAGATAGATACCTTACTATTCCTCTCGAGTCAGGGAAAAGGCCTCAGTTACACATCGTTAGCATTTGAAGATGATATCCTGCCATGATAGGTTTCCCAAAATACACAAACACTTTTTTCATTACGTTTTTTGTACCAATCAAAACAGCTATCCAGCAAGAGCCTACAATGCTTATATATGATTTAAAAAGTCCTCAAATTCGGAAAGGTTGAAAATCTGTTTTAAAGTGCTCTGCACACGATTATTCAATTACGATCCTTTCAAACACAACAAGAGGCAAAGATGCTTTGGGCTGAGACCACCTTCCCTTTCAGCAGAGTAGGCCTCCTAAGCCGTTAGGGCGAGGTTGCCAGATTTAGAAGCGAACATGCCACACCCAGTTAAAACTGAGTTTGCAGTGGGGCGCCTGGGTGGCTCAGTCCATTGGGCGTCTGACTTAGACTCAGGTCATGATCTCGCATCTCGTGAGTTCGAGCCCCACGTCGGGCGCTGTGCTGAGCGCTGGGAGCCTGGAGCCTGCTTCGGATTCTTTGTCTCCCTCTCTCTCTGCCCCTCCCCTGCTCACGCTCTGTCTCTCTCTGTCGCTCAACAACAAATAAACGTTAAAAAAATAAATAAATAAAAAATTGCGTTTTCAGGAAACAATGAACGATTTTTGGGGAGAGTATGTTTTGTGCGATATTTGCGGTTTCTGACACTATACCCTGTTAGGGTCAAAGGGGACTTGGGCAAGGCATCCGGGGGCTGGCCTGCCATTCATAGCTGGGGCTTGGTGTTCTAGTCAACGGACAAACGGTTTCTCAGAACATCTCCATCAGACAAGGCCACTCTGTTCCCATGGCGACTACCAAAACAAAAACAGGATCCCTCAGTAACCATGTCTGAACAAGGACAATACGCGAGCCTTGTCCAAACCTCCAAGTCCCACACACCCCTGTCACCCTCCTAATAGAAGTGGCTGCCACTGCTTCACCAATGACACAGCTCCTACCTCGCTCTGGTCTGCCCTCCCTAAAGAGACCATTTATTGAGATGCCCAATTATAGAATTACCCCACCTCCTTACAGCATCTAATTCAGGGCAAAGCCTCACTTCCTTAAGCTCTCCCCGCAAATCTCCTAACACAACCCTAAACCTCTTAAGAAGTCGCGTCTAACATCCGTGGCTCCTTAGCTCCTCAGGCAACTTCAGGTGCTTGATGTTCCTACCTGGTCCTGTGGTTGGCTCTCAGTCTCCAAGAAACAGCCAGCGAAATGCTCCACTGGAAAGACTCCCGATGAATGGAGATGCTGACCAAACATAACGATGATCAAGCAGCCACCACGGGGATGACTTATTTAGCCAGAGGAAGAAGCCAGCAAAGAAGAGATAGAGGGTGGTCCCCAGGGCTGGCCTTGTTTCTGCCACGTGAGTCCCCGGCTTCCAGACCCCAAGGTCTATCTGCCACTGGATCCCAAACCACTGCGACGTGGCCTTTCCCACCATCGCCTGAAATCTGAACAGTTCTCAGTGCTTTGGCTAACTACCTAATCACTGTTTTTTTTTAAGAGAACATTTTATTATGTTAACCAAACCTCTACTCTGCAATTAACTCTAATCACACAAGCAATTAAATTGGGAGTAAGATTATTTTGCAGCTTAAAGCTATTTGTGTCGACACTGGGTTTTTCTCTATCTAATTAATTCTTATTTCTTGGTTATAATTGTTATTTAATTAACAGACTTTCCGACTTTACCTGCGGGTTGGTTTTTGTTGTTGTGGTTGTTGCTGTTGTTGTTTAAACAACCGTCCGTCCCCGCACTCACACATCTGAGCACATCACATCTGCTCCTCTGGGGCGTCTCAAAGCGGGGACAGAAGCATCGGCCACTTCCGTTGAGCTACTTGAAAGGGAAACTGGGCTTGATTAATTTGTCACTCAAAGGTAGGGGGAGAGAGAGGAGAGAGGAGAGAGGAGAGAGAGAAAGAGAGAGAGGACATGTGTGCACAGGCAGAGGAGGGGCAAAGAGAGAGGGCGTAAGAGAATCCCAAGCAGGCTCCATGCTCTACACACAGAGTCCAACCCAGGACCAGATCTCACGAACTGTGAGATCACAACCTGAGCTAAAATAAAGAACCAGACGTTTAAATGACTGAGCCACCCAGGCGCCCCTCAAACATTTTTAAAAGCTCATTTTATTCCCTATTGTTAATATCTCTTTGCAATTGTTATTTAGCAGGTGCTCTAAAGATTATAATATGTACCTTTAACTTATCACAGTATACTTAATATTGTACATTTCACTAAAATGTAACCATCTTACAACTATATAATTGCATTTAATGTCCTCTATCCTTTGCCCTCTTGTCACATATATTTTTCTCATACATTGTAAACTACACAATAACATTAGTGGTATTTTTTATGTAGCAGTTAATTGTCTTTTTAAATGTTTATTTTTGAGGGAGAGGGAGAGAAAAAGAGAGGGAGCATGTGGGGGAGGGTCAGAGAGAGAGGGAGACACAGAATCCGAAGCGGGCTCCAGGCTCTGAGCTGTCAGCATAGAGCCCGACGCGGGGCTCGAACTCATAGACCACGAGATCATGACTTGGGCCACAGCTGGACGCTTAACCGACTAGGCCACCCAAGTGCCCCACTGTTAATTGTCTATTAAATAAATTAAGAGAAGGAGAAGAGATCATGTTTTAGATCTGTCTGTACATTTACCTTTTCTGGCATTTATTTATTTATTTATCTGATACTTGAGTTTCCATTTTGTGTCACTTCCCTTCCGGAGAACTTCCTTTAGTATCTCTTATGGCCAAGTTTTGCTGGAAAAAAAAAAAATTCTTCTAGAGTTTGTTTGTCTACACATGTTGTTATCTCAGCTTCCTTCTGAAAGATACTTTAATTGGAAATATTCTGAGTTAACTGGTTTTTTTCTTTCAGTATTTTGAGATGCTCTCCGGTTGTCTTCTGTTTTCCGCTGCTTCTGGTAGAGGGCAGTCATCATTCATTCGCGGTTCCCCTATTTGGAATGTGTCCTTTTTTCCTCTGGATGCTTTTTTTTGCAATTTCCTCTTTACCTTCTGCCTTCAGCAGTTTGATTCAATGGGCCTAGGTGTGCTTTTATCTGTTGTTATACTGCTTCAGGTTTACTGAGATTGTTGGATCTGTAGGTTCACGTTTTCACCAAATTTGGGAATTGGCGACCCAGGAATCTTCTTGCAATATTTGTTCTGCCTACTGTCTCTTCTTCCTGTCCTCTGGCTCTCCCATTACTCCTTTGTTAGATGACTTGATATGGTCCTACAGGTCACTGAAACTTCGTTCACCAAGTTTTCAATCTTTTTACTCTCACCCTTGGCTGCTAATTCCAACATCTCAGTGTCTGTGTCCATTGACTGTTTTTTCTTCTGGATTATGAGCCACAGATCCTTCTTCTTTGCCTGTCTAAGAAAGTCTTCCTATTTTTTTAGACATTGGGACATTGTGGTTGACATAGTGTAGGGAGTCTGGGTAATGTTCCTCTTTTTTAAAGGATGTGGGTTTTGCTTTGAAAGCATGCAGTTAAAATACTTTCAGATGCCAAGGAGTCTATCAAGGCTGATTTTATTCTTTGACTTTGTCCATAGCCCTATGATGTGATCCTTCCTTTAGGACCTGGCCTTGACTTCTAAGACATGTCCTTCTGAGGGTCTTCACCAAACGTGTGGGGGTGCTTATGAGATCGTTCCACTCGGATTGGCTAGAAGTCAAGCCACTCTCTAATAAGCCACGGGGAATCTTGCCTATGCATGTGAGGTCTAGTCACTGGCCAGAGAAAGCCCCACGCAGAATTCTGGGGCCTTGCTTCTACCCATCTTCCCCTCCTCTGGTACCCTGGCATGCAAATTCCTGTCACTTGATAACACTGAACTCTGATCTCAATCAACTCAGTTCAGTCAGATTGCTTTGCTCTTTGGGTTCCATGTATGATGGCCAAGAAGGTGACCCCACGCCAAAAGTCAAGGCAAACATAGGGCTTATCTTGTATGTCTTCCTTTTTTTCAAGGATCGAAATCTTGCACTGACGCTAGTCTGATGCCTGAAAACAGTCGCTTCCTATGTTTTCTACAATTTTATGTTTCTTAGTGACAGGAAGTCAATGGAATGGAAGTCTGGAAACTTCCAGAAATGGAAGTTTCCTCCTTGCTCTTTGGGATGTCATATCCAATCAGTCATGGAATCTGTAAATCATTAGTGCTAGATGCCAATTCTTCTGGTTTTCCACCTTTAGGGCACAAGATAGGATTGTACCTCCCTCTGCCCTTGAGTTGGCCACCAAGTCACTTGTCTAGGCTAGGTGTAAGTATGTGAAAGTGACCTGTGTCTTTTCTAGGTGGAAGCATTTAAAAGCCAGTGTGCATTTTGCCGCATTCCCGTCCCTTTTACTATGATTGGTCATATGCCCCAGAGTAGAAACACTATCAGCCTGTGTCTCTAAGTGAAGATGACAAGGAACAGAATCCCCTAAAAATGTGGGATGGACTGTAGTGTGAGAACTAAATCTTTGGGTTTTTGTGGTTCTTTTTTAAGCTACCTGGGTTTGGAGGATTGTTCGTCCCTGCAGCAAAACGTAGCCTCTTCTAACTACTAGAAAGTCCCGTCATTTCAACTTCCCAAATTTCTCTCAACACATTTCTTCCCATTCATCCCTACTTAACCCCCGTCATCTCCCTCCTACACTTCCTCCAGCATCTCCACCCCCTTCCGATCTTCACGAAGCCCTTCAGCAACAGTTGTTAAACGAATGCTGGTTGTATCATCCCCTTCTGATGACCAATCCAAGATGTCTCCCCACTTCCCTAAAAATAACACTTTTGCCCTGGCAGTGGGACTCTGGCTGCAACACACCATTTCAGCGTTGGGGCCAGCAAACCCACATATTCTCTGCCTAGGTCACATGAGTAATTGTGTCCTCCTCAGACAGGAGTGCCTTCCCTTTCACCTCACTGCACTTTGGCTTACGCGGTTCCTCGTGCCAGAAATGCTGTTCCTCTTACTTTTCTGCTTGACAAATTCGTCTTTCCGTTTCCAGCCCAGATATCACCTACACTGTGAGTTTCTCCTTCTCGCTAACCCATCCCTCGCCTTGTGGAATTCTGCCAAGCTCTCCTCCTCCTTTGCTGCTCTGCATATTTTAGGATCTCAGAGGTTATTACTGGATGTGCCGGCTGAGTCGGGTCCTTGTTTGTATCACATTTGGCCTGCACACTAATTTTTTTTAAAAAAATGGAATTATTTGGCAAAAATGTCAGGATTAGGAAATTCCATACACACAAAACCACATTTGGGTTGCTCTTGAAAAACCAGAAGATCTGGCCATCCCGCGCTGCGTTCCTATCTGGCAACAAACAGGCCTAGCGCCAAGTTCCCGCTCGCCTCTCAGCTGGGCGCATGCGCTCTGATTTGCAGGCCATCGCACTCGGTTCATTTCATGCGTGTGCGCCAACCCTATGCCATCCTTCTGGGAGCTGGCTTAGCAATTCCTGGAATCGAGTGACCTGTTCACGTGCCTGGCTCCTGCTCCACCAGACTGTTAACCCCCGCAAGGTGGAACTGTGTTTCATTCATGCTTCACCCCTTTTGGATCTATTAGGGTAAGTTGTGTTTAGCAGGTGTGCACGAGCTCGTGCGGGCCGCGCGCACGCACACATCGCAAGCAAGGGCTAATTGTTGTCTTCACGGAGTACAGGCTCCACCAGGGGTTCCTCCCTGGTCACTTCGATATGTGGACGTAACCACGGTGAAATCTACGATGAGAGAGTATTAGAGGCAGCAATGTAAAAGGCAAACCAGGAAACACTTAGAGACGACCCTCCAAGAGTGTTGCCTTTTTGTGTGTTAGTTATCGAGGAAGCCAGCATTCCGCACAGTGATCCAGGTTCTGAGGCTCAGCCTGATGGCATAAATGTACCTATATCTCTCTATGTGTCTGTCCCTTTATCTCTGTTCACCTCGCCTATGCAGGTAGCTAGCTACCTACCTGTGTGCGATCTTGCACAAACATACCCAACACTCTCTCAATTCCGCAAATCAGCTTTTGCCTGACGGCGTGTGTCATCTACGGCTATTTGCACAGTGGAGAAGGAAGGTGATATATAATATATAATATAATATAATAATACATACATAATATACATAAAAAATACATTAAAAATATTTTTAAAAATTTTATATAAAATACACATGGCCTCTGCTTCTGATTCTGTGTCTCCCTCTCTCTCTGCCCCTCCCCCGTTCATGCTTTGTCTCTCTCTGTCTCAAAAATAAATAAACGTTAAAAAAAAAATTTAAAAAAAAATACACATGGCCTCAAGTTTACCATCCTAACCATTTTTAAGTGGCCGGTTCATCACCATCCATCTCCAGAATGTTCCATCTTCCCCAACTGAAACTCTGTCTCCGGTTAAACAATAACCCTCCTTCTCCCTGGTAAGATCCCTTCTTCTTTCTGTCTCTATGATGTCTGCTGCTCAAGGAACCTCATGTAAGCGGAATCATGCAGTATTTATCTTTTTGCAACCGGCTTGTTTCACTCAGCAAAATGTCCTCGAGTTCCACCCATGTCAGAGCGTGTGTTGGAATGTCCTTCCTTTTTAAGGTGGAATAAAACTCACAGGTGTTCATTATGCATACGCCGTATTTTGCTTATCCTGTCGTCTATCGATAGACACTTGGGTCACTTCCATTTTTTAGCTGTTGTGAACAATGCTGTTTTGTATAGACGTACAACGATCTCTTTGACTCCCTGCTTTCATTCTTGTGGGTACATACCCAGAAGTGGAATTGTTGGATCATAGGAGAATTCTATTTTTAACTTTTGGAAGACCTGTCTTACTGTTTTCCACAGCAGCTGTACCATTTTCCATTCCCAACAGCAATGCACAGGGTCCCAATTTCTCCACATCCTCGCCCACACGTATTATTTTCTGGGTGTTGTTGATAAGAGCCACCATCATGGGTGTGAGGTGGTATCTCACTGATTTGACTTGCCTTTAATGAGTGATATCGAGCACCTTTTCATGAGCTTGTTGGCTCTCCGTATATCTTCTTTGGAAAAGGTCTATTCAAGTCTTTTGTCAAAGGCATATTTTTGTGATCAGATCCCTATTTTGGGGTAGGAGGGTCACAGGAGAGGGGCACTCGTCACACCCCAGGTCCTGTGCCAGGCTTCAGAGTTCCGTGATGAGCTCATCAGCAGTGAGAGAGAGCGGGGGGCTCTAGACAGGGAGCATCGTCCAGGTGGGGGGCAGGTAACACTTCAGATGGGATCGCAGTGACAGACACAGGAGAATCTCGGGGAGGGGGGCAATGCCTGCTTGGAAGGAAAGAGGTGGGGTGGAGGACGGGGCAGGGGGTGTCTGTCCAGAAGGAAGGAGGTGGGGTAGAGGACAGGGGTCCAGGACAGGGGTAAGCTCGTTGCAGAGTGAGCTTGCTTCGGGAGATAGTTGCTGCAGTGGGTAAGAGCAAAGGCTTTCTAGTCCTGTGCTGGACCCCCTGCATCACAGTTTATGAGCTGCGTGACTTTGAGCAAGTCACTTGACCTTTATAAGCCTCCACATCTTCGTCTGTAAAATAAGAAGAATAATGCCCACAATACACGGTGGTTCCGAAAACTAAATGAGCTAATGTCAATAAAATGCTTTGCAAATATCAGGCTAATAGCAGATGCTCAGGAAAAGGTAGTTTTTCTTAGTGTTTTCCAGAATGCTGGATTTCTAAGAACTGCAAGTTCAGGTCAGTCAGACTCCAAACGCTTTGTCATTTCCACCGTATATCCCGCAGAAATCTACAGTATCCGCGGAAGGCAATGCATACAGCTGTTCAGTACAGGTTCAAAGTTTCTCATGTTAGCGTGGCTGTCCTACAGTTTGCTGTAATCACAGCACAGCCTGAAGAATCCTGAGCCCAGATGTATCAGTCCAGAAGGAGATCCTCCGGATCAACGGTTTCAGTGAAACTGAGGCAAAGGAGAAACACCACCTTCCCAGAGTGGCTGTTATGTCCCAGGCGCTATACCGGCCCCCCATGCATGTGACCCCACCGTGATTCCCAACCTCCAACAGAGGTAAGGAATTTTACTTCCATTTTACAGATGGGAAAACTGAGACTCAGGGAGCGCTTGCAAAAAGGTTAACGGATGGAGGCAGTGGGACTGGGATTTGCCCTTGGTTCTGCCTTGACTTCTAAAACCATGGATCTGCCCATTCGTCTGTTTTGCGTATTAGAAAAATCGTGTTTTAGGATTTATGTTAGACAGGGCACTTGGTGTCATGATGAGACTATAGGGCTCAGACACATCCTTTTTGTTTGTTTGTTTGTTTACTTCACCCCTACCTTTCTCCTTGAATATCCCTTTCTTTATTTACAACACTTCTGAGGGTCCCGTCCACCTTCCGGACTATTGATATGTGACCGTGGGGTCGCATTGCTTCACCCCAGAATTACCTCTGCCCCTACCGCTGACACATCCTCCTGATCTTCCGTCGTCGACAGTGGCTCCTACAGAACCAGGAACACTATTTACTATTCTTTCCTTCTTCAAATTCTCCTTTCATTGTCTTCCATTGCCTCAGAGTTGACAGGAGATCACTGGCGCTTGTGACGGACCAGCACTTCCTCCCCAGCGTGGCTCTTTAAGAACCGTGTTTTCTCTTTCGTGTGAACACTTGTACTACTACTGTTCCTTTAGCATTATTCTCGAAATATACGCATTTTCTTATTGAAATAAACTTATCTTTTTTTTACTTTTTTAATGCTTTATGTATTTTTGAGAGCGAGACAGACAGACAGACAGAGAGCGCGAGCAGGGGAGGGGCAGAGAGAGAGGGAGACACAGAATCCGCAGCAGGCTCCGGGCTCTGAGCTGTCAGCACCGAGCCCGACGCGGGGCTCGAACCCATGAGCTATAAGATCACGACCTGAGTTGAAGTAGGATGCTCAACCGACTGAGCCACCCAGGCGCCCCTTAAATAAACTTAGTTGCAAGGAAACTTACACCATTGTCAAAAATGGACAACCAGCATCCCTTGTTATGTTTGTCAACATCTTACCCTCAGATCAGCTGCTGGGATGGACAGTCCCCAGAGCTCAGGGGCCACCCACAGTAAAAGTTTATTTTTACTTAACGTTTTGAAAAGTCCTTCATGCCAAGTCCAAAGCAGTCATTTCTGCCTCGGCCTTCCCCCTCCTTCTTGCGAAACGACCATCGCCACACTCGGGATCCAAGGAAAGAGAGTCAGTGGTGAAAGCACAGCGGACACGGTCCCCCGGACCCCAGAATGACATGCTTCCCTTCACTAACATTTCACTCGGGTCAAAACTGATTGCATGGTCCATCCCAGATTCCAGGCGGCAGGGAACACACACACTGCCGAGGCAGTCACTTTCCAGCAACAACCCTGTACTGTGGGAGAGAAGCCCAAATCTGCCTCCCTTGCCATCGGAAGTAATTAGGAGGGGCGCCTGGGTGGCTCAGTCCGTGGAGCTTCCGACTTCGGCTCGGGTCATGATCTCACGGCTCGTGAGTTCGAGCCCCGCGTCGGGCTTACTGCTGTCAGCCTGTCAGTGCAGAGCCTGCTTCGGATCCCCAGTCCCCCTCTCTTTACCCCTCCCCCACTTGTGTTCTCCCCAAACTAAATGAATATTCGAAAGTCATTGGGAAAGAAAAGACAGTAAGAGTCTTTCTCCGGATTCCCCAGCCCCTCTGTCTGAAATCTGCTTGCATAGTGTTGCACGAGAGGAACACTAAAAAGAGCCTCCCCCTTGGCCCTGGTTCCCTTCCCCTAAGTCTTCCCGGGTTTCTGCTGTGTGGAGGTAGAAGCTGCCTTTGAAATGAGACTTCAGGCCATGAGGCAAAACCCGGCCAGGCTGCGCTTCCCTACCCCCTCCCCCCCGGCCCCCCACCATCGGCCCTCGGAGCACAGCACCGACCATCCGCTCACTGTCACCAGCGGCCCCACCACACCCTGGGGAACGTTCCTAGAGGCTGAGGAGCCTCCATGCTTGGTCCTCCCTTCAACTCAGTCAGTGATGCTCTGACATCAACCTTCCACCCTCTGCCAACTCTGCTTCCCCGAAGGAAACCCAAGGTGGGCCTGGGAGCATGGCCCCTGTGGGCCTCGTCTCCTGGAAGTTCTCTTCTCTCTTGAATTCCTTGATCTTTCCTCTCCTGGTTTCCCTTTGATATCAGTGCCTGAATGATCCCTCTCCTAGAAAAGGGGGTCTGTGCTAAAAAGGTGGAGGTCACAGATCTCATCCACTTCCTTCTGTAAGCGAAAAAACTGAGGGCACAGAGATGACTAAAAATGTGGTCTCCTTACCTGTAATGGGCTGAACTGTGTCCCCCACCCCCAAATTTATTTGTTGAAGTCCTAGCACCCAAGGTGACTGTATTCGGAGCTAGGGCCTTTAAAGCATTGTTAAAGTTAAATGAAGTCATATGGGTAAGGCCCTAATCCCATGTGGCCGGTGTCCTTATCAGCAGGGGAAGAGACTGGTGTCCTTATAACCAGGGACAGGCACACACGGAGGGAAGACTATGTCAGGATGCAGTGACAAGACAGCCACCTGCAAGCCAAGGAGAGAGCCTGGGAGGCAAACAGCCCTGGTGATACCTTCTAAACGCATCCCGTTGTGTGTGGCAAAATATCCGGCCCCCCTACCGTGGTGTGGCCCCATCTAAGGCTTAGACCAGTCTGACACCCACTGCTCCTTTTGCCTAGAGTATTCTTCCGGAGTCTTCTGCTCAGAGCAGACTCCTTTCCCCTTCCTCGGGCCTCAGCTCGAATGTTACCTGCAGAGCCTGCCCCTGACCCCATCCAAAGCAGCCTGCCCCGTACCCTGTGATGGGAGCATGCTCTCTCTCAACCGTTCCCAATGTTCAAAACTCACAACATTTCTCGGAATCTGAGATCACTTGTGTGCGTATTGATTTTTGCTTCTTTTCTGTCTCCCTATTTAGAATCTGCACACTAGCTTCTCCTGCCTCCAGAACGGTCCCTGGAACAGAGGAGGTGCTCAGAGAACGATTGCTGAACAGGGACATGAGTGAGAGAATGCACAGGTGAAGGAGTGACTCCCCTCTGAGGATCCGGTGAGGGAGGGTAGGTGTGACTGGGACGCTGTGGGATGAAACGCTCTTCTGATCTCCATACTCTTTCGCTAAAAGGTCAGGCGCTGGCTTCCTTCATCCTTCGTAGACTCCATTCGGGCGCAGAGACGTTATAAATGACATGAAAATGGCACAAAAATGAACTGTGGCAGAGGCTCTTAGTCAAATCCAAGGAAATAAGCATTTTATTTAAGGATGAGTGAAATCACTCAGGTAGATTGGGAAAAGACAAACAAAAAGCAAAGTAAAATCGATGATAGATAGATAGATGGATGGATAGATAGATAGATAGATAGATAAAAAGGGGTGTGGGCCAGGTGGCTAAGTCATGTGATATATGTATCTTGGTTGTCTTTTAAAAATTTTTTTTTAATTTTTTTTTTTAACGTTTATTTATGTTTGAGACAGAGAGAGACAGAGCATGAACAGGGGAGGGTCAGAGAGAGAGGGAGACACAGAATCTGAAACGGGCTCCAGGCTCCGAGCTGTCAGCACAGAGCCCGAGGCGGGGCTCGAACTCACGGACCGTGAGATCGTGACCTGAGCCAAAGTCGGACGCTTAACCGACTGAGCCACCCAGGCGCCCCTCTTTTAAAAATTTTTTAAAAAATGTTTATTTAGGGGCGCCTGGGTGGCTCAGTCGGTTAGGCATCCGGCTTTGGCTCAGGTCACGATCTCGCGGTCCGTGAGTTCGAGCCCCGCCTCGGGCTCTGTGCTGACCGCTCGGAGCCTGGAGCCTGTTTCAGATTCTGTGTCTCCCTCTCTCTCTGACCCTCCGCCGTTCATGCTCTGTCTCTCCCTGTCTCAAAAATAAATAAACGTTAAAAAAAATTTTTTTTATATGTTTATTTATTTTGAGAGAGAGACAGAGCACGAGCAGGGGAGGGGCAGAGAGAGAGGGAGACACAGAATCCCAAGCAGGCTCCGGGTTCTGAGCTGTCAGCACAGAGCCTGACGCGGGGCTGACCACACCCTCTGCCATGTGACTGTCGAGTCTCCCACTCAAGGGAGAGGTCCTTCCTCACCCCTGCGACATGGGGCTTGGCCATGTCATACATACTCTGGCCAACGGATTGTTAGTAGAAGTGACACGATCAGGATTGCGAAGTGTGTTTGCACCCTGGGGCATGTTCTCTTATATCTCTGCCACCGCCATGAGAAGACAGGCCCAGGTTAGCCTGTTGGTCCCAAGAGGATGAAAGGCAGTTGGAACAGTCACCACAGCCAAGTCGAGCCTGACGTAACTGATCTCCAGCCCACCCACGGGTGCTTGGCACAACACAAAGAATTGTGGTTTTGAGTTGGGGAATGGCTTTTCACATAGCAGGAGCTGACTGACGTGGCCACTGGGTCCACACCCCTTGAAGAGGGGCCTCTGGGGCACACGACCCATGGCACCCGTTTTGAACCTCTGAGCTAGTCCACTTCAGCCTGCGCTTTATGACCTCTGCTCACCCTTCCTGGCCCTGACCTGGTGCTCGCCTGCTGCCCGCCTGAACCATGATGCTGGCTTCTCCT
Source organism: Panthera onca (assembly GCF_046562875.1). Lineage (NCBI taxonomy): Eukaryota > Metazoa > Chordata > Mammalia > Carnivora > Felidae > Panthera > Panthera onca. The sequence continues at coordinate 64,471,313 of NC_138339.1, read as the reverse complement.
TGGCTCTCTGGCTTTGCTGACTGTGGGGCAACACCCCAAGTCAGGGTCCGGGTCGGAGCTCTGTGGGGCAGAACGGCTAGCCAACGCTTTCCCTTACCAACATGAAACACGAATAGAACCTACCTGACAACTGAGCTGTCACATGGGGGTCTGTCTGACGTGTCGCTAACACAGCCAGGAAGAGCGCCCATCGAAACCTCTTTTTGGGGACCGGATCAACCTAATGCAGGTAAAGGACCTCACTGTTCACAGAGACATTTACAAAGGTAAGCGAGCCGGAAGATCGGTCCCATCTCCGTTATGTTTCTCGGCGCCTTGAGCCCTGCTGACAATGTCCGGGGAGCATGTCAGATGCATTTGCATGTATCCTACTGCGTCCAGCCTGGGTCACGATCTGAGGAAAAGCAGCTTAACCGAATGGCCAAGATCATGGGTGCCGGGGCCAGGCGGCCCTGGGTTCAAAGCCAGCCTGTGCTTCCCTCTGGGTGTAGACAGACCATTGTGCTATAGACAGGACGATGATTTCAAGTCTCTCCCGTGCAAACAGGGACAATGCCACTTGCCCGGATTGAAAGAGACAATGCCTAACACGGAGTAAGAATGCAATAGATGTTGATAAAAAAAAAAAAATGACATTGACAAAGGGCTCATTATAAACCAGGAATGGTGCTAAGTGATTTAAACATGTTTACTCTTTAAATCTTCCCAGTGACGTATTTTAAGCAGGATGACTATTGTCATCCCCCTTTGACAGATGAGGAAATGGAGGCCTAGAATGTTTAAGTAGCATTCCCAAAGTCACGACCAAGCTTTGAAACTGGGCAATGTGACTCCAGGGTCCACAATGCTATTCTGCCTCTTAATGCTTGTTGCCAATGCGGCCGATGACGTTATTGTCCCGTGCCTTGAGAAAAGGTCTTTCTTTGTAGTTGCCCATAACCCTCCTGCATAGATGGTGAAAGAGTGGAAGAAGGCACATCATTGGAGCTCCTACTGTGCACTGGGCCCCTTTCAGGTTCTATCAAATCCAGCGAGGCAGGGATTATTATCTTCACTTTCAGATGGTGGGAAACGAGACTCGGAGAGGGGCAGTGGCCCTTCAACTTACAATTTTCAGAACGAGGCTTTGTTCCCAAACCTACCGCTCTATGACTCCAAAGGTCATGCTCTGTGCAGCGCTCTCAGTCGGAAAATAAATGTGGTCTTGCTGTCTTGTCTTTCACTGCCACCCTAGGGTGCCTCCAGTGGCATGCAGAATAAAGGGAAGTAGGCTAGAAGTATTAGGCTCTTGATTCTACTCCTGCCTCCTCGGGGTAACAGCTGTGTGGCCTTAGGCAAGTCTCTTCCCTTCTCTGAGCCTTTCGTCCTCATCTATAAGTTGAGAGAATTACAATTTATTCCTGAGAAGGCCTGTTTAAGTGTCCTCTTGCCTTCTCCAGGTGCTTCTAAAGAACAGGTATGTTTTAGGTAATGATACCAAAGCTGTTCCTTTTCAAGAAGGAGGCTCAGAATCACATTCACCGGAGAAGTGTGCTTTCCTCATGGGAAAGCAGACTCTGTTTTGTTCTGAAGACACTTGTCAGAGGTACCCTCCCTGGGACCTTCAGGGAGAACCTGACGATAGTCACAGAAGACACAGAAACCGGACTATAGGGGCTCTCTGTTCTCCCACTGAAAGCCTGGGCGGGACAAGCCCTCCACTGACACCCACGTGAAGCCAGGCGTAGCAAATGTGCTTGAGCCCAAGAGACAACGAGGGCCTGGGTTTCCCTTGTTGTAAAGAGTTTCCGTAGGGAGAAGGGTGGAAGTGTTGGACAAGAGGCAGTGGGTTAGTGAGGACAGGCTATGTTATGCTGCAGTAACAAATCAAATGCAAAAATCTCAATAGCTTAATACCACAGAAGTATATTCTGCCCCGGTCTGATGCAGGGCAAGCCGTTGTCTTCCAGATGGGGACACAGGCTGCACCCATCCCGTGTCTCTGCCGTCCCGTGGCCCCAAGGCTTCCCTGACATCACCCAGCCAGCAGATGGGGTTAAGAAGATAGACTTAAGGAACAAGAAAGCACACGAGAGGCACCTGCAAATGGTTGCCCTCCACCTGCCTTGGGTGGCACAAGAGAACGGGTCGGTCGTAGTCCTCCTTCCATGGACGGGGAAAGGAGCTTATGTGAGCTTCCCACAAAATAATTTATTAACACCTCAAAAGTCAGTGAACTCACTTGAAAGCCAAAATTTCGCAAAGCTTCCTTTCCCTTACTCTCA